>NW_006399777.1:14633509-14677649 GCF_000299155.1 Elephantulus edwardii | reverse complement strand
GCTTTACAGATCAAGCCATTGCTCTGCTTTAGCATGGTGCCTTAGAGAATATTGGAACAATGATTTGTGTTCACAGTGAATTTTAAATTTCGCCAGTCAGCAGCCGTGTTATTCTTTAATTCTTTACGTAGTGCCTAACACAGTGCTCCTGGCCCTTGATCGAAACTTTGATCTTAATTAAGTACAGAAATTAAGACTTTGAAAATCTTAATGGGTTTCTTTTTGCTTTTTATACTTTGATTCCCAGAATTAAATTTAGTGTGTGTGTTTGTAAAATAACCTCCTCAGTGTCGGTGTATGTTTCAGTCTCCCCTTCTCCACCCCCTCCTGTCTTTCCTTTCTTTATATCTTTAGGCCACAGATCTTTTCTTGGAAAATGAATCATTTATAAAAATGTATTATTTATGTAAACTAGAAATGAAACAGCACACTGGGAAACAACTTTGGCTATGACAAAATTAAAGATCGTGATCCTTTGGCTTTACCAAAATGACAAAATTTTATATCACTTCAAAATCTAGCGTGTAAAAAGAAATAATAAAATGTAAATACCTTATGCTATGTAGGTGGATAGGGCGCTCTAGTGACTTAGTGGTAAGGAATTGCACTACCAAGGCAGAGGTATGCAGTTCAAATCCAGCAGCTGCTCTGTGGGGAAAAATGGGCGGTCTCCACCCATGCGATTTACTGCCTCCGAAAAGCTACTGGGGGATCAACTATATATTGATTCCAACTCAGTGGCACCCAACAACAATAACAAAGTTAATAGAGCGTTAAGTAAATCATGTAGATAGAGAATTATAGAACTAAAATGCTTTCCTTCTCTTAACAAAGATTTTTCTCAGCATTAGGCATGAGGTTATACATAAGCAAAGTCAAACTAGAGGAAGATAAAATATTCCCCCCCAGGGAGCTCTGGTGGGCTATTGGTAAGAACCAGTCCTTCAGTCCTGAAGGCACGCGGTTTGAATCCACCAGCATTTCTGCACGGAAAAGATGAGTAATCTCCTGCCATGAGATTCACTGCCTCTGAAGCTGGTCGGTTATGGGTAGGTTCCGACTCTGTGGCTCAGACAACAACAACAGTGTATATTAGATCTACATATTTTTAAAAAGAACTCGTTTTCTCTGCCTGTTAAGGAAAAGCAGTAATTCACAGGAAGACCAAGGACCATCTTTAAAAAGAACTACATACTGAAAATTCTATAGACCATCTTAAAGATGATCTTCAAAAACAACTGTGGACTAAAAATTCTATTGGACTGAAAATAGGCCGTGAGATCTTTTATGCCTTGGTCAACTGCCATTGCTCTTTGATTATTTTTACATGTCTACCAAGTCATTACCGGAAAAGTGTTCTGAAGGATGTTTTAGCCATAAATATGTATAAACTCTTGAGCTCTTGAAAATGAACGTTCTGATTTCTCTCTTTCCTCTGTAGAGTGATCCCTCCATGTCTGTCATCTCTATATGTGCTTTTTTGCTTTTATACCCAGTTTCTTAGAATCGTCAAGAAATACACACTGTTGTTGACTTTTTTGTTTGTCTTGTCATCACATTTTTCTTCCAGATTCAAAACAAACCAGAAAAGAAATCCGGAACCCCACTCCCGCCTCCGTCCACCCCTCCAGGTGGTCCCCAGCCTCCCTCCCCTGTTCTTCATGTGAACAACGTCGTGAACACACCCTTGTCCATAAACATTCCACGGTTCTACTTTCCGGAAGGGCAGCCCGGTCCCTGCAGTAACCATGAACAGACTCTGAACAGAATCGAGATGGCTTTCATGGACACTGAAGACCAGAAAGCAGATATATACGAAATGGGAAAGATTGCGAAGGTAATGTACTCACTGATTTCTAGTCAGCCTCTCCCTCCCCCTTCACTGCCTTATTATTCTCTTTTTAAAAATACGTAAGGGTTTTTTTCCTATGTTCAACAAAATGTTTTTGACCTTGTTGTTTCTGTAGTAGATTCTGAGTTAAAAGGCGGGGGAGGAGGGGGGGGGTCGAATCTGACGCCAGTCATGGTCTTGCAGTGTGACTGTCCGTTCCATAGAATCCTGGCTGTGGTATCACTGATACGTAAAGTGATTCTTTGAATCAGTGACTGGACGCTTTACCGCTTTGCCACGTAGCCCATTAAATAACCCTACTTGGTTTTTTTTTATATCTCACTCTGTGAGTATAACTTTTTCTCTCAAGGAACCATCAGGCAAAAAATGCACATGCTTATGAAAGGTGATACCAGCGTCCAGAACTAAATGAATTTGCCCCTCGGAAGCAAATCTTTTTGGGACTTCCCAGCCTGTTTCCTCAGCATTCACTTACCCTTTGCGGTCAACTCAGAACTGACTCGTGACTGACCTTCTGTTGGGTTTCCGAGCCTGTAAATTGCATGGGAGGCCATTGCCCATCTTTCTCCATCTAAGGGACTAGTGGATCCAAACTGCAGTGCGACTCCTGGCAAACTAGGCCCCTGTTGTGTTGTGCTGTCCATCCGGAGCCCACCCAGAGCTGACCCTCCAGCAGGTTTTCAGAGGCGGTTAACCACATGGGAGAAACTGGCCCGTCCCTCTCCGGCGGAGCAGCTGGTGGACCCACAACACATGCCTTCGAGATTGTAGCATCACTTCTTACCAGTAGCCCTTTTAAAGGCCTATTTCCACAAAACTCACCCTTATGGTCCAGTTTTTCAGACAAGCGGTAGACAGACCAATAAAGTGCACAGTAATACCAGGGAGGTACCCTCCTTAGAATAACCGGCTACCTAAGGTCAAAAGGGCAGCATGCGCCCGAGGATAAAGCCCAGAATGCAAGAGGGGGTACAGGCTAGAAGAGTTAAAGGAAACAAGATTCCCAGTGGGAGAATGAAAAAAGAATGATTACACTGTAGGTCTTGGAATCAATATAATAAAACACAGTGTGTACAAATGGTTGAATGGAAAATGAGTTTGCTTTGTAAACTCATTCGGATCACACACACATACACATAAATACTTTGATCATACTATTTCAGAGACATCTCCAGACTGCCCATTGCAGTTATGCCCGGCCCTATTATCTATTTCTCACCTCACAGAGCTTTTGTAATTGCTGTTGAACTGTTTCTAATTAGAGCGATTTCAGGAAAGATAAAAAAGGGGTTTTTGTCCGTATTCCTAATCTTTAATATGCCTCACATTAAATTAATTGTGCTTCTTGGTCCCTCAGATATTTCTAGAAAAAGAAACACTTCTTTCCATAAGTAAGAGCTCGTGTGTTTTCTATTCCAGTTTACATGTGAGGACACTGATGTCCTACAAGTATTTCCCCACAGTCAAAGAATTTGTTCATGTCAGGAGACAAGTAATTAGGTCATGGAAGGAGACCTAGCATGGTGCTGTATTACTATGTATTACCTTCTCCGCACATAGCCTGAAATGCCACTAGCTGACTTCCAGTCAACATCTACCTAAATAAGTTGTGAGTTCTTGTAGACCATTGGCTTGTTTTTTTAGTTTTCGCCCAAAGCATTGAGGAATAATTAATTCTATTAGACAACAGGACTAAGATGATAAACTGCCCAAGGTGGAACTGTGAATTCAGATTCAAAAGATGAGCCTTAACCAAGATAAATGAAGTCGATACTTGGAGGTAAAGTGTTAGCTGCATAATTGTTGCCCGGGGATACCTACAAAAGGCAGCAGTTGATGCAAAAAGAGTTTTCACAGATTGCTGCGGGTAGTCAGACAGGGAGGAACTGTCCATGAAGGGAGCTGCACAGAGCAGTGCTGGGCCCACCATGGGTGGAGAGGCAACCCAGGGGACTGGTTCTGTCCAACTGTCACAGGCGTGTCTCCAGTCCACTCATTGCTGTCAAGTCGGAACCAACACAGAGCTCAGCTGCCGGCAGGTTTTCAGAGGATGTAAATCACACACAGCATAGTCCTGTCTGTCTTCTGTCGGGCTCCTGATGAATTCAGACCACCAGAGAACAGGGCCTTTGGGTCAGCAGTGCAGCCCACCATGGACTAGGCCACCAGCACCCCGCAGGCCATTGTGGTAGTCGTTTAGCATCAAGTGGGAACTGATGCATAGCTGACCCTCCAGCGGGTTTTCAGAGGCTGTGAATTGTGTGAGAAGAGTTTGTCCATCTTCCTCCTGCAGAGCAGCTTGTGGACTCAAACCCCGTGCCTTTGGGTTGGCAGCACAGCTCCTTACCCCTAGGCCACCAGAGCTCCCTCACAGGACTACGTTGTTGTTGCTTGGTGCCGTCAAGTAGGACTCATAGCGACCGTGTGAACAGCAGACCTGAACCCTGCCCTAACCTGTGCCATCCTCATCACCTCTGACACACTAGAGCCCATTGCTGCAGTCACTGTGTCAGCCTATCTCGTTGAGGGGTCTTTTCTCCTTCATTGACCCCCCATCTTCCTAAGCATGATGTGCCTTTCTAAAAATAGCCTCTCCTATCTAAAAGTCCAAAGTATGAAAGACAAAGCTTACCGTCTTTGCCTCCAGGGAACACTCTGGCTGCACTTTGTCCAACATGTACTCATTTGTTTTTCTGGAAGTTCATGGGATATGCAGTACTCTTCTCTAGCACCTCAAGTCAAAAGGCAACAGTTCTTCTGTCATCCTCATTCATTGTCCAGCTCTTTGATGCATAGCAGGTGATTGAGAACATGGCCTGAATCGGGTACACCTTAGTCTTCAGACTGACATCATTGCTCTTAAAGTATTTTGGAGAGGTTCCTGACACAGATTTCCCCAGTATTTTGGAAACAAATCCACCCTTCTTCCTTACTCTGAGTATTCCCAGTCCCTGACTGAGAATCCTGTTCCCTGTGTCTTTCTACTGTCCTGGCCCCACATCCTTCCTGGTGTGCTTTCCCAGTCTAGTTCTATAGTGCCTTCTCCTCCTCAGATCACTGTGCTCTGGATACACAAGAGATTCAGGCCTCAGAGAGCAGAAGGAACTCCAGGATAGTGAAACGAGATACAAGGAAGAAGAGCGCTGGTGGCTTGTTGGTAAGGAGTCAGACTGCCAACCCGAAAGCGTGCAGTTCAGATCCAGCAGTTGGTCCACAAGAGAAAGATGGGCAGTCTCCTCCCGTGTGATTTACGGCTTCTGAAAACCCACTGGAGGGTCAGCTATGGCTCAGTTCTCACTGGACAGTATACAACAACAACATAGTCATGTCGGGAAAGGGACCTCTGGATGTTTGGGAATCATAGGAAAGATTGCTGCTTATATATAGTGAATGTTCATATCTAACTTCAGGGGGGAAAAAACACCACCATTTTTGAAGTTGGTAATACAGAAAAGTTGAAAAAGATAGAAAACAGTTTGTTTAGCTGTAATAACAGTTATTTACATAACACTGTGCTATTTAGCTTTTATAATCCTGGGATACGGTGGCCATTATAGCTGATTTAAATACCTGATTAATTTGACTGAATTATACTTGATTATAGTTCTCAATTCTGCTCATGAGTACCAAGCCTTTGTAATTCATTGCTCCTAGAGTTTCTTTCCCACTTCAGGTAGCAACTGAAATTGCCTATACGTTTAGTAAATGAGCACTCACATTGCCTATAAAAGTAGCAAGATGCTTATAATGACCTCAGAAGATACCTTGAGTTTATTGGTTAGAGCTGTTTTGTTTTTTATTATTTATCAGCTCATTGTATTGGATTTTATTTCTTCTCTCCGTTCTTAAAATCATTTCCCCACCCCCCCCAAAGAGACAACTAGTTAGACTTTCTAGATGAATGAGGCCCATTCAATGCAGGTTTTCCTCAACCATGATGGCCGATGGTATTCCTGAGTGTGCTAACAGCAGAAAGGTTGATGGTTCAAATCTACCCAGAGGTGCTTTGGAAGCCTGATGGTCGACTTCCTAAAGGTGACAACGTTTGGAATGATGATACTTTGCAAACATGCACTCAAGGTGAACTGGCAACAACATGGGAGTCAGTTAGAACTCGCCAGGCCGGCTTTTCTTCAGGCTTCCTTTTCACTGGGTGGGGAAGTCTGTCCACAACACGTAGGCTCTTGCTCTAAACCAGCCCTATGAAGGGCTCCAAGAGTCAATGAATTACTATCCAGATGCAATGCTCCCACCACGGCAACAGATTGGCATTAGAAATGGAAAACTATAAGAAGCAGGGAGAAGGGGAGCTCTGGTGGCCTAGTGGCAAGAAGCTGCACTGCAATCCCAGAGGGACACGGTTCGAATCCACCAGATGCTCTGCCGGAGAAGGCGTAGCAATATCCTCCTGTACCAGTCAGATCTGATTTGACGGCACACGCACACAAAATTAAAAAAAAAAAGAAGCAGGGAGAGAAGAGGTTGACCAGGTTGCTCCCGTCCAAATTTCTTGTCCTAGACTGATTGATGCACTTCCAGGGTCCAGGGCTACATCTGTCAAAACTTGTTAGTTGGTATTCAGTCAATTCCTGGGGCCTTAATTTTTTGTCAATGTCATCAGTGCAGCTTGAACTTCTGCCATCGTTGGTATTGGTTCATAATCAAATGCCACTTCCTGAAATATTCCTGTGTCGACCAATTCTTTCTATCTTCTTTGGATGTTTCCTGCTTCAGTCAAGATATTGCCCATTTACTCTTTCATTATTACAATTTGAGGTTTGAATTCGTTCCTCAGTTCTTTCGACTTAAAAAATGCCGAGTGTGCTCTTCCCTTTTTATTTTTCTAACTCCAGCTCTTTGCACTTTTGTTATACTGCTTTGCTTTATCTTCTCCAACTACCCTTAAAATCCTCATCTTTTTTACATCAGCCTTTCTCTCCTCTGTATTGTCCTCTGTACATTCTAGTGGCATTTTCACAGTCTCTTCTGACATCCATTTTAGCCTTTTCTTTTTCCTTTCTCTTGGCGATGACCTTTTTGCTTTCTTCATGGATAGTATCCTTGATGTCATCCCACAACTCATCTGCCCTTTGACCTTAGTACTCAGTGCATAGACTAGCCCAGCTGTATTACTTTAAGTCGTCCAAGTGAGTGTACTGTCTCCACCTTTTGCATCCATTCATTCGCTCATTTGACATTTTTCCCTAAGAGCCTAGTACCCTCATGCTGCCTACCTGGCTACTCAGGGTAACACCTACATAAAAAATGGGTAGGTCTTCCCCAGTCTACTTCATAGCCTATCTTTTTGTAGTTTATGGCCTCAGAGACTTAGCACTCACTGTGAGCTGGTATTAAATTAAAGTGTTTAATAATGGAAGTATCTTACAGGAAGTAGCAAGCTCTCAGTCCCTGGAAGAAATTCGGCTATGATAGTGGCCACTTCCTAAGACTAAACTAGAAGATTTCTTGACCTTCTGATCCTGAGGAACCATGAGTGACTGTGATGATGACAGCCAGCTCCAGTCTCTCCCAGCACTTTCTCTTGTCTTCATCAGACATACCATTCTTTCAACTTACCAGCAGTTGTTACTCATCTATCAAATCAAACAGCATTTTTTTTCCTTGTCAGAACCACCCTTCTGCATGCAAGGAGGAAATTAATTTGGGGGGAAATTAGACCTGGGAGTTTTCTCAACCAGAGTCTACTAATTGTGCACTGTGGACCTTGGCGATCATAATTTACCCAGTAAACAAAAAGCCACCTTGTTACTAAGCAGCGCTTTCCCCCTTCTTGACTTGTGGAGCTATTTGACCTCTGGACTTAAGAAATCTGAAATTCCACCATGCTTGCAGAAAATGATTTAGTAGCCCTGGCAGCTCCAGGCCTGTATTTCTGCCCTGTACTGAGTTCCCTTGGCTTGAATCTCACCTTCTATATCTGCATCTCATCTCTAGCCTGAATTCAGCCTTAGATGTTCTCTGTTCTGGGGATACTGTATACATGGGCCTCATATCAGGAGCAATACCAGCTGATCTTCATGTGAAAGCTTACCTGGTCTACACCCGGAGACCAGCCCACTCTCTGTTCAATGGTGATGACTTCACAGATCCTATATTGTTGTTGTTGTTGTTATGTGCCATCGAGTCGCTTGTGACTCATAGCGACCCCATGTACAATATCTCTAAATGCCGTTCTATCCTGTGCCAACCTAGCCATCTCAAATGCACTCATTCCCACTATTCCAGTCACAGAATCGATCCATCTCATCAAAGGTCTTCCTCTCCTTCGCCGCCCCTCCACTCTGCCAAACATGATGTCCCTCTCTAACTCTGCCAAACATGATGTCCCTCTCCAAGGACCAGTCCCTCCTTGCAACATTCCCAGAGTATGTCAGACAAAGCTTCAGAATGCTTAACTTCAAGGAACAGCCTGGCTTTACCCTCTCCAGGACAAATCTGTTTGTTCTCCTAGCAGTCCATGGTATAGTCAACACTCTTCTCCAGCACCACAGCTCAAAGGCATCAATTCTCTTTCTGTCATCCCTATTCATTGTCCAGCTCTCTGATGCATAGCACGTAATTGCGAAGACTATAGCCCGGATCAGGCGCACCTTAGTCTCCAGCCTGACATCGTTGCTCTTCAGTACTCTTGAGAGGTCCCTCACAGCTGACTTTCCCAATGCAATTCGTCTCCTGATTTCCTGGCTGCTGGTACCAAGAGTGTTGAGTGCAGAGCCAAGTAAACTAAAACTGTTAACTATCTCAACCCCATCACCATCCATACTGATGCTGCCAATTGGCCCAGTGGTGTAAATAATATGAGTTATTCTTAAATAATAAGATGTGGCTTTTTAAAAAGTTACAGATTTGAGAGATGGTTTATGTTCATATTCAAAATTAAAGAATATCTGTAGACTATTTTTGTTGTTGTTGTTGTTGTTAAGTACCGTCGAGTCATAGGTGACTCATAGCAACTTCATGAACAAAAGACCTAAACACTTGTATAATTTTCATCATTTCTCCAAGTCTATAGAATTTCCGGAAGCAAACCATTTTGGAAGTGGATGCCACTCCTGCTTCCAAACTTGTTTTAATCGGGGAGCTCCACCAAACACCGTCCACCATGGGTAACCATTATCGCATTTGACACATCAGTGTCACAGCGTTCAGCTTCACAGCAACCACAAGTTACCTCTGTACAGCAATGAACAGGCCTGTGCTACACCTCTTAGAAGAATGTTTGACCAAAAACAATTTAAACCAGGCCTGAGGGCCTCAGATTACACCCACCCACCTTGGGCTTGGTAGCATGACTGTCCACTAGGTCAACAGAGCTCTATGTTGTCGTTGTTACTGTTGTTAAGTGTCACCAAGTCGTAGATGACTCATAGCGACCCTATGAACGAAAGACCTGAACACTTGTATAACTTCCATCATTTCTCCAAGTTAATAGAGTTTCCTTTTTGCTAGGATTCAGGTATCTTTCTATTACTGCATTACTGCTTGTAGAGAAGAGTTTACTCTTTAGTATAAAGGCAGGTTTGATAAGAATGCTTTCGTAAGAGTAAAGAATGCTTTCGTAAGAGTAAAGGATTTGTTATTCATTGAAGAACTTTTTATTGAGGAGGGAGAGAAAAATGGCATTTTAAAGTACTGAAGTTGTATTACATTCTAAAGTACTGCAATTGTAGTGCATTCATTCCTAGTTCTTTCTGAGGCTTTTCTGATAATGTAGCCATTCGTGCTAGCTGCTAATATATAAATATATGATAGCATTTTTATTTTTGCCTTTCATCTTTTAGCTGACTTGTAACCACTGAAGTTACATGTAAGGGCTCCTTGTTTTCCACAGACTGAGCTTTGCTCCAGGGGAACTCTGGTGGCTGTGTGACAAGGAGTTGCACTGCGAAGGTAAAGGCACATGGTTCAAATCCACCAGCTGCTTCATAGGGGAAAGATGGGCAGTCTCCTCCCATGTGGTTTATATCCTCTGAAACCTGCTGGAGGATCAGCTGTGAGTCAGTTCCTACTCAATGGCACGTAACAACAATGAGTTTTTCTAGTTCTTCTTTTACCTGAGACTTAATAGGTAAAGAAGAGTGAGGGTGGGAAGTGAAAGAGTGCAATACACCAGGTGACCAAGTACTAAAGGTGTCATAAGGGAGCTCTGGTGACCTAATGGCAAGAAGGTGTGCTGCAGTCCCAAAGGTGCGTAGTTCAAATCCACCAGATGCTTCACTGGAGAAAGAGGAACCATCTCCTCCAGATCCGATTTGACGGTACACAACAAGAAAAAAATAAGAAAGATAGCTGTATTTTTGTTGTTAGGAGGAAGGGCGTATGCACCCATGATATTCACTCATTCCTGTTTCTGTAGATGTGCACCATTGAAGCAGAATCCACCCATAGCTGACTGACCCTCCAGCATGTTTTCTGAGGCAGTAAATCGCACAAGAGATTGGCCACCCTTCTCCCTCAGAGAAGCTAGTGGATTCGAACCACGTGCCTTTGGGATTGTAATGCAGCTAAAACATATGCTATGAGATGGGTTGTGTTTTTGTTTTCAGAAAGTGGCTAGTGGTCTTAACTTGACGGATAAGAGAAAGAAATATGACCATAAGTAAACTTAAGAGGAAAGGCGAACGGGTGTCTTCACCCGCTTTCTTCTGAGTGTATATTTTGCTTTTGTTTACTCCCTGCCTCTGTCTCTACATGGACTCCAGTAGCTTGTGGCCCTGGGAAGCTGTGGTGGCCTATCAGTAACACGCGGCACTGCACTCGCAAAGGCACGTGGTTTAAATCCAACACCTGCCCCACAGGAGAAAGATGGGCAGTCTCTTCCTGTGCAATTAACTGCCTCTGAGAATCCACCTGAAGGTCAGCGAAGAGTTGGTTCTGACAACAACAACAACAGCACACGGCCCTGTTTGACCAGGCCTGAGCTGTAGTCTGCCCGCTGAGCCATGGCCGTGGCATCTCTTCACTGCCTGTTGACTGATGTGTGTTTTTCATTGGCAGGTCTGTGGCTGCCCTCTCTATTGGAAAGCTCCTATGTTCAGGGCCGCGCAGGGAGAAAGGACAGGCTTTGTATCGGCCCAGGCATTCCTCGAGTTGTGGACAAAGTGAGTATGTGGGCGGTCCTCCCCGGGGGCTAAGCAAAGAGCTGTGTGGTCCTCACGCAGTGCTCTGCAAACGTTTACGCTCTATGCCTTTTCCCTTTGAGAAGTAAAAGTCGGTGACTCACATAGTTTATACCCACAGACAGGTTCTTTGCCATTGTATTTATCTTGGTAGGTATTCTACTTTGTAGAAATTCCCCTTTACTCGCTGTGTACAACTTTCTTCATTTACTTCATCTTGTTAAATTTGGGCCTCATCCTTTGAATGTGGCTGCAGAGATAAAGTAAGAATTGTCCTTGAAGGGGAGCAAACTGCATGTTTCATATGTTGTTGTTGTTGTTATGTGCCATCGAGTCTCTTGCGACTCATAGCGACCCTATCTATGTACAAGAGCTCTATACGCTCTTCTATCCTGTGCCAACCTAGCCATCTCAAACACACTTATTTCCACCACTCCAGTCACAGAATCAATTCATCTCATCGAGGGTCTTCCTCTCCTTCGCCTCCCCTCCACTCTGCCAAACATTATGTCCCTTTCCAAGGTCCAGTCCCTCCTTGCAACATGCCCAAAGTATGTCAGACGAAGTTTCAGAATCCTTGACTCCAGGGAACATTCTGGCTTCACCCTCTCCAGGACAAACCTGTTTGTTCTCCTAGCAGGCCATGGTATATTCAACACTCTTCTCCAGCACCACAGCTCAAAGGCATCAATTCTCTTTCTATCATCCCGATTCACTGTCCAACTCTCTGATGCATAGCATGTAATTGCGAAGACTAGAGCCTGGATCAAGCACACCTTAGTCTCCAGTCTGACATCGTTGTTCTTCAGTATTTTTGAGAGGTCCCTCACAGCTGACTTTCCCAAGGCAATTCGTCTCTTGATTTCCTGGCTGCTGTTACCAAGAGCACTGACTGTGGAGCCAAGTAAATTAAAACTGTTAACTATCTCAATCTCTTCACCATCCATACTGATGCTGCCAGTTGGCCCAGTGGTTAGAATCTTTGTTTTCTTGATGTTGAGCTTCAGTCCATATAGGAGGCTGTAGTCCTTGATTTTCTGCAGCAAGCACTTCAGGTCCTCCTCAGTTTCAGCAAGAAGGGTTGTGTCATCTGCATAACGCAGGTTGTTGATAATTCTTCCACCAATCCTGATGCCACATTCTTCTTAGTATAGCCCAGCGTCTTAGATGATCTGTTCTGCATACAGATTGAAAAGGTATGGAGACAGAATACATCCCTGACAAACCCCCTTCTTGATTTTGAACCATATAGTGTCTCCTTGCTCTGTTCTGACAACTGCCTCTTGGTCCAAGTATAAGTTTCACATTAGCACAATCAAATGTTCTGGGATTCCCGTTTTTCTCAGAGTCAGCCACAGCTTATTGTGATCCACACAGACAAAAGATATAAAAAAAGATGTCCATTCTCAAGATCTGGAACCTTACCTATTTGATATTAAAAATAACTGAATTCTAATGGCTTTGAATCATTATTTTTTTTTTTTTAAGGATCCAGTTAAGGTACAAACGAATAGCACTTTAGCAAGATGTTCCTGAACTCTGACATTCTGATTAGTTTCTCAAATTTAAACTCGACTTTCTTCTTTCTTTATTTCTTCCCTTCTTTTTACTGTAAGAGTTACTTCTTTTCTTTCTTTCTTTCAAAGTGTGTTTGTTCAGATGGCTTCCCACTCATCTTGCTTCAGGGTTTCGAGGGGCTGCTTCCGTCTGATGGGGCATCCTTCAGTGAACCTTGTTTCCCCTCCTTAGGCAAAAGACAGGGGAGCAGCCAACACGCGAAACTACTCTTTGTGGTTGGCAGAAAACCATGGTGATCTTGTAGCATTTTAGTAGTATTTGTAGTATATTACATGCGCACAGTAGGACGTATCTGCACCAGGCATTTCCTGTGTTTCCTCTTTTCAGGGCGAAGGAGGTCTTTTCTGAGACATTTGTTCACACAGGGAGATTGTCACTGCCAGAAGGAAGGGGCTATTTCTTGATCTGCTAATATTTATGCATTTTAGGAGAGCTTGCCCTTTCTACCTCTTTATTTGGGGGAGGTTAATTTTTATTTTATATTGGTTTGCATACAAAGTTCACATACATTGTGTTTCACACTATCCTTCATTTACATCGTGTTTCATGAAATCATTCCTATTTATAATGTTTTATAAATTTAATCACCATTGACCTATGCCCTCCATTACCCCATCTTTCCAGATCCCCACTGGATCTTTCCCATTTCCTTTCCACCTCCTGATTTCTACCTTTTTTTAACTAATCTTTCCCTCTCTAATCATGTTGTTCTCACTGTTTCTGTTCTAGATATCCCTCCTTGGTTAACTGTTGGGAAATTATGTTGAGCTGTATTTTTATTAGGGAGCGCTGGTGGCCTCGTGGGTAAGAACCTGTGCTGCAGTCCCAAAGGCACGCAGTTCAAATCCACCAGCTGCTCCTGTGCAATTAACTGCCTTTGAAAACCCACCTGAGGGTCAGCTACAGGTCGGTTCTGACTTAGTGGTACACAGCATCTGACGGCTTCCTGGTGAAAAGCTATGCTGCAATTCCAAAGGTGCACGCTTCGAATCTACCCCCACCAGCCGCTCCACGGCAGAAAAGATGGGCATTCTCCTCCTGTGAGATTTACAGTCTTTGAAAACCCACTGGAGAGTCAGCAGTGGGTCAGTTCTCATTCATTGTCACACAACAACACAGTGGTAGTGATAGAAGCCGCACTGCAATCCCAAAAGCATGTGGTTCAAACCCACTTGCTGCTCCAAGGAGAAGGATGGGCAGTCTCCTCCCGTGTGATTGGTTGTTAGGTGCTGGCAAGTCAAGTACGACTTACACAGCAACCCTATGACTTGAACTCTGCCCTATCACTGCCCTCAGCACTTCTGGCACACTCGAAACCACTGCTGAAGTCACTGTGTCCGTCCATCTCATTGGGGGATCTTCCTCTCCTTCTCTGACCCTTCATCCTTCCAGACACGAAGTCCCTTTTCAAGGAATAGCCTCACCTAACTGCATGTCCAGAGTATGAAAGCTGTAGCTCCACCATCTTTGCTTCCAAGGAGCACTCAGGCTGCACTTTTCCCCCCAAGACATAGCTGTTTGTTCTTTTGGCAGTCCGTGGGATATTCAGCACTCTTCTCCAGCCCTACAACTCAAATCAAAGGCATCAGTTCTTCCCCTGCCATACTTACTCACTGTCCAGCTCTCTGAAGCATAGCAGGTGATTGAGAAGACCATGGCCTAAAAAAGGTGCACCTTAGTCTTCAAACTTACATCAGTGCTCTTTGGCATTCTGGAGAGGTCCTCAAAGGTGGACTTGCCCAGTGCAGTATGTCTCCTGATTTCGTGACTTTTGGTACCAAAGTGTTGATTGTTGATTCAAGTAAGATGAAACGATTAACAGCTTCAGTCCTTTCTCCATCTGTCTTAATGTTGACTGTTGGTCCTGCAACGTGACTAGCTGCCTTTGAAAACCCACTGGAGGGTCAGCTATGGGAGAGTTCCAACTCGAAAGAAGCCAGCAACGGTAATGATTAATTTAGGGCACTCTGGTGGCCAAGTGGTAAAGAAGCTGTGTTGCAATCCCAGAAACACATCGTTCAAATCCATCAGGGGGGAGGAGGGGTCATCTTCTCCCAGGCTGTCTACTGCCTCTGAAAACCCACTGGACAGTCAGTTAGGAGTCACTTCCGACTTGGAGGCACACAACAGCATGATTATTTAAAATTAACATATTAAATTAACCAGAAGAAAATAAATCTGAAGGTGGCTTCTAAGCCTACCCAACACCTAAAAATCTTTTCTAATATAATGCTTGAAAGCCTAGTGATTAATTAGTAAATGAGTTTGTATTTTTAAAAATTTAGCAGAAGGATTGAAAATTAAGGAATTCATGAAATATTATACAAAATGGATAACCCTGGAAGATACTATGCTGAGTGAAATATCTCAGTCACAAAGGGACAAATACTGTATAGTGCCACTGTTATAAAACAGGACTGACATTGAGGTTAGGGAGAATATAAGAAAAGAGGGTTTAAATACTTTATACTACATTGAAACAGATGAGGGAGAGAACTGTTTGAAAGGAATATATGATTAGGTCTTATTTTCATGACAAGGGTCCAGAATGAGAGCTTCATGGGGGAGTAGGCTAGGGGGGGATTGTATAATAATGAAAGTTTGGGGTTTTTTTTACTTTTCAAAGAGAAAAACCAACTGGGGGGAGGTGTGGGCAGGGAGGAAAATGTGCAACAATGAATGAATGATTGAAAATTCAAAGTCTATAAACTTTCATTAACATTTCAATTAAAAAAATCTAGCAGTAGGTTCCATTTTTCATGTATTACATTAAAACTAAAGTGACCAGAGTGTATTAGGTTTTTCCAGCTAATGGACTTCATGAAAAGAACTCTGCTTACACTAAAAGCTACCAAGTGCTTCGTGGGTGTGAGCCATTTTTAAAACAAGGACCAGTTAGTTTAAGTTGTCGAAATACTGAGAAATGAAAGAACCCCAGGATCACCACTCCTTATAGACGGCCTGGCTGACAATGCAAATCAACTTCTGTGGTCACCACATCACCTCTCTGAAAGCAAACTGAAAACTGCTGTGTAAAAGCTAAGAAATGTCTGGGTTTGTTGGGTTGGGTTTTTTCCCCCCCATCTTTCTGTTGTTCTTTATTTTCAGCCAAAATTCACGTGAGAAATCTTTAAAAAAAAAAAAAAGTGGGTAAGTAGGCATAAAACTGGAGGAATTCCTTAGAGGCTAGAAATAGCAAGAAAAAAACTAATTAACAGGTGTGGCTAGCAGTGGAACTGGCATCCATCCACTGGGGATTTTTCCATTGTTATTTCTGGCAGCCGAAATCCTGGGGAAAGAAAGTAGAGCCCGGGACCTGAACGGAAAGGTTGATCAGCTTAGAACCCTCATCCCTTCCCTGCCACTTCACCTGGACGGTAGGGTTGGGAAAGAATTTGTCTGTTGTTATTATGATTTCAAATCAGCTTATAATACTAGCAGAGTTAAAGACCATGAAATGTGTTAAGTTCAGGTCTGGCTTCTGCTTAGCTAGCTGCCCCGCCCCTGACTGATCCCTGAGTCAGAGTGTGAAGCTGAAAAAGAATAGAAGAGAGTGTGATACGATTCTCATTGGAGCAATCTTCAGCCACTGAATTCAGCGTTGTTTCCCATCTAACAAGCTGGGGAAGCAGCAAGATATGAGTCATAGTTGTTTCATAAAAGGCTTTCAACAAGCTGAGAAATGAAAGTAAAATAGAGCATTCTATAAGAGATTAGAGCCAAATACTCAAACTACTTACATCAAGTTCTTTGGAATATCCTGAGAACCTCTGTTTATGATTCTGAGGCTCAGTAAAGTAAAGAAAGGCTTTTGTCCAGCTTGGTTTATCGACAGTTGACCACTTAAAATCACGGAAAGTAACAGCTGGTTTTTGTGCTGAGATGGGATAGACGTTTATGGTCTTGGTTAGAGCAACAGCCACAACAGCTGTATTTCTTTAGCTGAGTTGAATCATTTTCGTTTTATCTGCATGGGAAAGAAAATTCTGCAAAAAAAAAAAAAAAAAGCAAAAACGGCTGGGGGATGTGGAAGAGCCAAGAGAAAAGCCTGAAGTAAAAACCTTCCATTTGAGTATAGCTGCAGGAATCTGCTTATGAAGCTCTCTGGCATAAGCAACTGCCCCTTTTTAAAAAAGCATCTGGATCAGTGAGTGTGGACCTGTCAAAGGCCAGATACTAAAATGGCTTGGCTGCCCTCTAGTGGGCGCTCCGTGGAGAGCTCTTAAAATGCCTTTTCTAAAAGCCAGGGTGTTTTAGGTGAAATCAAGTAAAAGACAGGACAGTGAATAAGGAAAACCAAAGATCTGATGCCTTTGAACTTTGATGTTGGAGAAGAATTTTTGGCTGCTCTGTGCACTGCGAGAGGAAGGATCCAGTCTGTCATGAATGAAGGAGATGACGCCTTAAAAGGGTAGATGATGAGACTTCGTCTCACATACTTTGGATGTATTATCCGAAGGGGCTGGTCTCTGGAAAAGACTCCACGCGTGATAAATCTGAGGGCCAGTGAAAAGGGGGAAGACCCTCAATGAGCTGTGTTGACACAGAGGCTTCAACAGTGGACTTAATCCCAGCCACCGTCGTGAGGAAGGTACAGACCAGGCTATTTTGGTTTTGTTTGTAAATAAGAGGTTATGAGTTCGAACCAGCTTAACAGACCTAACAACAACAAAGTGTGGCTACCTGGAGAGACTAAGCTGTGAAGTATGACGGTTTAGGCTTCCACATGGACCTGGGAGAAGACGTTTGTAGTTTCGGGTCCATTGTACCTTCTGCATAAAGCAACTTGGACCCATTTGTAATATAGTACAACTTTTTCCTACAAAAAACAACTTCCCAATGCTACAGAATTAAAGCATTTTGGCTTATACTTTGGCATATGTTGTTGTTATGTGCCATTGAGTCAACCACCACCAATGTCCTCGGCCATTTTCACTGTCTTTAACCACCTGAACGCATTACTCCATTTATTATGTCAATCCATCTCATCAAGGGTCTTCCTCTCCTGTGTTGTCCCTTTACCCTTCTAAGCAAGATGTCTTTCTCCAAAGACTGGTACCTTCTGGCTACATGCCCAAAGTATATGAGATGGAGTCTCAAAATCCTTGCTTCCAAGGAGCAGCTTGGTTTCAGCTTCTCCAAGACAGACCTGTTTGTTCTCTTGGCAGTCCACAGTAAGTTCAATACGCTTCTCTAGCACCATAACTCAAAGGCATCAGTTCTTCTTTCATCTTTGGTCATTGTCCAGCTCTCTGATACATGACAAGTAACTGTGAAGACCATGGCCTGCATCAGGTGCACCTTAGTCTCTAGACTGACATCGTTGCTCTTCCATTCTCTGGAGAGGTCCCTGACAGCAAATTTTTCTAAATGTAATTCATCTTGTGACTTCCTGACTGCTGGTGCCAAGTATGTTGATTGTGGAACAGAGCAAACTGAACTTGTTAACAGTCTCAATCTCTTCACCATCTATCATGATGCTGCCAGTTGGCCCAGTGGTAAGAATCTTTGTTTTCTTGATGCTGAACTTCGATTCGTATTGCAGATTATAGTCCTTGACCGTCTGCAGTGCTTCCAGAACTCCTCCTCCAGTATAATTGTTGTGGTTAGATACTGTCGAATTGATCATGGCTCTCTAGGACCCGATGAGCAACAGATCGGAACCTTGCTCTATCCTGAGCTATTCTTACAATCTTCAGCCCTTTTGTTACAGTCACTGTGGGCCCAAGACCACTGTTACATTTCCTGTGGCTTTCTATGTTCTTAAATAATAAAATCGACTACAAAAGTCATGAATATCTCCCTCCTGTCGGCGTGCCCATGGGCTGAAGGCTTTGCTGCCTGTCCTCCAAGTGGTCTTATCATAAACAACTTCCTTTCTGCCCGTTTGATCTCTCTTCTTTTCATGCTCTACTGTCCATTTCATATCTATGTTCTCAGTTGTGTTTTGTTGTTTGTTTGGGGTCTTTTTTTTCACACTTGGGTCATTTTTAGGTGGAAAACACTGCTACACAGCCTTTTTTGTATTTGAATTCTTAGTTGTTGTGTAGTGCCAAGTAAGAAATGACCCACAGCTGACCCTCCAGTGGCTTTTCAGAGGCAGCTAATCACACAGGAGGAGATTGCCCGTCCTTCTCCCACAGAGCAGCTGGTAGATTTGAGCTGCTTGTCTTTGGGATTGCAGTACAGCTTCTTACCACGAGGCCACCAGAGCTCTCTAACAAAGGAGCTTTGTTCATATGTGAGTAAAAGTCCGAATCAAGAGCACTGACATTTCCATGAATTTGCTGTTGTTGTTGTGTGCCATCAAATCAGAGCCAACGCATAGCTGAGCCTCTGGCGGGTTTTCAGAGGCACTTAATCACACAGGAGGAGATTGCCCATCTTTCTCCTGAATAAGCAGCTGATGGGTTCGAACCAGGTGCCTTTGAGATTGTGGCACTGATTCTTGCCACTTAGGCCACCAGAGCTCCTACAGGAGTTATTCTGTTTCCACCTGGCTTTGAACCTGGGACTTTTCGCATGTTAGGTGAATGGAATAATCACTGCACTACGGAAGCTTAGCGTAGTTCCTAGAACACCAGCTTATTTACAGAGCTCCTTGCAAATATTTTCCCAGCTTTATTAGACATTGCTTTCTTTTGCCTTTGCATGTCAACATGTCATTTCTCTGTTAACTAAACAAACCTTTCCTTAGGAGGTGCTAGTTTAGAATACCTGTGTTGGCTTTCTCTCTCTCTAACTTTCATCTCTCTTACAATTTCCTTTTCTTTCGCCAGATAGAATTCACTGGCCACGAGCTTTAGCTGACAGTCATCCTTCAGCTCTTTTTCCCGTTCGTGCTTCTGAGAGCAGAAACACAGTCACATTTGACTTTTTGCTCTGGGAATGCTACTCACTCCCTTCTGTTCTCTTTTACAAGTTGCATTTGTATATTTAAAAATTTAAAAAAATAGGTACTTATTTTTTGTTGGGATCAACCCACCCATTTTCTAATCCTGAGAGAGGCTTCCCATCCCTGCCTTTTTTTTTTTTTTACATTCTTCCAAGTAATACAGCCTTGGATAATTTATTTTCTTCTACTAATGTTTCGACACGGAGCTCTGGTGGCCTAGCGGCTAAAGAGCTGTGACATCCCTGCCTTTTGAGCTCATCTCTTTCTGAAATGTGTATTTACTCAAACCTCGGAAGCCTGAAAGATTGTAAGGAGACTAACAACAAAGGACCTGACTCTCGCTATAATAATCACAAATGAAGGCAGGTAAGCATACATCTGTTAGATCACAAGCCTTTTGTCAGAGTCTTCTCTCTGTGAAGCGTGAGGCTCGGTGTTCAGAAGAACAAAGAGCTCTACCTGCCACCTGTTAGAGGCCAGTGGCGTAGGGCATCTGGTGTGACCGGGCGCTGCTGAGTCTTTTCTGCCTCCTCATGACCCTGCACAGTCTGCTGGCGTGGTGCACAGTCGGGTGGCAGCGCACAGTCTGATGACGTGGTGCACAGTCTGATGGTGTGGTGCACAGTCTGGTGACGTGGTGCACAGTCTGGTGGCGTGGTGTACAGTCTGGTGACGTGGTGTACAGTCTGCTGGTGTGGTGCACAGTCTGGTGGCGTGGTGCACAGTCTGGTGGCGTGGTGTACAGTCTGGTGGCGTGGTGTACAGTCTGCTGGCGTGGTGTACAATCTGATGGTGTGGCACACAGTCTGATGACGTGCACAGTCTGATGACGTGGTGCAGTCTGGTGGCGTGGTGCACAGTCTGGTGGCGTGGTGCACAGTCAGCTGGCATGGTGCACAGTCTGCTGGAGTGGCATACAGTCTGCTGGCGTGGCGCACAGTCTGCTGGCGTGACGCACAGTCTGCTGGCGTGGTGTAGTCTGATGGCGTGGTGCACAGTCTGCTGGCGTGGCGTACAGTCTGATGGTGTGGCGCACAGTCTGATGACGTGGTGCACAGTCTGGTGGCGTGGTGCACAGTCTGGTGGCATGGTGTACAGTCTGGTGGTGTGGTGTGCCGAGCGTGGCTTTCTTAACCCAAAGTCTGAGCCCCTGGCCATGCACAGCCACCAATGACCTCATGACAGAGAGACAGGCAGTTGTCCCGTGTGATTTACAGCCTCAGTAACCCAGCAGAGGGTCGGCTATGAGCCGATTTCCACAGTGAGTTCTGAGAAGTAACCCTGTTAAAAAGATGAAATACAGACCATCGGAGGCAAAGATGACGAAGCTTCGTCTCACATACTCTGGCAGGTTGCTAGGAGAGGTTATTCCTTGGAGAGGGACATGCTTGGGAAGGCGGGAGCAAGGAAGCCCCTCAACCGGATGGGTTGGCACAGTGACTGTGGCAATGGACTTGAGTGTGTCAGAGATGGTGAGGACGGCACGGGCTAGGGCAGGGTTCAGACTGGTTGTTCATGAGGTCACTATGAGTCATACTCAGCAACAACACCTCACAACAACAGCACCTCACAGCCCCATCGAGTGTAAGCTTTGCTGACACGTACTGTCACCTCTCTCCCTCACCAGCCAAGCTACCAGCCAAGCATGTAGCCAGGGTGCCACTGTGGATTCGTTGCTGTTATTAGGTACCATCGAGTCAAGTACAACTCATAACGACCCTGTGAAGAACGGATCTGAATCCTGTCAATCCTATTCCGTCTTTATCATCTCTGATACACTCGATCTCATTGCTGCAGCCAGTGCGTCAGTTTGTCTCGTAGGGGGTCCTCCTCTCTTCCACTGTGCCTCCACCCTTCCAAGCATATGTCCTTTTCCACAGAATACCTCCTCCTAACAACATGCCCAACGTAAGTGAGAAGAAACGTCGCCATCCTTGCTTCCAAGGAGCACTCTGCTTGCACTTTCTCCAAGGCATATGTGTTTGTTGAAGCCCAGCGCTCTTCTCCAACACAACATCTCACAGGAGTCAGTCTTTGTTCTATTATAATTACTTATTGTCCATCTCTCAGATGCAAAGCAAGGGATTGAAGAGGCTGTGGTTTGAGTTAGGCACCTTGAACTTTAGGCCGCTAGGACTACTTAGCAGGAGAAGGATGGGCAGTCTCCCCCCGTGCAATTAACTGCCTCTGAAAACCGGCTGGAGGGTCAGCTGTGGGTTGGTTCCAAGTCTGCAGTACACAGCAACAGGACCACTTACTGGTATATGTAATATCCTATCAATTAAACAGTACAAAGATCAATGAAGGGTTTCCGTGTCAGGCAAAGCCTCTTGAAAGCAGTGGATTATTAGTTGTTCCTTACAGAATAGGGAGCATAATATAAGCAGAGATGATGTATTCTAAGACAGGCTGTATTCTGAGATACTGGAGCAGCGTGAAAATGGCAAGAGAGAAAGTTTGCAGTGATTACTACTTCCCTTCTCCCTCTCACCCCCCAAACCCAACAAGGACCAAGGCCTTTCATTTCTGTTCATTTCACCATTAGTATCCGTGCTCAGGCCCCATCATTTCTGCCTTAAATAAGTGTCACAGTGTCCTGAGCACCACCCTGTCTCTGCCACTCCATTCTTTAAAGGTAACACCATAAATGAAAGAGTTTTTATTTTACTTTTCAAGAAGAGGAGTGAATTGGGGGGAAGGGTAGGCAGGGAGAAAAGTGCAACAATGAATGAATGGAAACCCTAAGTCTCTGTAAACTTTCATTAAAATTAATTTTTAGAAGGAGCTCTGGTGGCCTAGTGGCAAGACGCTGCACTACAATCCCAGAGGTACGCGGTTCAAATCCACCAGATGCTTTGCTGGAGAAGGAGGGGGCAATCTCCTCCTGTACCAGTCAGATCTGATTTGACGGTACACGTAAAAATAATACAATAAAAACTAAAATTTAAAAAATTAATTTTTTTTAAAAAGGAACACCATAGTGAGATGTCTCAAAATCCATAAGGTCACCTCACTGTCCTGTTTAAAATTTCACTGTGGCATCAACTGTAAAATCCAAGCTTCTTGACTAACGTCAAAAGACCTCCAGGATCTGCTTCTGCCCCCTTGTCCAGCCGTCCGGCAGTCCACGCTCTTGTCATAAGTGTCACCAGTGTGTGTCTACTTGTCCCTCCACCCGGGCTGTCCTGCCTCATGAACATGCTGGTTTCCACCCACAATACTTTCCTTCCCTACTTTATAGACTCTCTGGTGAGGTTCCCCCTCCCTACGTTAACTGACACATTTCCAGTCAATCTTATAGAAAGCTTTTGAAATTTCACTTAAAAGACACAGGTTCTGGTTCCAAACACATCTTGTGCTGGACCTGACTGGACATTGTCCCACAAATAATATTTAATATATAATATATAATTAATATATAATATATAATATATATTAGGGATGATGCTTTATTTTGAAAGATCATATAGCATCCATGATATATAAGTAGAAGTTTTGACAAATTCACTTCTTCTGCTCTCTCTAAGCCTAAGCACAGCACATCAGTTACCCCATTGTCTCCAGAGCTGTGTGCACTCAAATGTATTTTGATAACACATAAATGTACCCGGCAGTACTTCATTTAATCCTGCTCTCCACACAAGAAGCATTCTACAGAATGTACCCTCTCACTACTGAGCTTTTATTAAGAAGCCCCATTCGCAAAATCAAGGACGTGGAAAAATTCTCTTTCTTTAACCATTAAATTATTGTTGTGTACCGTGGAGTTGGAACCAGCCCATAGTTGACCCCCTACCCCAACCAGTTTTCAGGAGCAGTTAATCTCACAGGAGGAGATTGGCCATCCTTCTCCTACAGAGCAGCTGGTGGACTTGAACTCCGGGCATGTTAGGATTACAGCACAGCTTTTTGCCACTAGGCCACCAGACGACTTAATCTGTGAAGCTCTTCGATCTTCAGGTCCAGCCTGAAATCACCAGCTGTTGAAGCTGCAGTCATTGTTTGTTCGGCATAGGCAGTCTTCCCTAAGACGCTGTGTTCTTCTTCGTAGGTTGCTGAACGACCATCATGATGATGCCTCCAAGTTCATCTATCTCCTGGCAAAACCCAACTGCAACACCCTGGAACAGGAGGATTTCGTCCCTTTACTTCAGGTAGAGTTCATTGCCTTTTGAACATGGATTCTAATTTTTCCATTTCAAAGGGTATTTAAAAAAAAATAACAGAGAAAAAGTAACTCTAAGATCTGCTGGTTAAACTATACCAATCTGAAGTTTAGATTTTTAAAATTGTTTTAGCAACAAAATCCTTCGGTGAAACGTTGCATAGACTCCGTTAAATAAAAACGGATCTCAGTTCCCCACTGGCACGCCTCCCTCCTGCCTACATACAGCTCTTATTAAAGCACCTTCTAAAACTTAAGAATTGAAGAAGATAATCTGAAAAACACTGACATAAAACATAGATAAGAAGCAGGAAAAAGTCTTAAAGTAAGCATAACTGCTGGGGTCTGGATTTAGTGTGTCTTGAGTTTTCATTTAAACACTCTTCTGAAGTGTTTCCAATTCTGTTTTCAGTGCCAAGTGTATTTTAGGCAGAAAGTTAGTCTAGGGAAAAGGGAGAGTGAATAACTAGAAGTGCTGAGATCTTTAAGGGCAGTTACCACTAAATTATATGGGAATTGAGGGACAAAAAAAGTTGTTATTTTTTAAAAGATGCAATTGGATGGGTGGAGAGAGGGGTGGGTAAAAGAAATGGGAACGATCTGATGTGAAAAACCATGTATATGAGCTTTGAAAGTAAACCAGTACAAAATAAAAATTTTTATTTAAAAAAAAATACAGGAGCTATAAAAGCTCTCTCTTCTGAGAGTAATTTAGCATAAGGGCATATGACTTAGTATACTTCACTCGTCCCCAATCCCATTATCAGATTTTAGCCAAAATCATTATCTGTTGTTGTTGTTATTGTTGTTTGCCATTAAGATGGAACCAACTCATCGCAAACCTCCCCTAGTTTTCAGGGACCATAAACAGCAAGGGAGGAGATTGCCCTTCCTTCTTCTGCGGAGCGGCTAGTGGATTCGAACCTTGTGCCTTTGGGTTAGCAACATAGTTCCTTACCTGCTTGGCCACCAGAGTTTCCCTATATTGTGTTTGTTGTGTGCCATCAAATCAGAACTGACTCATAGCTGGCTCTCCAGCAGGTTTTCAGAGTCAGTAAATCGCCCGGTAAAAGACTGCCCATCTTAGTGCAACAAGGAATGAATGGAAACCCAAAATCTCTGTAAATGTTTATGAAAATTAATAAAATATAGAAAAAAAAAAAAGACTGCCCATCTTTGGATCACCTGGTAGAACCGAACCACATACCTTTGGTTGGCAGTACAATTCCTTACCACAAAGCCACAATAGCCTCTTTTTTTTATTATTATTAATTTTAATGAAAATTTACAGAGACTTTGGATTTCCATTCATTCATTGTGGCACTTTTCTCCCCTCCCAGCCCCTTCCCACCCCAGTACACTCTTCTCTTTGAAAAGCAAAAGAAAAGTTCCCCCATTGTTGTACAATCCCTCCCCCAGGTCCACTCCACTATGCAGCCTTCGTTCTGGACTCCTGTCGTGACAATAATACCTAATCGCATAAAGAGCCTCTTTAAAAAAAAAACAAAAAGTTGGGGCGCTCTGGTGGCCTAGTGGCAAGAAGCTATACTGCAATCCCAAAGGTACACAGTTTGCATACACCAGATGCTCTGCCAGAGACAGAGGGACAATTTCCTCCTGTACCAGTCAGATCAGATTTGACGGTACATGCACAAAAAAATAATTTAAAAAAAAAAAAGTTAAGGGAGCTCTGGTGGCCTAGTAGCAAGAAGCTGCACTGCAATCCCAGAGGTGCGCGGTTCGAATCCACCAGATGCTCTGCTGCAGAAGGAGGGGCAACCTCCTCCTGCACCTGTCAGATCCGATTTGATGGTACACACACCAAAAAATAATAAAATTTTTAAAAAGTTCAAAAGTTTGTGGTGTTTAAAAAGCAAAAAAAAATTACCATCAAGTTGACTCTGACAGAGGGGAAGCTTGTAGGGGTTTCAACACATGTCTGATTTTGCTGCAAGTAGATCACCAGGCTTTTCTTACAAGGCATCACTAGAGTGAACTGGAACTGCCGAGAGAGCCAAGCACTTAACCGCTTTACCCAGAATCCCCTAAGAAGCATGGGCTCCCTCTCATTTTATTATAGTAAATTTTTGCTTGTTTGTTTCTATTTTCACCATTTCTGCATGTACCTTTGAGTGATATCAGTTGTGTTCTCCATTCTGTGCTGCCTTCATCACTGTGCATTTTCAAATGTTTTTCATCCCCTTAAACAAAAACTATTACCTCCCAAGAAATAGCTTGTCGTTGACTTGAGCGGCCCCCCTGGTAATCAGTAATGAACATTTGTCATTATTGTTTGCCTTTTCTGGTTAGTTCATACAAGAAGATTCACAGTATTTGTCTTCCTTTTTGTATATTTTACGTAGCATTAGTACTTGCACGCTTAATCCTTATTATAGAGTGTATTGCAATTTCCTTACTCTTTGTGACTGGATAATATTCCATGTATGGATACATACTATATTTTATATACCCATTTATCTCTTGATGGCTACTTGGGGGTGTCCGTCAGTTGGGATGGTGAATAGTGCTGCAGTGAACATTGAAGTTCTAGTATCTGTTTGAGTCCCTCTGTTCAATGCTTTTGGGTCAAGATGTTGTTATTGATTGCTATTGAGTCAAGCACAACTCATAGCAACACTATGAGCAAAAGACTTGAAGCCTTTCTGTAGCTATCGTTGTTTCTCCAAGTTCATAGAGTTTCCAGAGGCATATGGTTTAGGAAGTGGATACCACTCCTGCTTCCAAACCTGGCTTAAACTGGGAGTTCCAGTAAACACTGTCCACCATGGGCAACTGTTATGACATTTGACACCCCAGTGTCACAAGGTTCAGTGTCACAACAAACCCAGATTACCTCGGTATGGCAAATTAAGGGCATGGAAATAGTATCTTTCTATAATCATTGAAGTTGTTGGGAGTTGAACCAGCCCATATTTGAGCCCCCAGCAAGTTTTAAGAAGCAGTTAATCTCACAGAAGGAGATTAATCTTCCATACAGCACCTGGTAGACTCAAACTGCAAGCCTTTGGGATTACAGCACAGCTTCTTGCCACTAGGCCACCAGACAACTTAAGTCATTAACCTTTTAGATGTGAGTGCTATATGCCTTAGAAGAATGTTCCCACAAAATAGAACAACTGACGTTTTAAATCCAAGGGCCTTCCATGAGGCCATTCATTCCACAGTCAATCCCAGTCAAACATGCCCATAGACCCTCACCAAAACAAGCGTGCCCACCTTACAAAGGTCATCTGTTTCCCCCCAGTCTCCAGCCGACTTTTAAATCCAAGGGCCTTCCATACCTCGTACTTAAATTGTGGAGTCATGTGATGATTCTGTGTTTGGCTTTTTTAAAAACCACTGCTTTCCACCATGGCTGCATTCTTATACTGGGTGAACTGGCAGCACCATAATGGAGAAGAGGTGGAGATTGTTAACAATTACAGCTTGCTCGGATCGAAAGTCAACACTCTTGGCACCAGCAGCCATGAAATCAAAAGACAAATTGCACTGGGAAAATCTGCAGTTAGGGACCTCTAACTCCAGTTAGCATACTGAGAAGCAACGTTGTCACTCTAGAGACTAAGGTGTGGATGATCCTGTCCTGATCTTCAACAGCTAGTTACCGTGCGTCAGAGAGCAGGACAGTGACTAAGGATGACAGAAAAAGAATCGCTACCTTCGAGTTGTGGTGCTGGAGAATAGTCATGAACATACCGTGGACAGCCAAGAAAACAAATAGGTCTGTCTTGGAGAGGGTGAAACCAAATTTCTCCGTGGAGGCTAGGATTTTGAAGCTATGTCTCATACTTTGGGCACATGGCCAGGAGGAGGGACCATCCTTGGAGAAGAACATCATGCTCGGAAGGGTAGAGGGATGGACGGCACAGAAGAGGAAGACCCCAGAGAAGACGGATTGGCAGAGTAACTGGGGCAGTGGAGGTAGGTGTGTCGGAGTGAGTGAGAGTGGCTCAGGACAGGGCAGGCTTCAGAGCTGTTGTACATAGAGTCACTAGGAGTTGCAGATGACTCAGCGGCACATAACAACGACAACAACGCTCAATGGATAAGTGTTCCAGCTGCTCCACATCCTTACCAGCCCTTGTCTTTTCCCCTCTTTCCCGTAACAACCATCCTAACGGGTGTGATGGTGGGCAGTGATATTTCAGTGGTGGAGTTCTTGCCTTTCCTGTTGAAGACTCTCATGCAGCCATGACTTGGCTTTCAGTAGAGTTGAACAGGTATCAGTAGTGCTCCAGATGAAGGCAGACAGGAAGGCAGGCCTGGAATTGTGTTTCCCAATAGCCATTGAAAACCCTAAGGTCCCAAGCAGTACGAGCCACAGCCTTCGTGCAGACGTGCAGGGCCAGGTGGTGTGCAGTCATGGTGCATGGCGTCATTATGAATCAGAGGTCAGTTCAGCAGCTGATAGTAACAGTGGATGGAAATGGTATCTCATTGTGGTTTGGCTTTGCATTTCTCTAATGGCTGACCACCTGACCATCCTGAGCACTTTTGTATAGGTTTACTGGCTATTGATCTAAATTTTCTTTGGAACAATGTTTATTGAAGCCCATTGCCCAGCTGTTAATTAAGGTCTATGTCTTTTTATTCTTGGACTATAGGAATGCTATCTGATTTCTGGATTAAAACCATAGACAGTCTATGCTTATCAAGTATTTCTTCGCATTCTGTGGGGTGTTTCTTTACTTTGTTGGTAAAGTTTTTTAATGCACAAAACAGCTTCATTTCAGCGAAGCCCACTTTCTTCATTTTATCTTTATTGCTCAAAAAATAAATCTTGATGGTTTACCTCAGTATTTTCTTCTGAGGGTTTTATGGCTTTAATTCTTAATATTTTAATTCTTATATTTGGATTATTGATTCATTAGATTAATGTTAGGATCGTTAGCAATAAGGGTCCAAATGTATTCATTTGCATATAAAGTAGCAAAATCTCTGTAAATGTTCATTACAATTATTGTTGTTGTTGTTGTTATGTGCCATTGAGTCGCTTGCGACTCATAGCGACCCTATGTACAAGACCTCTAAATGCTGTTCTATCCTGTGCCATCCTAGCCATCTCAAATGCACTTATTCCCACTGCTCCAGTCACAGAATCGATCCATCTCACCAAAGGTCTTCCTCTCCTTAAAATTTAAAAAAAAAAACTCTGAACAGGAAAAAAAAAGTAGCATTGTTGTTGTTGTTGTGTACCATAAAGTTGGAACAGACCCATAACTGACCCTCCAGCAGGTTTTAAGAAGCAGGAGATCACACGGAGGGAGATCACCCATCCTTCTCTCATGGAACAGCTGGTAGATTTGATCTATGTGCCTTCAGGGTTGCAACGCAGCTTCTTGCCATTAGGTCAGTATTCTTAATTTTATCCCCGAATATTATATTTTCCACAGCAGCTTCTGCCTGAAGCTTTGCTCTTTGTAGTGTTAAGTTGCCCTGCAATCTCCAAAGCACGCAGTTCAAATCCACCTACTGTTCTGTGGGAGACGAATGGACAGTCTCCTCCCATGCAATTTCCTGCCTCTGAAAACCCTCTGGGGGGTCAGCTATGGGTCAGTTCTGACTCCACCACACAGAACAATCATTGCTTTGTTTCAGTAAATCCTTATTAGCTGTTAAAGAGAAGACTTAAGGTTAAAAATTATATTGACAAGGGTTGGTTTTGTTTTGTTTTTAATTTAAGTATATTCATGGCTGCCCATCATTGTTTAAAATAGTTTTTGTTGAAGTGCAACATAATAACATAGGAAGATCACAAGTATTCCACTTGATAAATGTTCTCAGTGTGAACATACCTTTGACCAACATCCAAGTCAAGAAACAAAACATTATCAGTTCCCCCAAAGCGCCTCATGCTTCCTCATACTCCCCACCACCGGAGAGAGGCCTCTGTCCTAATTTCTCATCCCATACAGCATAGATTTTTAAACTGAAGTAACGTTTTCCCATGTTCAAAATTCCATTCCAATTCATGTTAAGGCCTGGGCCTCAGAGCATGTCGAAATTTACATGACGACCTTAATGATTATCATAAAATTCATCTGCTACATTTTTAACCTCCCCCCCCAAAAAAAAATACTTCTGAGAACTAAGATTCTTAATAGCCTTTTGCATTTAGTCAAGATTATTATGCATAATAATATCCAATATTATATAGTCCTATATATTTTGATGGGAACTCTGGTGGCCTAGTGCCAAAAAGCTGTGCTGCAGTCCCAAAGGCACGCAGTTCAAAGCCACCAGCTGCTCTGTGGGGGAAGGATGGGCATTCTCCCCCCATGCAGTTAACTGCCTCTGAAAACCTGCAGGAGGTCGGTCAGCTATGGTTCCAACTCTGTGGTACACACAACAACATGTATTATGAACTCTTTAATGATCAATATTTGCACTACATTGGTAATAAAACATTACTTTTTATTACTGGTCCTCTAATCTGCCTGCCCACCTCCTCCTTCATTCTTGGCCCTGCTCTATGTATTCAAGTAAATACTCTGCTCTCATATGGACTGAATTCTGGTTGGGTCTGGTCAGTGAGAAGCACTGTCCGGGGATGAGAAAGCAGAACAAAGAGAAGTTAGTATTAATTCCCACTCTTTGCATCAGCACAATAACCCCGTCTCCCTCTGCTACCTTTCTTCCCGATGGATCCTCTCCGGGGCTCTCGTGCCCACTGCACTCTGTATGCTTGTCTTCTCCTCATACCTTTGCTTAGCCCCCAGGATTGGAACAGTGCCACACTGTTGCTCCTTCAGAGAACCTCATTATTTCCTTGTTTGCCCCCTTTACACTATAAAGAACACTACAAGTAGTTGCTTCACATAAGATTTATGTGAGAAAATTATTTTCCCTGCAGGAATCGTGGTTCATACAATTCTCAATCCGACCAAAAACTTTAACAAAACCTTTGACAGGCCTGTAAATTAAGTCTATACTAACTGGTATGATTTATAAACAACAAAATCATCATTATGTATAGTAGACATTATACTCCCTTCCCTTAAATCTGAGGAGAAATTTTCTTTTTATTTAAGATGCAGACAGAGGAGTCTTTAAATGACACACCTCTCTTTCTTTCCCAAATCCCTCTAAAATCAGGACATAGAAATAAACCCATGAGAATGAATGGAGTGGTAGAGAGTGATGGGGGGGTTGTAATCAATGGATAAGGTATTTCCACATTTTTATTTTCAAATAATAATCATGCACAAGCTAAGAAAAAGTCCCTTTCTGATAGTGGATACTCACTAGTTTTGGGGATGAGAAAGACAGAACTGAATAAGGATGAAATAAGCAAAACTTGACCAGGTAATGATAACACTAAGCAGAGTAAAAGAGTAGGCACGCTTTTGTAAACACTTTTACATACAGTTTTACAACAGCAATAACAACAGCTAAAAATGTATCCATGCATATGGATAGAAAGGCACATGTGAACATGTAAGTGTATCTGCAGACACATTTATATATGTAAGTGTATCTGCCTAGACACGTTTATGTATCTTGCCTGTATATTCATATATGAAGTAAAATACATATTGGGCATAGTTATGGATGCTTCCTAGACATAAATCCCTCACGGGATTGGTTTACTGTGTTTGGGGCTCTCGGACCTTAGTCTCATGAGGTAACTTGATCAGCTGAGCATGTCGTTCATGAAGATAATGGTCTATATCCTGGTTTGGTTAGTAGCGGTATCTGGAGTCTTCAGCGCTTGTGAGGGGTCATCCAAGACACAACCCTTGTTCTCTGATTATCCAGAGCAAGAGAGAAATTAGAAAGCCAAAGATTGAAAGAAGAAATAGTCTTCAAAACCACTAAAGATATATATTATTGCAAATCACACATAGTTATAATATGCATACAAAGGTGTGTGGTTCAAATTCACCAGCTGCTCCATGGAAGAAAGGTGGTCAGTCTCCTCCTGTACAATTTACTGCCTCTGAAAACCCAGTCGGGTTAGCTGTCAGTGTGTTCCAACTCAGCAGTACACAACAACAGTAATATGCGCAGTGCACTGAAGAAACAAACATGTAAGGACACTGTTTGTAAAACTCATTCATGTCCATGATTTTTTAAAATTTAGCATTAGTAGTATTAGTATTAGTATTAGTATTAGTATTAGTATTAGTATTAGTATTAGTATTAGTGTGTGTACCACAATGGGAAAGTCTGCTGTTAGGGACCTCTCCAAAGTACTGAAGAGCAATGGTGTCACTCTGGAGACTAAGGTGTGTCTGATTCAGGCCATGGTCTTTGCAATCACTTGTTATGCATCAGAGAGTTGGACTATGACTTGGAAGGATAGGAGGAGAATTGATGCCTTTGAGCTGTGGTGCTGGAGAAGAGTATGGAGAGTACCATGGACTGCCAAGAAAAAACAAACAGATTCATCCTAGAGAGGGTTAAACCAGGCTGCTCCTTCTGTGCGATGACTCTACAGGAGAATCAGTCCTCAGGGAGCTTGTCCACTGTGGTGAAGTGACCAGAGACTTCATCATTCAGACAGACTGTGTGGTGGGGCCCGAGAAGCAAGTGCTGACTCTTCACAAGTCCTCGCTGGCACAGACCAAACACAGGGCTCTGAAGAAGATTGATCTTAAATTCACCTCCAAGTTTGGCCATGGTCGCGTCTGGACTGTGAAAGAGACAAAGGCCTTTGTGGAAGGACTTAAGACCAGATTGCAAAGAAGAAGGTGCTTAATGTTAGCAATAAATCATGCAGCTGATGGGGTCACAAAAATTATTTTTGAGGGTGGGAGAAAAAAGAAGACAAAATCCCTCACCACTGGCCCAATAAGCAACATCTTGAAAGGCACAGAAATTACTGAAGTTGTCAACGATATCATCTTACTAGGATCCACAATGAACGCCCTTGGTACCTGCAGTCAGGAAATCAGAACAGATACTGCATTAAGAAAGGCTGCTGTCAGAGACTTCTCCAAAGAAGAGTAATAATGTCAGTTTAAAGACCAAGGTGCGCCTGATCCAAGCCGTGGTCTTTTCATTCACCTGCTATGCATCCGACGGCTAGACCTGAGTAAGGATGCCGGAAGAAGAATTTTTGCCTTTGCGTTGTGGCATTGGAGAAGAGCACTGAAGATCCCAGGGACTGCCAAAAAGACAAACAGATATGTCGTGGAGAAAGTGCAGCCAGAGTACTCCTTAGAGGCAAGGACGGTGAAGCTTCATCTCACATGCTCTGCACATGTTGTTAGGAGGAGAGATCGTACTTGGAAAGGTGGGTGTTTGGTGAAAGAGAGGAAGACACAGGACAAGATGGATTGACACAGAGATTGTGTCAATGGCTCAAGTACGTCAGAGAAGATAAGGCTGGGACAGGGAAGGTCAGGGTTCAGATCTGCTGTTCATAGGGTTGCTGTGAGGGACACTCAACTGACAACCACATTGAACCCTCACTGTACTCTTCCTTCCACTTCCACTTCCCCTTCCCCTTCCCCTTCCCCTGTCCATCCATTCTCTAATCTCTGCTTCCTCCGTCCCCACCCCCATTCCTGCTGCCTCTTCAGTTTCTCTCTGTGACCAAACCTTCCCTTGGCTGCTTGCAAGGTGCCATCAGGTCAGAACTGACCCATAGCAGACCCCCTAGCGGGTGTTCAGAGGCAGTAAATCACACAGGTGAAGGTTGCCCATCCTTCTCCCACTGAGCAGCTGGTGGATTCCAACCTCTGCCTTTGGGCTTCCTGCACAGCTTCTTATCACTAGGACACCCAACCGCCCACACCCTCCCTTATTCTCTTCCCCACCCCCTCTCATCTTCTCCCCTTCCCCCCACGCCATTCAGTCAGTTATATGTATCCTATTCCAGGTTGTTCTTTGCACACACATACTGTCTGACCATCCATTCATTTTAGGTTCACCTTCCTTCTGCTTCATAACAATACTCATCGTCTAGTCATTGTCTTTCAGCTTTCCCTCTTCCCATGAGCCTCCCGTTTTTCTAACAGTGGTCTTAGACAGTATTTGTCGTTCTTACACTCACTAAATATCCTCTAGACTCACCCATGCTGTGCAGTGTTTGAAGAGTCCGTCACTGTTTATCAGTGCTGTGTAGTATTCTAGTGTATGAATAGATCACAGTTTATCTAGCTGTTTATGGGCACGTGGGCTGTTTTCATCTCCTCAATATTATGAACAGAGCTGCCGTCAGCACAGATACGCAGACATATCTCTTGGTGCAGCAGCTCTGACTTCCCAGTAATGGAATAGCTGGATCAAACGGGATTTCTATTTTGAACGTTTTTGCTGAAACGCCAGCTTTCCTTTCATAGTGATTGTACCATTTCACATTCCCGCCGGAAGTTGAAGCGAATTCCAGTCTCTCCACATACTCGCCAGCACGTGTGGTTTGCTGACCTGCTGAACTTGGTGATTTTTGCTGGGGCGAAATGATATCTCATTTTGTTTGGATTTGCATCTCTAGTAGCATTTTTTTCATGTGTTTGTTGACCTCAATATCCTCCTTGGCAAAGACTCTTTTCATATCTTTTACCCGTTTTGTAATTGGGTTGTCTTTTTCTTGTTGAGGTACAATAACACTATAAATTCTAAATAGGAGTCCCTTTACATAGGAGTTCCCAATATTTTTACACATTATGTGGGCTTGCTTTTTACTCTGTTAGAGAAGTTTTGTGATACAAACGAGGGTTTTCTTTTTAGAAGATCACATTTATCTATTTTTCTCCTCCCCTGGTCGTGCATTTTCGGCTACGTTTGAAAGCCAGTTCATAGACCAGGGTTTCTAAATCTGTTCCTGTTTCTTCTCTGATATTTATAGTTTTTCACTTTGTCCCTGTCCCTGATCCACATTGTGTCGTCTTTGTGTATGATGTGAGAGGCAGATCTTGTTTCACTTTTCTGCAAATAGATGTCCCGATTTTCCAGCACTGTTTTTTTTTAGGAGGCTGTCATTTCCTTCTTATTTTGTGGACTCCAGACCTTGCCTGGGCTCTGTCTGTGGTGTTGATTGCTGGTCCTCATCGCCCCTTCACTCCCCACTGTGCCACACCTTAGTCTCGGGAACACTCCCCAGGCTTGGCAGTGCCTGGATTGTCTGTGGTTGGGTTGCTTTGTCAATTTTTTGTGACCCTACGGGAGAGAGGTACATTAGCCAGTCTGACAAGTTATCCACAAGTCCCAGGATAGCGCTTGAAATGTTCCTTTGACTATAGATATGATGTCATTTCTCTTCAATTTGTCTTTCCAAGCTTAATAGAGCAGATGATGGTCTAATCCGAAATGGCCAGTTCAAGTCCATCTCAGTTCACTACTGCCTAGAATGGCCATTTCATTCTTTAAAACTTCCAATATTCCTGGATTCATGCTCCATTTACTTTCTCTTCCTGTTATTAAAGGATCTTTACAGCTGTTTTTCCTCATTTTCTGAGAGTCTCCCAACCGAGGGGCAGGAAGAGGGGATTTTATCTCCTAGCTCTGTATCCTACAATGTTCTTCTGTTATTAATGGGACTTTCTGAGGCCTCTTATTTCAGCAGTGGATGTCCAGTTATGCTTCCTAATCTGCCGTAGTCTGGAAGATCCTTTGAAACTTGTGCACAGTGGGAACCGTTTTTCAGAGATTGCCCCTCAATTTTGATCAAGAGTCTCTCCGTGTCTGGGTTTAGGTAATACATTTTTGGACAGGAAAAACCATATAAATAATAATATTTCCTTCTTAGAGAGTCCCATAGTTGTTGTTGTTGTTCTGTACTATCAAGTGGGAACAGACCCACAGCTGACCCTCCAACGGGTTTGCAGAAGCAGTCAGTCACTCAGGAGGAGATTGCCCATCCTTCTCCCACGGAGCATCTGGTGGATTCAAGCCACAAGCCTTCAGCCCAGGAGAGGAAGACTCCCAGTGAGACACACTGACACCACAACTCAACGGCATCAGTTCCCTTCTGTCATCCTTTTTATTGTTATTATTATTATTATTAATTTTAATGAAACTTTACAGAGACTTAGGGTTTCCATTCATTCACTGTTGCACTTTTCTCCCTGCCCATCCCCTCTCCCCTAATTCGCTCTTCTCTCTGAAAGGTCATCATAATAATACCTAATCATATATCCCTTTTAAACAGTTCTCTCCCTCATCTGTTTCAGTGCAGTATATATTATTTATCCCCTCTTTCTCAGTGTTCCTTTAACCCCAATGCCAGTCCCGTTTTACAACAGTGGCCTTATGCAATATTTGTCCTTTTGTGACTGAGATATTTCACTCAGCATAATGTCCTCCACGGTAACACATTTTGAATAATATTGCATGAGTTCCTTGTTTTTCAATGCAGCATAGTATTCCCTTGTGTGAATATACCACAGCTTCTCTCTCCATTCATTTGTTGATGGGCACTTGGGTTATTTCCAACTCTTTGCTATTGTGAACAAAGTTGCAGTAAACATGGGTGTGCATTCTTCAGTCATCCTTATTGACAGCTTCACATGACTGTGTGGATCAAGAAGCAGTTGTCCAGAGCAAAGACACACTGCATGGTTTAGAATCAGGAAGGTTGCTGCTGGTGGAAAGAATTTCTTCCATATGCAACTAAGTCAATAAAACCACCTTGTGATTAGAAAAAAAATTTAGGAAGGGTGTGCATCAGAGTTGTATCCTTTCTCCATATCTATTTAGTCATGTAGTGAGCAAATAATTCATGAAACTAGACTCTATGAAGAGGAGTGTGGCATCAGAACCCAAGGAACACTCATCAACAACCTGCGTTATGCAGATGGCACAGCCTTGCATGCTGAAAGTGACGAGAACATGAAACACTTGGTGCAGAAGTTCAAGGACTACAGCGTTCAGTTATAGATTGCACCTGGTGCAGAAGTTCAAGGACTACAGCGCTCACTTATAGATTGCACCTCAACATTAAGAAGACAAAGGTCCAGGTGAGCTCTGGTGGCCTAGTGGCAAGAAACTGCCCTGCAATCCCAGAGGTGAGCAGTTCGAATCCACCTGAATGCTCTCCTGGAGAAGGACGGACAATCTCCTCCTGAACCAGTCAGATCTGATTTGATCGTACACAGATACACGCACAAATTTTTTTTAAAAAAAGAAGACGACAAAGGTCCTCACCACAGAACCAACCGTCAAAATGAGAGTTGTTGTTGTTGTTGTTAGGTGCTGTCAAGTTGAGTACGACTCGTAGCAACCTTATGAACCACTCACCTGAACCCTGCCCTGTCACGTGCCACCCTCACCATGTCGGAAACATTCAGTACCATTGCTGAAGTCATCCCCTCAGCCCATCTCATTGGGGGTCTTCCTCTCTTTCGCTGAGCCCCCCCATCTTTACAAGTATAACACCCTTTCCACGGAACGGCCTCACCTAGCTCCACCTCAGATTGTGACAAATTAGACATAGACCATAAACACAACCACTGAAACAACCAAGAGTATAACTAACAGCTCGGGAATAAAATGAAATCACAACGAATCCTCAGTTAACCTATAAGGCAGCCAAAGAGGAAGAAAAGGGGAGCAGGAAAAAGGTGGACCATGTAGCAAGGTGTAGATCTGAACCTTTCTGCTTCGGGTGTTCTCAATGGCCGCTCTGTGTGTGAATGATGCCAGCAGTTGCCAGTGCTTCGTCTCGTGTCTGTTGGCCATCCACACGTCTTCGTTTGTGCAGAATCTTTTCATGTCTTTTGCCCATTTTGTGATTGGGTTATCAGTCTTTATCTTGTGGGCGCCCTATCGTATTCTGTAAACTTTGGACATGAAATCTTTCTTTGGGTTTTCATTGCCACATGTTTGCCCCTCAATCTATAGGGTTGGGTTTTGTTTTGTTTTTTCACTCTAGTGAAAAAAGCTTTTGATGCATATAGGGACTTGATTTTTAGAATGTATTATTCGTCAGTTTTATCCTCTCCTGGTTGTGCATGTATGGGCTCATTTAAAGTAATTACTCAAGTATATGGTAAAGGAAGCTGCCCAAGTACAAAAGATTGTCATCTGCTCCTCTTCACGTTAGAAAGAAAGGGGGTAGACACAAATAGACCTGTTTCTTTTTTTTCTATATTTTATTAATTTTCATAAACATTTACAGAGATTTTGGGTTTCCATTCATTCATTGTTGCACTATTCTCTCTACCCTCCTCCCAGTTTGTTCTTGTCCAAATGCCACAGTGCTTGTCAAAGCCAGTTCTGATTAATCTTCTTTGTCAGTGTGTCCTTTGTCATTCCCTATCACTCCTCCCTGAGAGAGACTTCACCCTGATTCATAAGGAAAAGGGGATGGCGTATTCTCTTAGCTACTTCCTGCTGAAAAGGGACGCTGTGGGTTTCAGGGTGAAGATCTTCTCTCACTACTCTAAAGGGCCCCTTTGGCAGTAGGAAACACATAGACTATTATGGAGATTGATTTTGGAATTTAGATGCACTCTTATTGATTGTGCTTGGCTGTACATGTTCATATCCTTGAAGATGTATCATGGGGGTGTTGCAACCTAGAAGACACAAATTTGACTAACAAGTTATAAGTACATGAGTCCAAAAATTATGGAAAAGTAAAAGAAAAGATTCTTTCATTGTTTTACAAACCCTCCCCCAGGTCCCCTCCACCATGTAGCCCTCGCTCTAGTCTCCTGTGATGACAGAAATACCTAGTTATATATCTCTTTTAAACAGTTTTCTCCCTCCTCTGTTTCAGTGCAGTATACATTATTGAACCCAACAAATAGACCTGTTTCTGTTCATCTGTGCAAGATATAAGATGTTGTTGCTGTGAAATAATTTGTAGCTCCTGGGGACCCCACCTCTTCCACAGTAGAATTGCTCCAGAGAGTTTTCTTGGCTGTAATTGTAACAGGAACCGGCCATCAGGCTTATTCCTCATGTGGTACCACTGGGTGGAATTAAACTTCCAGATTCTTGATTAGCATTGAAGCACAGATCTTTTGCACCACGTAGGGACCTTGTGCAAGAGAAATGTATAAAGATGAAAACAAAAACTGAGATTAGTTACTTCATCTCAAGTGGGTGAGAAAGGGCTGTGTATGTCAAATGGTATCTCAGAAAATAAACTCCTACATCCTAACCTTGGAACTTATAAACATGACCTGTGGAAAAGGGGTCTTTGCAGATATAATTAAATCAAGGGTCTCGAGATGAACATCAGCTGACTCACACAATTAATGTCAAACTACTTAGCTTATGTGGTTACTTTTTTTTTAAAAAAATGTTCCCATCCATGTTGTTGTTGTTGTTAAGTACTGTCAAGTTGTATGTAGACTCATAGCAACCCTGTGAATGAAAGACCTGAACACTTGTACAACTTTCATCATTTCTCCAGGCTCATAGGGTTTCCAGAGGCAAGCTGTTCCGGAAGTGGATGCCACTCCTGCTTCCAGGCTTGCTTTAATCAGGGAGCTCCACCACACACTGTCCTCCATGGTTAACCATTAACACATTTGACATATTAGTGTCACACTGTTTAGCATCACAGCAACCATGAGTTACCTCTGTACAACAATGCACAGACCAGTGCTATACCACTTAGAAGAGTGGTTGACAAGAAACAATTAAAACTAGGCCTGAGGGCCGCAGATGAAAATCACCCACCTTTGGCTTGATAGCATCACTTTCTATCCACTATGCCAGTAGAGCTCTCTCGTTGTTGTTGTTGTTGTTGTTGTTGTTGTTGTTGTTGTTATTGTTATCCCATCCATGTACATTAAGAAAAAGAATAACGCTGGTTGGGGTGTGTCTGTTATCCTTCCTATGTAAAGTTCACTTAATTAACTTTACTAAGATCCGTGGGATTGATTTTCCCTAACATGTCTCAAAGGGAGCCCTGGTGGCCTAGTGGTGAGGAATTGTGCTGCCAACCCAAAAGCATGTGGTTCGAATCCAGCAGAGGGTCCACGGGAGAAAGATGGGCTGTCTCCTTCCATGCAATTTACAGCCTCTGAAAACCCACTGAAGGGTCAGCTATGAGTCAGTTCCACCTCGCTGGCAAACAACAGCATGTCTTGATGTGTGAGGAACAGAACTTACCTCTCCAACACCGCACACTTTTAAATGACACGTGCTTAGAAACACATTTTTTTTTTACCGTCATTTGCGGCAACGTGTTAACTGTAGCTAAATAAAAAAATGTGAACTTTGAAATACAGAAAAGCACATGTATTTTTAATAAGAGCTAAGCTTTCTATGATTTAGCCATCAGGTCTTCTTCAGCTCCTACCAACTCCACGTAGAGCAGGAGGGAAACCCTGCCCGCCCTGTGTCACCCTTACAGTCTCTCCTGTCCTGGAGTCCTTTACTGCTGACGCGGTCAGCCCGTCTCATTGAGGGGCTTCCTTTATTCCTTTCCCCCCCCCTCTTTTTGGCCCCTGCCAAACTTAATAACCATTTCTAGGGACTGACCACTCCTGATAACATACCACAAGTCTTTGAGATGAAGTTTGACTAAGTTTTACGCGCATTGTTCCCTATTTGAGAATAACCAGTATGCAGCGTCTTCTAAAAAAGGAAGGAGAATGTTCTGTATGTTTTGAGTATGTACACTGAACTGATTTCTCCTTGGTCTTGATCTTTCTCAGGATGTGGTGGATACACACCCCGGCCTTACGTTCCTCAAGGACGCGCCAGAGTTCCACTCCCGCTACATCACCACGGTAGGCATACTCTTTTCTGTTATTCCATAAGTCTCTTTCCAGGAAGCTTTCAAATCATTATGCAAAAGGTAACATGGGCTATAATGATTATTTTATGTGGAAGGAAAGTACAGTAAAATTGATTTAATAATAAATTATGTGTATCTATCATCTCTTATACGTGCCTAGTACTTACGAGGTCTCTTGTATACAGAATTAAATTAATATACTCATTCTCTCTGGGCTTATAAGGTTTATGTACCTTATGCTGTGCTTTGAATATTGATATCCAATTGATCTTTAGCTGACTGAAAAAGAATGTTCAAAAGCCTTTCCTGGAAAAAGGTGTGTCTCTAGTACCTCAAAGATAGAGGCAGGGGTGATAATAATGAGAATCGCTGTCTTGTAATCATGTAAAAATTGAAATTAACTCAATTCCATTTTGTGAAGTATTTTCGCACACACACTCGCCCCTCGTTTTCTCACGCACACGTCATTTCATCAGACACAGGCAAGGTATGAATTACGAATGAGCTCATGCCAGCCCGCAGTGCCCAGGACAGCCCTGTGACACATTGCCCATCCTAGATGCCAACTATCTTTGGGGAAATCCCAAAGACAAGACCAGGGCGAAAAGTCCAGCATCATATTTAAGGACACCCCCAGGCCAGAGCGCCCTTGCTTCTGCTCAGTCCCTCAGCCAAGCAAGACAGTGTCTCCGAGGAAGCGCCTCTCACGGTTGGCCCCCTGCCAGGTCACACACTCCTCCTGGGTTCTGTTTTTCCCCCCTCCTGGAAGAACTCTATTCTGAGAATTTACCTAGATTCTTCTGCTGGTGTCAAACTTTGAGATTCTGAGCCAGAAGGTGTCACCCTCATCTAAGACTTCAAGTTATTCTGGCCTGTTATCCAAATGCGAGATCACCCTGGGGCACAATCGCCTAGGCCTGGTCTCCCCTTATTTCTCACTTTACTTCTAACTGGTCTCCTCAGTTTCCCCCTCAGGCCCTACAGTCTGGTCTCCACAGAGCATCAGGCCCTACAGTCTGGTCTCCACAGAGCATCAGGCCCTACAGTCTGGTCTCCACAGAGCAGACAGTATCCTTTTGAAAATGTTAAGTCAGATCATGTCCACTTCTCGGCTCATCTCACTCAGAATGGACACCCAAGAGATCTCACCAGAGTTGTCCAGACTGCCCCTCGCCTCGTAACACTGTGCTGGGGTCCCACCTCCCACTCCTGCTTGGCTGCTCGACTCCAGCCTCTCTCGTCCTGGAGCAGACCCGACTGCTGCTTCACATGTGCTGTCTTCCTTCCTTCCTCTGCCTGCCACATTGTCCCTGCAGATTTCCACCCGGCTCACTCCCCATGTCACCCCAGTGTCTGCTCAGACAGCCGCCTCTGAGGGCAGTGTGCTCTGACTTCGCTCTGCCTTCTTCATCCTTTCTTCCCCTCTCCTCTCTGTTCCTTTTTCCTACTTGCTTGATCTTCTCAGCACTTAACCATCGTCTTAAAAATTTTTTTTCTGCTATAATTGTTTAACCATTTCCTTTTCCAGATTATAAACTTCTCACGTACTGGAACTTTGTATTTTCCACTGCACTCTCTCTAGTACAAGAATATTTCCTGGAACATAATACGGGCATAGTAAATATTTATGAATGATTAAATGGAATTATTCATGCTTAATAATTCTACATTAGCTCTGGCTGCAATCCCAACAGGAACTCTCAGGTTCAGATTGTTGACTTCTTTGTAAACTCAGGGCACTGTTAACTGTGTAATATAGAATCTCAAGAGTTAGAAAAAGAAACTTAAGATCAGCCCCAGAATTAATGAAAAAATATGTCAGAGAAAAAGCAAAACTATTTCATCTCTGGTTCCTATTGAACATTACTTAATCTTAATGGCATATGGTATAAAAGACTAATTAATACATTGTTTGCATGCTACTGTCATTTGGGGTTTTTATTACATTTTTACCTTTTTTTATTTCCATTAATTCATTGTTGCACTTTTCTTCCTGCCCACCCATCCCCATCCCTCCCCACCCCACTACACTCTTCTCTTCGAAAAGTAAAAGAAAAATTCTTACATTGTTTTACAAACCCTCCCCCAAGGTCCACTCCACTATGCAGCCTTCGCTCTGGACTCCTGTCATGACAATAATACCTAATCACATATCCCTTTTAAACAGTTCTCTCCCTCATCTGTTTCAATGCAGAATACATTATTGAACCCATCTTTCTCAGTCTCCCGCCAACCCCGAAGTCAGCCCTGTTTGACAACAGTGGCACCATGCAAAAAACAACAACAAAAAAAAAACACAAAAAACAACAGTGGCACTATGTAGTGTTTGTCCTTTTGTGACTGAGATACTTCACTCAGTATAATGTCCTCCAGGGTCACCCATTTTGAATAATATTGCATGAGTTCCCTGTTTTTCAATGCAGCATAGTATTCCGTTGTGTGACTATACCACAGCTTCTCTATCCATTCGTTTGTTAATGGGCACTTAGGTTGTTTACAACTCCTTGCTATTGTGAACAAAGCCGCAGTAAACATGGGTGTGCATATATCTGCTTGGGTGGCTGTTATGGTTTCTTTAGGGTAAATTCCCAGTAGTGGAATTGCTGGGACGAATGGTATCTCTATTTGCAACTTTTTGAGAAAGCACCACACCGCTTTCCACAGTGGTTGCACCAAGATGATTCCTTTTTATAGTTAAAAGGACTACTAGCACGTGGTCTGGTTCAAATATTAGCTTATATGTGGTTCATATACAGTATCTGTTTCCTGTTCAGCACTGGAAAATGCGTTACAGGAGAAGATGTATTGTTTCTTGAACGACTTGTTTTGTCATGTACCTTTTAATGTGGAAAGGCAGAACACCAGCAAAGAAAGTTATCACGGGGAGCTCTGGTGTCCTAGTGGCAAGGAGCTGCAACTACAATCCCAGAGGCTCACGGTTCGAATCCACCAGATGCTCTGCCGGGTAAGGAGGGACAATCTCCTCCTGTACCAGTCAGATCTCATTTGACGGTACATGCACACAAAAATAATAATAATAACAAAAGAAAGTTATCACACCAAAGAAGAGATTGTCCCCACTGTCAGGCCACCTTCTCCTCTGTTCCCAGAGCAGAGCTGGTTTGTCCGCAGAATAGGCCTCTTAATAATGAAGTATTCATAGCAGAGGTAATGAAAATAAAAGTTGTAAATAATGTCTTCTTATTACCTTTAAATACAGTTTTGCATGCAGTGCAAAGAAATTGCTAGTGAATAAAAGACTCTCCTTATCCAAATTGGCATTTTCTAACTTTGGGTACAGAGGGGCTCCCATAAGTTTTGTAAACAAAATATTAGATATCCCTTAAAGATGCCCCCACACACAGAGAGGGATGGAAATGATTGTTATTGGATACCTTTATTTAAAGTCCAAATTCTATAAAAGGTCATGAAGAAATACTTTCCAGAAACCAGAGTAACCAAACTGGATCAGGGATCCAGCCCCCCACCCACCCACTCTGTTCAATGGAAGAGCCAGATTGCCAGCACTAGATGGTGTTTGTGGCTTTACCATCTGCACTGAAGGGAGCGATCTATTCAAAATCTACCCCATTGAAAGGAACGATCCTACAGAGCTCCCAAACACTTAAAGATGAAGAATAAAAGAAATACGGTTCAACCTGGCTATCAGATTCCCTTGGTGAAAGGTTACCATAGAGTAATATACCTCATAAATTTTAATATTCTTTTTACATTTCTTTATTCATTTTCATGAAAGTTTACAGAAACCTAGGGTTTCCAGTCATTCATTGTTTCACTTTTCTCCCTGCCCACCCCCTCCCCCCAATTCACTCTTTTTTTTTTT
>NW_006399777.1:14581056-14626662 GCF_000299155.1 Elephantulus edwardii | reverse complement strand
AAAACCTAACCTTTCAATAGTCACACTGAACGTGAATGGTTTAAACGCACCACTGAAGAGAAAGAGAGTAGCAGATTGGATAAAAAAACAAAATCCAATTCACTCTTCTTGGGGAAAAAAAAGAAAAACTCTTTCATTGTTATGCAATCCCTCCCCCCAACTCCACTCCACTATGCAGCCTTCACTCTGGAATTCTATAATGACAAGAATACCATTTATATATCCCTTTTAAACAGTTCCCTCCCTTATCTGTTTCAATGCAGTATACATCATTCCTCCCCTCCTTTTCTGTCTTATCACAAAACTGATGTCAGTCCCATTTTACAACAGTGGCCCTATGCAATATTTGTCCTTTTGTGACTGAGATATTTCACTCAGGGTCATCCAGTTTGCATAATATTTCATGAGTTCCTTGTTTTTCAATGCAGCATAGTATTCCATTGTGTGACTATACCAGAGCTTCTCTATCCATTCATTTGTTGATGGGCACTTGGGTTGTTTCCAGCTCTTTGCTACTGCGAGCAAAGCCGCAGTAAACATGGGTGTGTGTTAATTTTTTAAAATATCTTTTAAGCTGTGGCTAATTTATTTTTTATTTACCTTTATGTAGTAGGGAGATCTGGTGGCCTAGTGGTAAGAAGCTGTGTTGCAATGTCAAAGGCACATGATGCAAATCCACCGGCTGCTCCTTGGGAGGAGGGTGGGCAGTCGCCTCCTGTGTGATTTTCTGCTTCTGAAAACCCTCTGGAGGGACAGCTGTATGTCAGCTTCTGCATCAGAGTGGGGTGCACAAAAACAGTAAACCAGAAGTTAAGGGGGGAATCAGCTGTCCTTGATGGGAAACTAGCAGTTAGCTGCTTTTACCACTAGATGGCAGCCTTGCCTCAATAGACTGAAATGCTGACTCAGTAACGTGGACACCCAGCAAATTAACTGATGAAGTCAGGTAGGAAAGGAAGGAGATTTGGGCCCTTTTTCCCCTGGGTGTGTGAAGATTTTTTTTTTCTGGTACTTTTGCCTGTGTAGGTTAGAAGAAGCTAAAATTAGGAAATAAATCTAAACACTGTATCACTCCTAAGTCTATAAAAAAAAAGAACAAAAGGTCAGACTAAAATAAGAATCGCTCAAGAGAAAACACAGAAATGACGTTTTTATCATTTTAAATGTAACACTGTACTTCTAGAAATAATAAATACATATAAAATATAGATAAAGCAGAAGGGAGAGAAGGGGATTCCTGAATTTCTGTTCATGGTGGCTGAATAATTTGAAGAAGGGTAAGGATAAATGTAATCCACATCACTGAGTTTCAGATGCAAAAAATGGTTGAAATTGGCATGTTTTATGTGTTGTTTAATCACAAAAATATTGAAACAGAAAAATCAAATTTTAAGATCAATTTATAAGGTTCAAACTCAAGCAATCTGGGCAAAATCTAATAAAGCTCGAGAAATAAAAATCTGGGGCATATTGAAGTTGACTAACTTGACAGAGGAGTAGAATTATGATAATTTTCCCTTTTATGACTTGAGTGAAAATTTAGGGTTTTTTCATTCATATTCATACATATTTTCTTTCTGAACATTAATTATGATTCATTAATTACCATGTCTGCTAAACTCCTTGTTGTATATTATCTTTCCCTTCACCCTGTTTACTCAGTGACTGTTAGCAGTTTGAATTCCCTGTCTTGGGATTGACAGCTTCAGAACAACCCCCCCACCCCCACCCCCACCCCCGGTGGGTCAACCAGGAGTTGGTTCTAGTTTGATAACAATACCTGATTGTTTCTAGTTTGATAACAATACCTGATTGCCTGGCTACTGATTTTTACTGTCCTCTCCTTTCCTCCCATCCCTGGATAACCAGGCAGCATCGATTCTTTTTGTGTCTCAATCTTTCCTTCACTTTTTATAATTATGACCTCATGCAGTGGTTGTCCTTGTGTTGACTGACTGATGTCACTTGGCATCATTTCCTCCACTAAATTACACTCGTGCTATGCAGTGTTTCAAAATCCTTCCTCATTCTTGAGTGTCAGGGAGCAATCTCTTGGGTGAATGTACCGTAGGTTCTTTAATCATTGATCCACTAATAGGCACGTGGGTGATGCCTTTCTCTTTTCTATTGTAAATAATGCTACCGTCAACATGGTGTGCATGTTCTTGCTGGAGCTGTTTTCCCCTTAGGATATATACCTCATAGTGAAAATCCTGGATCAAATTGTAGCTCTGTTTTCAGCCATTTAGTACCAGCCTGCTTTCCATAGTGGTTTCACCATTTATATTCCCATCAGCAGTGTATCGGAGTTCTAATCCCTCCAAACCTTCACCAGCACTTACAGCTTACTACCTTGATCAACACTGCCGTTGTTGCTTGGATAAGATAATATCTTATTGTTGTATTGATTTGCATCTCTCTAATAACTAATACAGAGTGCTCTGGTGGCTGAGTGGTAAGGAACTGTGCAGCCATCCCAAAGGCACACAGTTCAAATCTGCCACCTCCTTCATGGAAGAAAGACATGCAGCCTCTTCCCATGCACTTAGACTGCCTCTGAAAACCCACCAGAGGGTCAGCTGTGAGTTCATTCCAACTCAACAGTACACAGCAACAACAACTAACAGCGTGATTGAAGACCATGGACTGGAACAGGTGCACTTTAGTCTTAAACCTGAAATCATTGCTCCTCGATAGTGTCAAGTGGTTCCTGAGTGCAGACTTTCACAGTACAGTGTGTCTTCCAATCTCCTAACTGGTGGTACCAAGGTTGTTGATTGTCAATCCAAGTAAGAGGAAAGAGTTGACAGTTTCAATCTTTTCTTCTATCATGTTGTTTTCTTGATGTTGAGATGTAATACATATTGAAGGTTGTAGTCTTTGATCTTCAAGTCCTACTCACTTTGAGCAAGCAAGATTGTGCTGTCAGAATAACACAGGTTGTTGATGAATCTTCCTACAATCCTGATGCCACATTATTCTTCATTTAGTCCAGCTTCTTGAATTATTTGCTCAGCTTACAGATTGAATGGGTATGGAGAGAAGATACAGCCCTAGCGCACACCTTTTCTTATTTTAAATCATGTCGTTTTCCCTTCACTACATGGTTTAAAATCAATTCAAGTTTCTTCGGGACAGTCTGCTGTCAGAGACTTTTCCAGAGCGCTAAAGAACAACAATGTCACTCTAGAGACTAAGGTGTGCTTGATCCAGGCCATGGTCTTTTTCAGTTACTTGCTATGCATCTGAGAACTGGACAGTGACTAAGGATAACAGAAGAATTGATCCCTTTAAGTTGTGGTACTGAAGAAGAGTATTTAACATACCATGGACCACCAAGAGAAGAAACAGGTCTGTTCTGGAGAGGATGAATCGACATTGTTTGTTGGAGGCAAAGATTGTGAAGCTCTGTCTCACATATTTTGGGATTGATGCCAGGAGAGACCAATCCTGGAGAAGGATATCGTGCTTGGAAGGGTTGAGAGTCAGCACAGGAGAGAAGAACCCTGGAGGAGAGGGATTGACACAGTGACTGGGGTAATGGGGGCAGGGGTGTGAGACACTGTGTGAAATTTCACTGTGTGGAATTGGCTTAAGAGAGGGCAGGGTTCAGAGCTGTTGTGTATAGGGTTGCTGTAAGTCATAGTTAACTCGCCAACACATAACAACAACAATAAAAATTACCTTGCTCTCCTTCTGCATGAGCACAATGAAATGTTTTTGGTATTCCCATTCTTCTCCTTGTTAACCATAATTTGTTATGATCAACACAGTCAAATGCCTTTGCAGCATCAAGAAAGCACAAATAGGCATTCTTCTGGTATTCTCTCTTTTCAGCCAGGATCCATCTGACATCAACGGTGATATCTCTAGTGCCATAGCCTCTTTGTAAACCCAGTTTGAATTTCTGACAATTCTCTGTCAGTGTGCTGTTCTTATCATTTTTGGATGATCACCAGCAGTATTTTGTAAGGGCATGATATTAATGATACTGTTGAGTAATTTCCACATTCTGTTGCACCACCTTTCTTGGGAATGGAAATAAATATGGATCTCTTCCAATCAGTTGGCCAGGTCGCTGCCTTTCAGATTTCCCGACCCAGGCTGTTCAGCACCTCCAGAGCTGCATCTGTTATGTGAATCATGTCAGTTGGTTTCTCATCAATTCCTGGAGCCTTAATTTTTTGCCTGTGCCTTCAGTGCACCTTTGAACTGCTTCCTTCATCACCATTGGCTCTTTATCATATGATGCTTCGGGAACTCCAGTGAATACCACCATCATTCAAATATGTGCACCAACAACCAGAGCCAAAGAGGTGGAAATAGAAGATTTCTACCAACTTTTGCAGTCAGAGATTGATCAGACATGCAGTCAAGATGCATTAATAGTAATGGGTGACTGGAATGCAAAAGTTGGGAATAAAGAAGAAGGATCAGCAGTTGGAAAACATGGACTTGGTGACAGAAATGAAGCCAGAGAGAGAATAATAGAATTTTGCACAATCAACGACTTATTCATTGCAAATACATTTTACAAGAAACATAAACACAGGCTATACACATGGATTTCACTTTATGGTATGCATAGGAATCCGATAAATTACATCTCTGGAAGGAACCGCTGGAGAAGCTCACTATCAGCTGTGAAAACTAGGCCAGGTGCTGCTTGTGGAACAGACCACCAACTACTCATACGCAAGTTCAAGCTGAAGCTGAAATATTTCAGTGTCTGCAGATTCTTTTTGTTACTCTGTATCTTCCTTCCATCTTCTTTTAAAGTTCCCTGAATCATTTAAGATTGTGCCCATAGCATCTCTCAGTATTACAATTTGAGGCTTGAGTTTCTTTCTTTCCACTCTTTCAACTTGAGAAATGACAGCAAGTGCTTTCCTTTTAATTCTCCTATTCCAGCTCTCTGCTCATTCCATTATATTCACTTGGTATGCATCTGAGAACTGGTCAGTGAATAAGGATGGTAGAGGAAGAATTGATACTTTTGAGCTGCGGTATTGGAGAAGAAGACTGAATGTCTCACGGAAGGCCGGAAGAACAAACCGATATGTCTTGGCGAAAGTGCAGCCAGAGTGCTCGCTGGAAGCAATGATGACAAAGCTTCATGTCACATAACTTTGGGGATCTTGTTAGAAGCTCTTCCTTCGAATGGGACATCAAGCTTGGAAAGGTCAGCAAAAGACAGGAAGACCCTCCCCCAAATGAATTGACACAGTGACGGCTGCAATGGGCTCATGTATGTCAGGAATGGTGAGGATGGTACAGGGTAGCAGCAGGGTCAGGGCCATTGCTCATAGCATCGCCGGGGCTTCCTTGACTCAACAACACTAACAATAGTTGATTAATACTCTTGACCATCTCTTCGTGTGTTTGTTGACCATCTAAATGTGCTCTTGGTAAATTGTCCTCCATATCTTTGACCCATTTTGCAGTTGGGTTTGTCTTTCTTGTTGAGATGTTGGAGTTTCTGGTAAACTTTAAAAAATTAATCCCTTCATAAATGAGATTCTTGAAGTTTCTTTTCATGTGCATCATTTCTCTAGCAAATGTCTTTTTCATAGGTAGGACCTTCCCTCCAGCCTAGTGTTGGAGAAGCAGGGTTAAGACACCTCCTCTGGTTTGAGGACCTCACGGTGAGTGAGTGGAGACTGTAAACAGACTGTTTACAGGCTCTGCAGGCACCCATCTAGTGCAAGAATCCTGCCAACTTTCACCCAGATCCTTGTGGTGAAACACACCTCCCTTCATCACACAACCTGGAGCTTCATAGGACCGACTATGTTGAAGATAGGCTTCCTGACGCATTTCAGTTAATGGGCATCTCTGGCTGGTAATTCCAACTCTGCTCTGGGGCGACCCTGAACAACCACATCAGTCACTTTTTCTAAGAACAAGCACATTGGTCAGCCCTCCAGGTCATGATCACGTCCATCTCTAAAGTTCTTTCTGTAAGAAGTGACTAAAAAAAAAAAATTAGGGGAGCTCTGGTGGCCTAGTGGCAAGAAGCTGCACTGCAATCCCAGCGGTGCATGATTCGAATCCACCAGATGCTCTGCCGGGAAAGGAGGGACAATCTCCTCCTGTACCAGTCAGATCTGATTTGACGGTACTCACACACACACAAAATAATAATAAAATAACATTTCAAAAAAATAAAAGGAATAGGCGTGACTGTGTTGCTGTTCTAACTTATCCGGCATGAGTTAGTATCATCGCCTCATTTCCAGACCTGTCGCTCTTACTCAGGTATGTTATCACTTCTGACGGCTCTGGCACTGAGACTCGAACGTGCCCGTCATATGTTCTGCGAGCACCCCAAGATACCAGGGACTACTGTGCTCCCGGGCCTAATCACGCTGTGTTTTATTTATTCCATTGGGATGTTATAAACTTTTTTCAAAAACACTCCATTTGGAGCTCGTGCCAAGCTTATAACAACTAAAACCCGTCATCATTGGCATATGAGCTTCTGAAGCCAGTTCATTCTCCATCGCATCCTTGTGGTTTTGATGGTTAAACTTAAAGCCCCGAGACGATAGCCCTTAGTCACAGTTTGAACAGAAGCATCAGCCAGGTGGCTCAGCTTACCGCCAAACAATAAGATGAGCAGTAACAAGAAAGTCCAGCCAGACACTCAATCATTAGAATAATAAACAATATAAAATCTAAAGGGCAGCTTCCAGCCAAAGGTAACACTCAGAAAGCAGAAGGCGGTCAGATAGAAGGACTGGTGGAAACCAGAATCACAGGGAGGAAAGGGGAAGCGTGATGCTACATCATAATGTCTCATAATCAGTGTTATAAAACTCTGAATGGTTGAATGGGTGTCCAGTTGGCCTTGTAAAGTTACTCAAATCACAATTTGGCTTATATGCTTTTTTTTTTTTTTATGTGAACCGTCAAATCAGATCTCACTGGTACAGGAGGAGATTGTTCCTCCTTCTTCAGCAGAGCATCTGGTGGATTCGAAGCACTCACCTCTGGGATTGCAGTGCAGCTTCTTGCCACTAGGCCACCAGAGCTCGCCAGCTTGTATGCATTTTAGCTTTCAGCTCTTCACTTCTGACTGTCTCTCACCCACTGCATCTGCTCCTACAGTGAAGATGATAACACCAACAACACTTGAGGCAAACATGTGTTAGGCTTTTATTAAACTTACCGAATGACAAATCATGTTATTAAAAACTAAGCAAGACCTCATTCTTGCAGAGCCTGTAGTAGTGTTGAATGGTTGCCTTCCCTGTTTTCTGCACATTTTCTATGATTTCTGCCTGTGAGGCATTTCAGAAATGCTGATTTGTATAGAATGCTACTTAGACACCTTGTTTGGATACACTGGCGTCTGCTATTCAAGATCAAAGGTGTCATGGATTGAATTGTGTCCCCCACCCTGGATGTGTTGGCTTGACAGGGCCTCAGTTCTCAGCACTTGGGATACAATGAGAAGTGAGGCAGATACGTAATGACCTCTCACAAGCTGATTGTCCCTTGGGCTGTAAGACGCCCTCAGGGTGGAATGCAGTGCTCTTAATTGCACCAGTTTAAGGGAAGTTTCCCTGAAGTGTGGATTATCGTCCAAGAGAGAAAAGTGAGCAGAGATCCGAGCCACAGTAATACCCATTAGACCCTGGCCCCTGTTTAGGAAACCCCTCCAACATACTGCCACGAGGTGGTCTTGGCCTAGAGGTGGCACTCTGACTTTGGACTTCTAGTGTAACATTTGCTGTGTGTTAACACCATCCTCTTGTGGTATTAGGTTACCAGGGCAGGAAGGAAGACGCTTGATGTCATCACCAAGAGCAAGCTCACTCACTGAACAACTGAACTACCATCCCATTTGTGGTTTCTTCAGCCAGGAGAGTGTTTGTCCAATAACAGCAACAAGCCAGCACCCGGACGAAGGTCCAGTCGTGTGCTGTCTGGCCCCCCACCCCACCCACCCCACCCCATACTTTGATGCTGATTCCCTTGGGTCCCCCATTTTCTACCTCAGGCCCTCTTCACAGGAAGCCTGTGAATTGAGTTCTTCAGCTCACAGTGACTCAAGCTCATTATTTCCCTGTCTCTAAGATGACATGGAAATCTCTCTGGCTCAGGGTTCAAACCACATTCCCCGAGAATCTGAAAATGAAAGTGATCAGAGGCCCCTGCTTTATCCTGCAGCCACGGTGATGGCTGAAGAAGGCCGAGGAGACAGACCCCAAATCCAGGCCCTTCCCCGAGGCTCCCTGTGCAACATGACACTTTACCTAGACTTTAAAGGGTCAGAGGAGTTAGGGCTGCTGTCACAAGACTGGAACTGCACCTGGAGGCTGATTATTCCCCGTTCTACTCAAAACTCACCCTCTCAGGTGAATAACAGGGCCAGATGGTGGTTTAGTCCCTCATTAGACCTGCTCTTCAGTTGTTGTTGTTGTTTGTTGTTGTTGTTGATTGCCTTTGAGTTGAGCACGACTCATAGCGACCCTATGAACAAAAGGCCTGAAACCTTTATCAACATTTATCAAAGTTCATAGAGTTTCCAGAGGCATGTTGTTTAGGAAGTGGACATCTGTGTTGTATTGAGGGGCTTGGGGTTTGGTGTTTTTTTTTTTCACCAAAATAGTGGCTTTTTTTGGGGGGGGGGTATCTTTTTTTTTCCCAAAAGATTTTTAAAAAAAAATTTTTAAAAAAGACTTCTTTCATGACAAAACCACCAAGGACACAGGCTCTCTGAAGTCCGTCACAGTCAAAGTTGGAGTGCCTTAAAAGTGCTTGTATTAGCAAAAATAAGCAGTATTAACAGAAAAATAAGTAGAGAAAAAGGAAAAAAAGGTGCTTGTATTGCTCTGCTCACTGCTGTTGACCCTTGAAGGAAAAGTCAGTAAAGTCAAAGAGAAATTAATTGGGTGAAGGTAACCCACAGTCATTTATCAAGCTTCCTTGCGGCCACCTACCTGGAAGAACTCGGGTTTCTGTCTTCCTTTTCCAGTACACCACACACACACAGAGTGCATACACGTGTACACACACACACACACACACACACACACACTGCATACACACACCATGGCGCACGTGCACGATAACTCCCTGCCTCCCAATTCCAAGCATATGGTTCCCTATCCCTCCTCTTCCATCCTATTCACCCTCTTCTCTAGGGTCTCACTTCTACTAAGGTCATTTAAACTTTAGTTAATAATGCTGATGGCCAAAATAAGGGCTAGGGATAGCCATTACCCCATGTGTATTGGAGCTTCCTTTGCGAGAAACGACTTTCCTTTCAACCCTCCAGGAGAAAGCCATCAGAGTGGATAATGCCTCCTTGACTCCTTCTCCCTGGCCAGCCGTCTTTATGCCCGCCTCCCACGTATCTTCTACTTCTTGTGTCTTCCCCAAGCGTCCAACTCAGTAAGCTGTGCATCCGTCAGGCCTCGCTGCATAAATGTGTGGACAGCAGAGGGAACTGTGCGTACGCAGCTGGGACAGGCACACTTGTGAGCTGAGAAGTGTGGGGGTATTTTTATGGCAGCAGATTTAAAATAGATGAGATCAATTCAAAAGTGTGGTGTTAATTATGATGGCTCTACTGAAAGTGCCAGAACTTAGCTTGGTTCTTTCAGAAGATAAACTAATGCTGTTAGGCACCCCATCGAAACCTGTTCATAGCTAGCTGACTCTCAATTGGGTTTTCGGAGGCTGTAAATCACACGGGAGGAGACTGCCCACCCTTCTCTTGCAGAAGCACCTGATGGATTTGAACCGCGTGCCTTTGGGTTGGCAGCACAGCACTTTATCAGTAACCCACCAGCGCTCCCTGACAAAGTAATAAATAGATAACTTTAACATTCTTATTTGGTTTTGTTTTCTTTTTTTGGAACCAGGTTATTCAGAGAATATTCTACACAGTGAACAGATCGTGGAGTGGAAAAATCACCTCAACAGAGTTAAGGAAAAGCAACTTTTTGCAAGTATGCCTCTCATTAGAATTCTATTTTAAAGAGCAATTTAAGTAATAGTCTGACTTGACAAATATTTGTATCACTGAGTCAAAAATGCTATCACTAGTTATTAAAAGGACAATGAGATGTGGTGAGGGAACAGAGATGAATAACAGAGCATGACATTGAGCACAGGATAGAAGACCCTGGCTTTGCCCCTGGCCTGGGAGGTTCTACAGCAACGGCTACATGTGCCTGGCCACATGGGACTGCCTGTGACCTTGGCCTTTGAGGATACTGAATATTTATCATGATAAAAACTGGGAAGGAAGGGAGATTCCACACAGAGGAGGCAGCTTAAACAAAGGCTCCAGAATGTCATGTCTGGGAAGTGTTACTTCGAGGAACCAAAGAACACTGCCCAAGAGCAGCCTCTGTTAGGAAAGTGCCCACAGATGAGGCTGGAAGGACATGCTGGAGCCAGGTTGACAGGATCTTACGGGAGACACTATACTGAGGAATTGATCCCTGGTCCTTCCAGTAAATGGCTCTTTACCCAGCTCCTGCCGAGAGAAAATACTCAACATGCCATTTAAGAAGGAATGCGTTGTCCCTCAGTTATTTTCTTTATCCAAGGAGAGAAATCAGAAAGTAATTGACCACTAGTGGGAGCCTTTTACTGAGGTCGATTTCATGCCTGATTGTTGATGTGTCTGTAAAGCCTAGCTCTTCACACGTAAAGAAAATAAAATAAAATATATTTAACAAAATATGTTTTTAAAGGAATAGTACTCCACAAAGTTTAGGCCAATAATGCAATCTTAGTTATTCCTGTTTTCCTCTGTGACAGACAAGATGGGCACAAATATTTTTATTCTAAAATTAGCCAGCATTGTTAATAGCGATTGAGCACCTGATGGCCGCCTAGGTGTCTAGATACGAGATAAATGTTAAAATTGCAGTAATTTCACAAAAGAAACCTAACATCTTAAGAATGATTATAACAAGCACGCATGTTCCTGAGGCACTCTGTAATTTCTGTAATTTTGAGTCATTATTATTATCCATATTCTTTTTACTGAAGATAACATTTCAGGCCCAAGTATCGTTGAATAACTTGCATAAGATCATACAAGTAAGGGGAGCTCTGGTGGCCTAGTGACAAGGAGCTGCAACTACAATCCCAGAGGCGCACGGTTCAAATCCACCAGATGCTCTGCCGGGGAAGGAGGGACAATCTCCTCCTGTACCAGTCAGATCTGATTTGACGGTACACTCACACAAAAATAATAAAACAAAATTTTAAAAAATCATACAAGTGAATGAATGAAGCTATGCTCCTATTTTCTATTGCTTAAAGCATGGTTAATTTTTTTCTCTCCCTTTTCCTCTCGACCTGTTTTTCTAGTTTTACATCTTAGGATGTGGTGACATGTCACAAAATAATCAGAATATTTGAACACATCTTGAGTCATAAGCAAAAGTCACTGTCTTCCCACCCTATCAAGATCCCATCATCCCCAGAAGGAACCCACATTGTTGTTGTTGTCATGTGCCATTGAGTCGCCTGTGATTCATAGCAACCCCATGTACAACAGCCCTAAACCCTGCTCTACCCCTTTCCAATCTTCTTGTTTCCAACACTCCTATCCCCCATTACCCCAGTGACAGAATCAATCCACCTCATAGAGGGTCTTCCCCTTCTTCGCTGTCCTTCCACCCTCCCAAGCATGACATCCCTCTCCAAGGACTGGTCCCACCTTATTTGTGATTTTATTGCCTTGTATATGTTGACAAGGGCATATACAATTTTGTATTGCTGCTTTAGACGTTTTTCATTGGCTTGGGATCATATTTTCTATTCCATTAACTTGTTTGTTTTCCCACTTAACAATGTGTCTTTTCTATTCCACTTAATAAGCCTCTCTCATTTTTAAAAAAACTACTAAACAGTTTATTATTGCCTGACTTACCCGTGACCAATTACATATTCCTCTGTTGATGGATGGCATTTTCCAGATCCTATTGCAATAATGCAATGAACATACCTGTAATTTTTTAAAGAAAATAGAAATGTGAGTGAGACTGTCCCTCGAGCAGACAGCTGAAGGGGAAGTTCTGAATCCAGTCGTGTGCGCATTTTTTCATTTGTTCTACCTTGCCAAGTTACTTCCCTTAAAGCCTGTACTAACTTATGCCTCTGCTTGCATCCTAACCAACCGTAGCACTTATCCATGTTTTTATTCTGTGACAGTCCAGTGGGTGAAAATGATAGCCCTTGATTCTCAAGGTTTGCTGCCTTGAAAGTAGTCTGCCTGACCCACTTTAAAGATTATTCTCAAAAAACAAAAATTTTAAGGAAGTTAGGGATCCATGTATATCTTGTGGTTGTGTTGTTATTGATTGCCTTCAAGTCAAGCACAACTCATAGCAACCTGCTGAACAAAAGGCCTGGAGCTTTTCTATAAATAGCGACATTTATCAGATTTTTTACCACCCTAATAAAACTCCTGTGGGAGCTCTGATGGCATAGTGGAAAGGAGTTGGACTGCCAACTCACAGGATCAGAGTTCGAATCCACTCACTGCTTCATACGAGGAAGATGGGCAGGGCAGTCTCCTCTCGTACGATTTACAGCCTCTGAAAACCCACTAGAGGGTCAGCTATGAGTTGTTTCCAACTCAACAGCACAAAATAATAACACCAATAACAAACAGTGCAGTTACTATCATTTTTACATATATTGAAGATCTCCTTTATGTGAATATGGGGTTTGGGTTTTTACCTTACTATGTACAATCTTATATCCTGTATTTTGTATTTACCACATAACAAGGCTTTTTTTTGTTTGTTTGTTTCTCCATAGACTTTATGATTTTTATTGTTGTTGATTGCCATTGAGTTGAGCATGACTCATAGCGACCCTATGAACAAAAGGCCTGAAGCCTTTCTATAACTGTCATCATTTATCAAAGTTCATAGAGTTTCCAGAGGCCTGTTGTTTAGGAAGTAGATGCCACTCCTGATTCCAATTACAAATTTTTATTTGCTGCAAAATATTTTTTAACCAGATTTCCCATAATCTAGTAATTTGTTGTTTTAACCATTCACAACATTTGCATTTCCCAGTGTTTTTATTAAAGAATATTTTTATCAGACTAATACATTTGTATTATGGAATAATCCACTTTGCACCTTGAAATCTATTTTAACTTCTACTCTCGGTGACACATTTGATTTTGTTAACAGAGCCCTCAGTAATGGCCCCTCTGCCTCCCTGAATGTTTGTCCTCCAAAGGCACTTCCCTGTGACTGTGCATGGTATGTTGTTGTTGTTGTTGTTATGTATGATCAAGTCGAAACCGGCTCAGAGCTGACCCTCCAGCAGGTTTTCAGAGGCTGTAAATCACATGGGAGGAAATTGTCCATCTGTCTCCCATGGAGCAGCTGGTAGATTCAGACCTTACAGAGCTCAGTAAATGCTTGTTGATTCCAAAAAAAGAAAATTTGAAGTTGATTTTAAAAAATTTTTCGGCTGGGTTCTCAGCATGAGCCAAAGCTGGGTGTTGATCATTTTAAAAGCATTATCTCTTCTCTCACCATTTCAGACGCTAGCCCTTTTGGAAGAAGAGGAAGATATCAACCAAATCACAGATTATTTCTCCTATGAACACTTCTATGTTATTTACTGTAAATTCTGGGAACTCGACAGAGATCATGACCTCTACATCAGCCAGGCCGATCTGTCTCGATACAATGATCAAGGTGAGTGCTTCCGGAGATGTGCAGGCAGAAGTTGGGGCACTCTGCAGTGGTGAGGTGTTTTCACCCCTTCATTTCTGTGTCCAATCAAGTCCTCTCTGTCAGGTCAAGGACAAATTTAAATAGTTTAATTTTTTTTTTCCATTCAAATACCAGGTGTAGAAGGTATTTGGAGGTGAATAAGGACGTAGTCTTGGTTTTGATGGCACAGAACCAGTTTGTGTATACTGAGTGCTTTCTGATGAGTAATTCAATAAGACCCACACCTTACACCATTTGTTTGAAGGAGTATGTATATGCACCTGTAGAAACATTCCCATTACCAGTGTTTCTGTAAAAAGCCAAGGATGGAGATTCTCTTTCGCCCCTGCCTTCCCCTAGCGCATGGACTAGTTTTCCTCCCTCTTGTTTTACATTTCTACCTTTCACTATTTATTACTCCTGGAGTGAAAGTTTACAGAGGGGATTGGTGGCCCGTTTCCCCATGCACTCATAAAACTCTTCTTTGGGAATTTAGTTCTAGAACAGATGCCTTCTCTGCAGGTGAATTTCTATGCTTTCTTTTTGTCAGAAAACAAAAGTTACATATCACATGATAATGCATTTCCTGCTTTGTTTTTGCTGGTTATAAACTTTAGACACTATTGTTTTCATGATTTCGTTTTCTTACCTAAGTAAAAGATACATAGATTCATTTCCGCTGTAAAGATTGTCGCTGTTCTTAAACGTCTCCTTGACTGATGCTGATTAATTTTCTTAAGCCTTATGTAGTTGTTGCTGTTGTTATGTACCTTTGAGTTGAAACTAACTCATCGCGGACCCTCCAGTAGATTTTCAGAGGCTGTAAATCACACAGGAGAAGATAGCCCATAAGCAGCTGGTGGATTTGAATCATGTGTCATTGGGTTGGAAGCACAGCTCTTTGCCACTAGGCCACCAGAGCTCCCTTTTAGACACAGCAGAGTCAGCAAACAAACAAATCATTGCCCTTGAGTCACAAACAACTCATAGCTGACCCTCCAACAGCTTTTTAGAGGCTGTAAATATCACAGAAGGGGGCTGCCTGTCTTTCTCCCTTGAAGCAGCTGGTGGATTCAAACCGCTGGCCTTTGGCTTGGCAACACAATTCCTTACTCACTAGGCCACCAGAGCTCCCTATGCTGTTGTTGTTACGCACCATCGAGTGGCCTGCAACTCATAGCGACCCTGTGTGCAATAGCTCTGAGCCCTGTTCTATCCAGAGCCAGTCTCACTGACTCCAACACACCAACCGCATTACCCCGGTGACTCAGTCAATCCATCCACTCCAAGGTCTTCCCCTCTTGCACTGTCACTCCTCCCTTCTGAGCAAAATGTTCTTCTCCAAGGACTGGTCCCTGCTGGCCACATGCCCTAAGTAAGTGAGATGGAAATCCTTGCCTCCAAAGAGCATCCTGGTTTCACCATCTCTAGGACAGACCTGCTTGTTCTCTTAGCTGTCCATGGTATGTTCAGTACTCATCTCCAGCACTACAACTCAAAGGCCTCAATCCTTCTTCTGTCACCCTTAGTCATCATCCAGCTCTCTGATGCAAAGCAAGCTATTGCGAAGACCAAGGCCTGGATCAGGCGCACCTTACTCCCTATAGTGGAGTCTAGATCTTAAATAAGTGTTGAGTTTCACTTCCAGTATTTAGTATGTCGGTGACTAACAGCAAGCACCCTAAGAAAAGGCAATATTCCCAGAGATTCTCAGGTAGCTCGGGTAACTGTGCCTTTGCCCATACCAGTGACAGATCGTCTAACTGCACCCGCCCTTCCAGGGCTTGCACGACCCTCTGGGTTCTAAAAGCCCCTCTTCGAATGGCATAACCATAATAGTTCTCTTGTTGTTGTTGCTGAGTCAGAACCGACCCAAAGCTGACCCTCCAGCCTGTAAACTGCACCGGAAGTGATTGCTCAGCTCTCTTAAGGAGCCACTGGTGGATTTGAACCACCGAAGAGGTGCATAGCCTTTGGGCTAGCAGCACAGCTCACTCCACACTACGCCCGAGCTCCTTCTGTAAAGCGAGCAGCCTTGGAAATCCCAAGGGGCAGTTCATCCCGGTCCTATCACTGACAGTCAGAGGTAACTCAGCAACGGCCTTGGGCACCTGACTCTGTGTACAAGAGTTCGATGCTGGTGGTTGCCGATACTCTAACAGCCCATCATTGGTGCTATGGTTTCAGTATGTTTGCAATTCCTTGGGAAACTTGGTAAGAGGACACACTCTGCTGTCAAACCATCCCCAGGCTTGAGCTTTCTCCCTCTCCCTCTCTCCCCCCACCACCCCCTTTCTCTCTTTAAAATAAAATCTTGAACTCTTCATATGACCCGCTGCTATTGAGACTCAAAGATCTATCACGGGTCTCTATCTTCAAACAACAGCATACTACCCTAAGATCTAATTGTTTCTGACTAAAATTTACTTAATGGAATTTCTAAAACACTTAGGTCACATCCTAGACCTTTATAATATAGGGATGTAAGAAAAGTGTGCTTCTAGGATGCTTTGATATCTTTAAAAAATATATTTTATACTGGTTTGCTTACAAAGTTCGTATACGTTGTTTTCACACCGGATCTTTTTTTATTTCCTCCCTCTCGCTTTGATGTCTTTTGTAAAATTCTGCTTGAAAGTGCCATCCATTTTATTCACACAAAGTCTCTCTTATTAGAAAGTACACAGTTAGTTCCTCCTTCAGTTGAATGTGGGATAAAAGTTTTCATATTTAGAGTAGTTTTCATTCTTGTTCTTAGTGACCAAAACAAAAAGCCATACTTTTTTTATTTCACCTTTTTTTTTTCCAGCTGTCAGGATCTTCAGAACTTAGTGCTCAGTTGTGCCTAGATGTCAAAAATATCTGTTTGTTTAAAAAGTTATATACACAGATACATACAACACTGCATAGTTTAACTTCAAATGCTTATTTTCAAAAGGTTTAACATATATACATAAAAAATGTGACTATTTTCAAGGAACATTGTCATGGTTTGGCTCGTAGATAATAAAAACAAGTGTTTTAAAAGTACTACCTTTAGGGGAGCTCTGGTGGCCTAGTGGCAAGGAGCTGTAACTACAATCCTAGAGGCGCACGGTTCTAATCCACCAGATGCTCTGCCGGGGAAGGAGGGGCAATTTCCTCCTGTACCAGTCAGATCTGATTTGACGGTACACTCACACAAAAATAATAAAATTTAAAAATAAATAAAAGAAAATTTAAAAGTACTACCTTTCTGGATCATGCTTCTCACTAGCTCTGTAATTTCTTCTTATCTTTAGCTTCGTCCAACAGGATTATTGAAAGAATATTCTCTGGAGCAGTAACAAGGTAAGAAAAAGCATCCGTGTTTTCAAATGAGCTACAAGTGCCATTGGAAGAAGTTCCTCTTGGCAAGGCTTCCTGCACCATCTACTAGCACTGCCTCCCAGGTAGAGAGTCTCGCTGCTAACCCAGACGCCCTGCTTCTCCAGAAGTTCAAATCCACCAGCGGCCACTCCCCAGGAGAAAGATAGGCGTCTCCTCCAGCGGGATGTACCGCTTCACAAAACCGCTGGAGCGTCAACGCTGAGTCAATTCTGACTCGGCAGCTGGGGCTTCTTTTTTAAATTGGGTGAAATGATGTCCCACCAAAACTATCGTTAACATCTTAATAAAGAACAGTGATTCTTTTTAAGTGTCAGTCTTATGTCTAAAGATAATTAACAATATTTGATTCTGGTAATTACTTGCATTCAAATTAGAAACGATTTTTTTTTCTACTTACAAATGCCTTTTTTTCTACTTACAAATACCTTCTGGTTTTACGCTCTACACCTTTGTTCTCAGTGTCAAACATTGCATCGCTTCTATATGGCCTTGGCCACCATGGTAACCATTAGCACGAATGATTGGCTGGAACTATGCAAATGAGGAGGGGCTCTGTAGATAGGACAGCTGTGGTGGCCTAGTAGTAAGAAGTTGTGCTGCAATCCCAAAGGCACGTGGTTCGAATCCACCAGCTGCTCCACAGGAGAAAAATGAACAATCTCCTCCGTTGTGATTTACAGTCTCTGAAAACCCAGTGGGGGGATCAGCAATGGGTCAGTTCCAACAGCACACAACAAAAACATGCAGATGAGGTTCTTGGGCCCACAAGGAGGCTGGATGGCTTGGTAATGATACAGGTATAGCACCCTTGTGGGATAAGTTAATACAAGGAAGGTGGACAGCCCCCTGATGCCATCCTGAAAAGTGACCATCACCAAGCCGATGGGATTAGAGTGTGTCCCTTGGACTTGAGGAGCCAGGAGACAGGACACCAGAGATGGTGAGCACCAGCACCAGAGAAATGACAGCCACAGAGCCGGGGGAACCCAGAGACCGGCAGGAGACAGTGCAGTGGGCTTTCCAAGCCCTGGACCATGAGGGTCCAACAGCTTCCACAGGAGGCCTACTGACTGAGTTGGGTGTTGTCCAGGCACGTGATGACGTTAGCTCAGTGACCCATGAAGAGAGTAGAGGCCAGGCCAGCCTGCGAGGTCAAGGGTAGAGCACGGCCTGCCTGTGGCCACGCTGAGGAGACGGGCCTGCTGCCTACCTGCGTCTCGCGTCTGTCCTGAATTGTCCCCCGTGGATTCCCTCATTGACACAGTGGCCACAACATGCGCTCCAACGTAACGTGATTGTGAGGACGGCGCAGGGCTAGGCAGTGTCCATTCTAGTGACCCCAGGGCTGCTGGGAGTTGTAATGGACTTGAAGTCACATTAACAGCAACAGCATCATCTTCCTCCTCCTCCTGTGTTTTCTCCAAACAAGTGCTCAGGAAATTTTCTAACAATGTCTTCTTCTTTGTCTTCTTCCCCACACCCCCATGCCAACCCCTCCCAGAGGACAGACAGTACAGAAGGAGGGAAGGATGAGCTATGCCGACTTTGTTTGGTTTTTGATCTCCGAGGAAGACAAAAGGAACCCCACAAGGTATGACCTACATGTTTCCTTCACCAAGATATAGCTTGCATGCATAAGGAGGTCGTGGTGCAGACCTACTGAATTACCCAAGGGATACTGAGAGGAGAGTCCTCTGGGGCTCTCAATCCATGGTCACAGAGAATCAAAGGAAGGACAGTTACCCAGAGAAACACAGGTGAAATGACTGGCCCTGCAGGCAGGTCAGAATAGAAAGGAAAGATACGAATCCCAGAGAGATAAGTCTTAGGTCCCATAGAAATGAAAGTTAACTATAGGATCCACTGCACCAGCTACTTCTCTGGTCCGATACTTGTCTTGAAAGTCTCAGTAGAAGCCAGCTCAGGTAGGAGACAGTTATCAAGTTATAATCTACCAGACCTCAGGGATTGAAAGCAGAGGAATGGGCAGTTGGACAACTCCTATTTACCTAACCTCTCAGGACAGTACCATCCATTGTACTAACATTATGTGGCTTGGTCAGTGGCTGTGACTGCTGTTGCTTTGTCTTGAAAGAGGATGCTATAGGCAGAGGCTGGAGAACATTATACTGAGTGAACTATTTCCGTCTCATAAGGACAAATACTGCACAAGACCATTATTGTAAAATTAGAAGGATAACTAGTAAGATGTATACGGAAGTCCAAAGGGGGGAAACGGAGGGGACAGGGTGGCTGAGGGTGGGGAGGGGAAAAATCATGGGGTGGTAGAGTTTGGTGGGTGGAGGGGGCGATGGTGAAGGAGTTACAAGGGATTCCTTAAGGACCTGAAAAGATGGTGTAATGGTACACAAGGATACTTAATGTTATACAATACAATGTATGCAAATGATCATAGGAAATGTAATATGAATGCTGTAATGGGTGAAGCACAATGTATATGAATGAAACACAAGGTATATGAATCCTGTATGTAAACATAATGTATATGAATCCTGTATGTAAAAGTAATCGGTAAACACACAAACACACACACACACACACACACACACACACATCTAAAAGAACCCCAAGTGGAAGTTTTTCCTCCCTCTCCCCCAGACTTCATCCTCTTGACCCAGGTGTAGCATCTTCCGTACTGTCTTACAGATACTTTGGGGGACCTGTTTTTATTGTCCATTTAAACTCTTGACTCTTCTAGTTTCTGTAATCTGAACATGAACAGCCATATTGGATTCTGGTCAAACATTTCTTGGCAAGAATATGAAAGTGGTGGTGTTTATTTCACGTGTCTTCTGTTCTGAGGCGAAAAAGATCAGGTTATTCCACTATTAACATGGCATCCAGGTTTCTGTAATATAAAATTACTTATTTCCCTCTACAGCCAACAAGTAACACATGTATATAAAATATTTTGTTCCATAACACATTTTTATTAATAGTTGTATCATTATTTATTAGGTAGGCCTTGCCTGAATTAGATTTTACACTGGAGATTACAGATGGGTTCTTTTCTAACTCTGTTTATTTGCTAATAATATGCCAATGTGTCATATCCAATGGAAGCTAATAAATGCAAATTAATAAAAAGAATTGTTGCTAAAATGGGAAAGGAAAGACAGGGAATAAAATACTTATCAATATAATAGTTGGGTTAAGAAAAAGGCAAAGCACAATAAAGGATTGATCAAACATTATAATTAACTATATTAATAATAATTAATGTTCTAAAACAAATTGTATTTGAATGATTGAAAAACAAGTATGATCTGTAAACTTTGAATCAAATTTAAAGAGACACTTTGTAAAAATTTTGTAAATGTATAGAAAGAAAATCGGCAAGAATATGAAATTTTATAAATGGCATTAATTGCTAAGTTTAACATTTCTAAAATACTCCACCCAGCAACAGGAGAATACCCTTCCTTCTCAAGCACATAAAACATTCACCATAATAAACAGTGCCTTGACTATAAGAGAAATATTCTTAAGTTTATAATAGTTGAAATCAGATTCTGGTCTCAAAATGGCAGTGTAAGAAATTCCAAAGACTTCGCCATTCAGTGAAATAACCAAACCTGGTTAAAATAATAATAATAATAAAATATTAAAGTTTCCCCAAGGGAATTAAGCAAATGAAGAAAGATTTTCTCAGGAATATGTCCTAAATTTCAGCACGAACAGTGAGAGACTGTGGTTTGCCATCTCCTCCCCCCTTCTCCTCCCCACCCCAACTCAGCTTTGTGGAAATTCTGCTGGAGGTAGGGAGAGCTCTAGTGGTCTACTGCGTAGCAAGTCGTGCTTCCAACCCCAAGGTGGGCCGTTCGAATCCACCATCTGCTGCCAGAGAGAAAGATGGGCCATCACCTCCTGTGCAGTTTACAGCTAATGAAAACCTGTGAGTGGGTCAACTGTGAGTCAGTCCCAAAGGCAGTGAGTTGTGCATTTACTTTAAGTGAACGCACCTGTCTCCCCAGCTCCTACTCACTTTCCCCACCTGCTCCCAGCTCCCACTTGAGGCCAGTGGTTCTCCTTGAAAGAGGCAAGTGGCCAGCCTGGCTCAGATTCCCCAGCTCCGTGTTACAGTAGCTATTTCTGGAAAGTGGCTAAGGCCTAGGGCTCTCTCCGTCTGCCTAGCCGGCGTTAATAGAGTAGAGGATTTCCTCCAGGCACCGTGAGCGGAGATTTATGGCGCTCAGATGCCATTCCCCAGATGTCTTGTCGAGGTTCTATGCCAATAGAGGCAAGCTGAAAAGACCTGACACTGCCCAGCGCCCTATGAGAAAAGCATGACCGTCCCCTACCCCAAGGCCAGAACAGTGGCATAGAGGTTTCACAGGTTATAAAAAGGCTACTCCAGAGTTCTGCACAGGGGAACGGCACAAGTGTGAGAAAATCCACGTGAGAGAGGCGGGGGGTCAGAGAGAGAAGACGCTCAACACGATGGTTTGACCCAAAGACTGTAACAGTGAGCTCGACCGCATTCGAGATGGTGAGGGCGGCACAGCCTGGGGCAAGGTTCAGATCTGGGGTTCCCAGGCTCGCTCCGAGTGCTAAAGAACCCAACAGCACCAAACGACCTCAACTCATTTGTAGATTCAGATAAACTTGGTTTACTACAAATCACTTTGAAATGCCATCCTAGAAATAGAAAAAGTCACTGCTTTGTTTAACCTGGATCACCTATCATCACACTTGGAAGCAGCAGCAAAGAAATCAAGTGGACGTATTGCTTTGGGCAAATCTACTAAAGTCCTCTCTGAAATGTTTAAAATATTGCATAAGACTATTTTTATAAAATGCTAAACAAAAAAAGATTTATGCTCAAAAAGAATTATTCTTGGATGGTTCATTAGGATGAAAAGGAAGGGAGAGGGGAGTAAAAAATATAATAGTCACATAGTTAAAATGGGTAAAAGAAAATATATATATTTTATATGTGTGTGTGTATATATGTGTGTGTGTGTGTGTGTGTGTGTGTGTGTGTGTGTGTTTGGAAGGAGGAGTGGTATCCAATTCCATAATAGCTTACCTCCGGAAACCCTGTGAACCTGGAGAAAGGATGAAAGGCACCCAAGTGTCGAGGACTCTCCTTCATAGGGTTGCTATGAGTCGCCTGCGACTTGACAGCACTTAACAACAACACAACATATATATGTGTATATATATGTATATATCTTCAATAAGGGAATGATGAACTGCTAAAGAAAGGAAGAACCAGAAAGAGGAGAAAAGAGCAGAGTAAAAAAAAATATTTTAAAAACAATGACTTACAACTTCTTACACTTGATGAAAAACAACTAGCAGATATAAGAGGCTCAGTGATTTCCAAGTAGGACAAATACAAAGATGTATGCATGTAAATGTCATATTAAAAATGTTGAAGAACAAAGTGAAAATCCTAAAGCAACAATAGAAATCTGACTTATTGTAAAAGGAACCAATAAGACTGACAACTGATTGCTCAAAAGAAACTATTGACACATTCAAAGTAGCAGTACATTTCCAACCAAGAGTCTTATATCCAGCAAAGCTGTCCTAAACAATTAAAATAATCCAGCCACACAAAAACAGACTTAATTGCGAGCAGACCAGACTTATCAGAAATAGTATAGGCTGTTCAGCCTGAAAGCAAGCGATCTCAGACAATAATTCAGATCCACAACCAAAAGCAAAAAGTTAATCTGTTAATTATGTAGTTACAAGAGACAGCATAAATGCTTCTTTCTCTCTTAACTAACTTAAAAAGTAATTGTATACAACAACATCTGTTGGAGCTCTGGTGGCCTAGTGGCAAGAAGCTGCCCTGTAACTCAGAAGGCACATGGTTTGAATCTACCAGATGCTTGGCTGGAGAAGGAGGGGCATTCTCCTCCTGTTCCGGTCAGATCTGATTTGACAGTACACAGAAAAAAAGGGGGGGAAACCCTTTATTGTTGTATTCAGCATTAGACATGTATAAATGAGCTCTGTAATGATAATACTGAGTTAGTAAAGTTAAAATGTGTATGGACCATTATAGAAACTTAATTTAAAAAGTAAATGTAAAAAAAAAATGTATATGATAAGTCCACAAACAGCCACTAGCAAGTTAACTGAAAAAAAATTGAAGATACTAAGTTGTTATACTTGGAAAATACTCATTTAATGAAAAATAAATAAAGGAAAACTGTGAAACACAGTAAACGAAAAATAAAATGGTATACACAAATCAACTGTATCAACAGTAACATTAAATATTAGCAGGTTAAGCAGTACACTTAAACTTGACTTGTTGGCTATCTCGTCAGCCAACACTGCAAATATATGACAATGGTAAAAGTTCTCTTCTGCACTTTCGCACATTCATGATCTATATCTGACGGTCATAAATGGTGAGGTGTAAGGCAGGAGTAATGCTGTCTAACCTGGGGAAGGTGATGTGTCAGCTTGGTTGAGATGTGATTGTCAGTGTTATATAATGATGTAGTCATCCTCCGTTTTCACATATTGCTGATTTTCATCTGACAGGTCTTTGGATCCTAACCATGTCAATAAGTGAGGGGTGGGGCTATAATTAAAAAGTAGGAGTTATCAGGTTGTATTTTTCAAAAGATACAATTACATGTTGTCTGCAGCTGACACACATTAGATTTGAAGAGTCAAAGAAGTCAAAAGTTAAAGAATGGCAAAATGTATGTCCAATGTAAACAACTACTAAGAAAACCAAATTGGGACTTCCTTTTTGTCTGACATCTTCACTTGTGGTAACTTTTCTCCAAGCTTTGTGATGCTGACAAAGGGTGACAAGAGAAAGAAAGATGTCAGAAAGTTGCCCAAGAAGACAAAGACCCAGTGAACAAATCTGGAGAAAAGACCCAGAAGAAGTGGTCCAAAGGCAAAGTTTGTGACAAGCTCAATAACCCGATCTTGTCTGAAAAAGCCACATATGACAGACTCTGTAAAGAGGTTCCCAAACTATAAGCTTATAACCCCCGCTGTTGTCGTCTCTGGAGAGACTGAAAAATCCACCGTTGCCAGCCAGGGCCGCCCTTCAGGAGCTGCTAAGTAAGGGACTTACCAAGCTTTTTTCCAAAACACAGAACTCAGGTAATATACACCAGAAACACCAAGGGTAGCGATACCCCAGCTTCTGGTGAAGATGCGTGAAAAAAGGTCCAACCAGCTGTACCTTTGGAAAAATAAAACTTTATTCAATCAAAAAAAGAAAACCAAATTGGATAGAATAATGTCAGAGAAAATAGACATTTAAAAACTGGACGAGAGACAGAGAAGAATATTTTCTATTAGAAAATATCTCAGAGCACTTAACCTTCCAACTGAAGACATTGGAAAAAGAAATGAAAAACTAGATGTACAAAGTGGAAGGAAAGAAAAAAAATACTACAGTTGATGGGTGAAATTGAGAAGAGAAACACTAGAAAAAAAAATCAGTGAAACCCAAAATAATGTAAAAAAAATCAACAAAATGATATAGCATGAGCAAATGAGATTTATCCCACAAATGAAAAACTGATTTGACATCTGAAAATTAATCAGTGGAACATTCCAGATTAATAAAATAAAGGACAAACAACCCATTATCTCTCAATAGTCACAGGAAGAAAGCTGTTGACAAAATCCAGCCCCACCTCAGGCCAAAAATTCTCAGTAAACTAAAACCAAGGAGCCTTTCGGCAGCCTCATGAAGAATCTGTGAGAAAAACCTACAGCTGGCGTCATACTTAATGCTAAAGATGGACTATGATCTTGGTAAGATCGAAGATTTCCTACCCAAATCCTTTGTTCAACATGATGCTGGAAGTTCAAGCCAGGACAAAAAGGCAGAAAACTAGTAAAGGGTCCCCAAATTAGAAAACAAAACTGTTTGAATATGTCATTATCTTATATACAAGATATGATTAATAATTATTAGGATTAACTGTAGAGTGTAATACTGATGTGCAAAAATAATTTGTGTATCTGTATACTAGGAATAAATAAACAAGATTCTTTTTAAGACAATAACTCCATTTAGAAATCACAGCAAATATGTTTAACAAAAGAGGTACAAAATTTATACTGTAAAAATTACAACACGAGGGAGCTCTGGTGGCCTAATGGCAAGAAGCTGCACTGCGATCCGACTCAGATCTGATTTGATGGTACACAAACAAAAAAAAATAAAATACATTTTTTTTAAAAAATTACAACACATTGTTGAAAGAAAGTAAAAAAGACGTAAGTAAAGGAAAAGATAACTTGGCATGTTCAAGGATTAGGAGATTTATTATTATTAAGCTGGCCATATTTCCCAAGTTCTGATCTCCATATCCAATGTAATTCCTAACAAAATCCCAGCAAATGTTTTTAGGTCTGTTAGAAATCTAAAAGTTAATCCTGGAAACCTCATGAAGTAGTTAAAACAATCTTGAAAAGGAACAAAATTCGTGACTCAGACTAAGTGATTTCAAAATATACTACAATACAAAAGTAAACAAGATAGAATAGTGTTGTATAAAGATTAATATGTAGACCAGTGGGATTTATTTTAAAAAATCTAGAAATATTGCTCACACGTTAGCTATGAGTTGTCATCGACTTGATGGCACATAACAACAACAACAAATACGTTATTTAGATCTACAAACAACACCTTTGTTACCCAAAGTCAGGAAATCAAAAGACATATCGCATTGGGGAAATCAGACTTCTCCAAGGTGCAGAGGGGCAGCAATGCCACTTTAAAGACCAAAAGTGTGCCTGATTCAAGCCATGGTCTTTCCAATTACTTCTTACGCCTCTGAGAGGTAGGCATTGAATTAGGATTGCAGAAGAATCGATGCCTTCTTTCCCAATGCAACTCGTCTTTTGATTTCCTGACTGCTGGTGACAAGGGTGTTGATTGTGGATCCAAACAAGATGAAATCATTAACAACCTCAATCCTTTCTCTGTCTGTCATGATACTACCTACTGGCCTCATGGTGAGAATCTTTGTTTTCTTGATGTTGAGATGCAATCCGTGTTGAAGGCTGCAGTCCTTGACCTTCTGCAGCAAACACTCCAAGACTTCCTCAGTTTTGCTGAGTAAGGTTGTGTCATCTGTATAAGGCAGTTTGTTGGTGAGTCTTCCTCCAATCCTGATGCTACATTCTTCTTCATAAAGTCCAGCCTCCCGATGATCTGTTCCTCAAATAGATAGAAAAGGTGTGCAGAAAGGAAGAATGCATGACTAAAATAAACAGCAGCAGGTGCTGGTGAAGATTCAGTGCCAATCAGTCTCTCACATACGGCTGGTAAGAATGCAAAGTGCTACAGCCTCTCTGGAGAATAGTAGTTTTTCTTTAAAGTTGAACATAGCCGTAAGACCCAGCAGTTCCACTCCTAGTTGTTGGACATATGTTTTTATGTGTTGTTGAACCTATACACTAATGTTCAGAGCAGCTGTGTTTATAATAACTGAAAGCTGTTTGTAATAACTAAAATGTAACATAGCCATTTGACCCAGCAGTCCCCACTCGCAGTATTTACACCAGAGAAATAAAAGCATATGTTCAACCAAAACCACCACACAAATGTTCATACGAGCTGCGTTTTAATAACTAAAACCTAGAAATGATCCACATATCCTTCAGTGGGGGCTGCAGCTGTGGTAGAGCTATGTGAAGGGATATACCCAGCAGTCAGAATAACACACTGCTGAGATGTTGCAGCCATTTGGACGGATCCCAAGGGCCTCACGCTGAGTGGAAAAAGCTAGCCTCGAAGAGTTGCATCCTGTATGGCTCCGTTATACAAAACTATCAAAATTGGGTCTTAGTAAAATGATGGAGACCAAATAAGTTGGTTACTTGAAGTTTGAAGTGGAAGGAGTGTGCTATATAGTACAGGACGACAGAAGAATCAGTGTCTTTGGATTGTGGTGTTGGAGAAGCATTCTGAGCATCCCAGGAAGTGACAAAACGACAAACAAGTCTGTCTTGGGAGGAAGGGCACGCAGCTTGCTACTTTGAAGCAAGGATGGTGAAACTTCGTATCACAGACTTTGGCACGTTACTAGGAAGAGCCAGCCTTGAAAAAGGACCTCATGCTGCGGGGTGGGGGGAAATATGGGGATGGCAAAGGAGAGGAGGAGTCCCCAGATCAATGAGCACAGTGACTGCTGGACCAATGGCAGACATTGTGAGATGGCACAGGCTAACATTAGCCTCAGGACTGCCGTGTGCAGGGTTGCTACGAGACATGGTGGAGTAGATCGCACCCAACAACAGCCTTGGCAGAATGTCAGTGGAAATGGTGGAGGGGCAAATCTTTGCAGTGAGGACTTAGGGAGAGGGACCACAACCCTCACTCATCCTGGCTGGGATTTAAACCATGGAGGTCACCACCCTCCTTTGTCCCTGGAGGTTCTAGAATGTTCCAGGATCACTTGGCATTCGATTCTCTGGCAGATGGATGGAGAGGACAGTGGGTCTGTTGAGTGTCCTGCCCCGTCCCACCCAGGCACCTCCACTTCCCTTAGTGACTTCCCTGCACTTCTACCAAGACCAGAATTCCCAGCTCATGACACCAGCCAGTTTAGCTTGGCCCCTCGATGGGACTTTTAAAAGGAGCTCTGGTGGCACAGCTGAGGAATCATTGAGATGTTCATTCAAAGATGAGTGGATCAAATCCCCCCCGCCCCCACAGGGGCATTCTGTTCCCGTGAAGACCTGCCGCCTTGGGGACTGGGGGCTGGTCAGAATCAGCTGGACAGTGGTGTTTGAGGATTGAGACGTTTAAAAAAATGGTTTTAATTACGTTTTTAAAATATTTTTTTTAAAAGGTGGAGGGGCAGAAAAGGAGGGAGACCCCCATCAGGAGCAATTGACACAGTGACTGTAGTGAACAGTAGAACCAAGTGCTGGCAAAGACTCCGAGCCCTTCAGTCTCTCATGTCCTGCTGGCAAGAATGCAGAGGGTACAGCCGCCCTGGAAAATAGTAGTTTTGGGTAAAGTTTAACATAGCTATGTGGGCCCAGGGTAAACCAGGTGGCTCCTTGGAGGCAAGGATTCTGAGGCTCCGTCTAACGTACTTTGGACATGCTGTGAGGAGAGACCGGTCCTTGGAGAAGGACATCATGCTTGGGAGGGAGGGTGGAGGGACAGTGGAGGGACAGTGCAGGAGGGGAAGGCCCTCTATGAGGTGGACTGATTCAGTGACTGGGGTAATCGGGATGGGAGTGTCAGAGACAGTGAGATTGGCACAGGACAGAGCAGGGTTTAGGGCTTGTTGTACATAGAGTCGCTATGAGTCGCAAGTGACTCGACGGCACATAACAACAACAACATGTGGGCCTAAGAGTATCAGAGATCCTGAGAATGGCACAGGGTAGGGCAAGGTTCAGGTCTGATGCTCTTAGGGTCTCTGTGAGTCATCATGGCAGCAAAGAACTCTGCCTCGCATGTGCAGCTGTTGAAAATACTGTTAACTCTTGAGTGCCATCAGAACCACAAACAGGAACAGACCAGAGCAATCAGCCCGGCAGCTGGACCCCGCCGGCAGTGGTCGTCTGTAGCAGAAGGGTGAGGGAGCTGCCGCGTGGTTTTGGGTTTTCCCTCTCTCCTCACTGCTGTCCCTTCTTCAGTGCTTCCCATACTAAAAAGCAGTGTCTGTCTCTCACACCAGCAGTAACGTGGGCCACACACTTTCCGAGGAGCTGGACACAGGCCCTTGTTGTTTCACGAAGTTAGGCAAGACAGGTGGATAAGCTGGTGTGTTAATCACAAGGCTGTGGGTTTAAGCGTTTTATATTTTTTGCTCTGTGCCACTATTGAGCACTGAATGTCAAGTAAAGATAGGCCGTGACATGTGTAAATGTGTAACAGAGAGAGAGAGGAGGAGGAGGAGGATTTGTGTCATCTGACATAACGGTCACTAGCTACCAGTGGTGACAAAACAATTGGCACATGCAGCCACGGACTCAAATGTGTCAGAAACGATGATGATGACCGGGCCAGGGCAGGGGTGGGGTCAGGTGTTCATAAGGTCGCTATGAGTCGGACTCCACTCAACGGCACCTAACAAGTGTAAAATACACACCAGTTATTGACGACTTAGACAAGTGTGAGGTAAGTATAAAAAACAACATTTTTATAACGATTTCCATGTTGAAATAATATTATGGATATGCGACATTGTATAAAATATAAAAGTTAAGTTCACTTGTTTCTTTTTACATCTTATTCATGCCCTGTAAGGAAAAAAAAAATCTTTAAATACCCATGGATGTAAAATGGTCCTATATGGTCAGTTGGACAGTGAAGCTCTGTAGCAGGAGGTGGAATAGCGACCCCTTCCGCCCGGAGCTGAGGACAGTCCTGTGTGTCTTTATTTTCATTCTTCCTCCCCACCGTCCCCATTCTTTACACCCTTCTAGTTCACTAACGGTTTCTTCATCTGTATCTTATCTGCTGTTACACATATCCACCGGGATATTAATTTATTATTGTGTGTTTCAGTTCCAAAATTGCCATTTAATTATACATATAAATTTATATATTGAAGGGAGCTCTGGTGGCCTAGTGGCAAGAAGCTGCACTGCAATCCCAGAGGTACACGGTTCAAATCCACCAGATGCTCTGCTGGAGGAGGAGGGGCAACCTCCTCCTGTACCAGTCAGATCCAATTTGACGGTACACACACACAAAATAAAATAAAAATTTGAATTTCTGTATTGATGGGTAATGGCCTCATGCAATTTATAGCCTCTCAAAACCTAGTAGAGGGTCAGGCGTGAGTTTTTATTCAACAGCATTGAGTTGTTGTTATTGAGTTCAATCTTGACAAAATTCCCTAATCTGTATTTGGATTTCTTCATATGAAAATGGGCATCATAATAATAATATTAATGATAAATTTTAGATGTTGTTGTTGCTATGTGCCATCGAGTCGTTTGTGACTCATAGCAACTCTATGTACAAGAGCTCTAAACGCCGTTCTATCCTGTGCAAATATCGCCATCTCAAACGCACTTATTCCCACTGCTCCAGTCACAGAATCGATCCATGTCGTCAAGGGTCTTCCTCTTCTGCGCCGTCCCTCCACTCTGCCAAACATGATGTCCCTCTCCAAGGACCAGTCCCTCCTTGCAACACGCCCAAAGTATGTCAGACAAAGCTTCAGAATCCTTGCCTCCAAGGAGCATTCCGGCTTCACCTTCTCCAGGACAAACTATATTGAAACTCTGGGCAGGAAGCTATATATATTCTTTGTCTTGAACACAGCAAGAACACTGATTTTTCTTTCTTTTTATTTAATTGGTTTGCTTACATTCATATGCATTGTATTTTATACAATCATTCAGTCATTCCTATACCTTGTATGTTATCTAATTTATAACTAATCTATGCCTATCTGCACCCCTGCTCATGCAATCTTTCCTAATCCACACACACACACACACACACACACACACACACCCCATCCACCCACAGACCCCTCTGTCCTACCCTCCCCTTTTTTCCGCCCCCTCCGCTGTTCCCCTTTTGCACATTTACACACATCTTACTCAGTTGTCCTCCTGTTTTGCCAATAGTGGTCATATATAGTTTTTGTCCTTATATGACTGAGTTATTTCACTCAGCATAATACTCCCTACTCTTTCTCTTATGTATTATGCTACACATCAGTGGTTCTCAATAGAAAAATGTTGGTTTCTATTCCCAGTTAATGCGGTTGACTTCATATTCTGGGATTAACGATGGTGTGCGAGAGGTCCGGCCCATGGGACAGTGCTACGGCCATGGGGCCACAATAAAGGGCCATGGGTTTCAGGGTAAAGACAGCATACTAACTTCACAGTGTGTTTTATCCCTCTTGATTGAAATGCCACCAAAATTACAGTAAAGGGACTATAAAAAAAAAGAAGAAACTCATACTATCAGAAAGCAAACAGGTGATAGGGTAAAGATGTGTCAGAGATGGTGAGATTGTCTCAGGATAAGGCGAGGTTTCAAGCTATTGTTCATAGGGTCTCTGTGAGTCGTCAACTTAAGGGCATGTAACAACAAAGGAAACAAACAACAGCCTGACAAACTTGGTAGACTGCCTGAACCCAGCAAAGGAAAAACCTAAGAAGCACCCCTATATTCCTACCAGTGGACTCCCCTCAAATAAAACCTCTTACCAGGAACCCTGGAAGATGGAATGGGGTGGAGCCAAAACCCAAAAGAGTTTATTCAAAGTGTTTAAAGAACAGATCATCGGTTCATCTCCAAATCATCTCCTCCACCTTGGCACCAAAGGGTTTTATTCCCTGGAAGAGAGACTAGCAAGCCCCTAGATTGGGAAGCCCCAGGCGTGGCTGAAGGTGTGGGTACAAGAGCGAAAACAGAATGTTAAAAATGCCAAATGCACACTAAACGTGAAGGTGCTTGGTCTTCCTCCATCATCCAGATTACGGAAAGCTGGCAACCTGTCCTCTACATCTAGGCAGGAGGCTAAAAGGTCTTCTGCCCAATCCAAGGATCAGTAACTGAAGATCAGACATCCTCACAAGAAAGAACCCTGCCAGATGGCTTTGCTGTAAAACCCAGATTCAGCACCCTCACAGATCACAACTTCCAGATCACAACTTGACAAGCTTTTTAGCAGCTGCTTCTAACTACCTGCTGAGAACAGTGGGTCACGAGACACACCGTGTGAAGGCCTTCCATAAAAGAGAAGCTACAGACGTCCCCAGCGGTCCCGCGGGTCTGTCTCTTGCTTCTTGTTTGGATGGAACAGACTCGGCGACTCCCCCCTTCCAGCCTCCAACTACCATCCAGTTTCATCTCCAGGCATAACCTTGGGACTGTCTTAGCCATCTCCTATTTTCAAAACCAGCTAACACCGATTTTTGTTTTGTTTTTTTTTGTTAGCCACCAAACCTTGACCAACTATGACCTCTCAGATCGGTCAAAATTATTCCACCAAAGCAGAGGACAGCGTCAACTATCTGGTCAACCTGCACATGTGGGCCTCTTACACCCACCTCTCCCTGGGCTTTTATTTTGACCTCGATGATGTGGCCTTGGAAGGCGTGGGACACTTCTTCCACGAGTTGGTGAAGGAGAAGCATGAGAGTGCCGAGTGGCTCTTGAAGCTGCAAAACCAGCGTGGCGGCCGAGTCTTCTTCCAAGACATCCAGAAGCCATCCCAGGACGAGTGGGGTAAAACCCTGAACGCTATGCAAACAGCGCTGGCCTTGGAGAACCTGAACCAAGCCCTTCTGGATCTGCAGGCCGTGGGTTCCGCCCACACTGGCTTCCATCTCTGTGACTTTCTGGAGAACCACCTCCTGGATGAGGAAGTGAAACTGCTGGAGAAGAGGGTTGACCATCTGACCAACATTTGAAGACTGGGCGGCTCCCAGTCTGGACAAGACAAGTATCGCACCCTCAAGCATGACTAGGGGCCTGCGGGGACCTGCAGGGGGACCTCTGTGTCCCCCTGCCATCAGCAGCAAGCTTTACTTCCCCCGTCCCTGCCCCCAGAATTGTATCCACCCAGAAGCCCCTTGCCCAATTCTTGGACCAAATGAAACAAAAAACCTTTTTGCAGCAAAAATAAACAGAGAGAGAAAGAGAAGCTACACAGGAAGAATTAGTGATATTGATAAAACAAATGCTTGGCAAGGAGAAGAAATCTGTTAACAACAACAAGAAGATATTTTTATTAAAACCTTCACAAGAGATAAAAAAAGAAATTACATTCAGAGAACAGGAACAGAATGGTATCAGTTTAGAAAGAAACAGTCAGTTTGGAGACCCAGGAAAGACCTCCGGGGTATCAAAACTGTGAGAGCAGAAATTAGTAACAGAATGTTTACAAGATAAGGCTAACTGAAGCTCACATAAAGAACAACAACAAAAAGATGAAGCTATACAAAGATGAAGGAAAAGGCCTGAAAATTAAAGAATCCATTCACAGAGTCTCCAGGAAATTGAAATGTGATGCAAGCCACATATATAATTTTTAAGTTATTCACATTAAAAACTTGGAAAGAAAGAGATAAAATTAATCTTCATTATCTTATAATTAACACTTAACATGTAATCAGTAAAAATGCAAAGATATATTACATTCTTTTTACATACTGTCTTCAAAATCAGTTGTATATTATATACTTAGAATGCGTCTCAAATTAAGACTCCCTACAGACTAAGGTGTGTTTGATACAGACCATGGTCTTCCCAATCACTTGTTATGCATCAGAGAGTTGGACAATGACCAAGAAGGATAGAAGGAGAATTGATGCCTTTGAGCTGTGGTGCTGGAGAAGAGTATTGAGAATACCATGGACTGCTAGGAAAACAAACAGATTTGTCCTGGAAAGGGTTAAACCAGGTGGCTCCTTGGAGGCAAGGATTCTGAGGCTCCGTCACAAGCGACTCCACGGCACATAACAACAACAACAACAACAACATTTCCAAATGCTCAGTAGCCATAGATGACTTGTGACCATCTTATTATAGTATTAGATAGACCCCAGAAGGGGAAAATTTTTTAAAAAAGCAACCCAAAACCAACAACAGGGGAGAAAGTAAATAATTTAAGAAAATGTCCTGGCACTGAAGGTTATTCGCTTCCAAATGGGAAAGGACTCTTAAAAAAGCTTGACAAAGGGGAGCTCTGGTGGCCTAGTGGTAAGAAGCTGCAACTACAATCCCAGAGGTGCACGGTTCTAATCCACCAGATGCTCTGCTGGGGAAGGAGGGACAATATCCTCCTGTACCGGTCAGATCTGATTTGACGGTCCACGCACACAATAATAAAATTTAAAAAAAATTTTAAAAAAGCCTGACGAAGTGAATGGAATAGACCTCAACCAAGACATTTCATCATGAAATTTCACAGCATCAGGGCCTCAGGGAAGACTTTACAGGCTTCAGGTGGTTGTGGTTGTTGTTGTTGTTAGGTGCAATCGACTATGACTCATAGTGACCCGGTAAACAGCAGATCTGAACCCTGCGTTCTCCTGAACCATCCTCACCCTCTGATACACCCGACCCCACTGTTCCTGTCCCTGTGTCAGTCCATCTTGTTAAGGGTCTTCCTCTCTTCCTTGGACTCTTTTTACCTTTCCCAGAATGATGTCATTTTTTTCTAGGACCAGCCCCTCCTCACAGCATGACCAGATCCTTGCCTCTGAAGGCGCACCCTTCAGGGAGGGGGTAAAAAAATAAAATGCCTTTAAAAGGATTAGGAACCAAAATGGTTTTTGACTTTTCAACCATAGATAAGGCAAAGGTAGTGTCTTAATGCCTTTAAGTTTCTAAAGGAAAGCTCTGCCAACCCATAGTTTTATTTATAGCCAGTCACAATAGCAGCAGAGCGGTTTTAAAAATAAAAGCCTTTTTGAAATATTCCATATCTCAGTGTCCCTGCCATGCTCCCTTTTCCAGGAGGTAGCTTGAGGGTGTCCATCAGTTAAAGAGAAAGAGTGTCAGCTAGGAAAATGTGAGATACAAGAACAAGGTGAAAGTAATCCCAGGTGTCGTCCTAGGGACTAAGAAATCCACCCAACCAGATTGTTGTTGTTGTTATGTGCCGTCGAGTCACCTGCGACTCATAGCGACCCTATGTACAACAGCCCTAAACGCTGCTCTGTCCTGAGCCAATCACACTGTCTCTGACTCTCCCATCCCGATTACCCCAGTCACTGAATCAATCCACCTCATAGAGGGTCTTCCCCTCCTGCGCTGTCCCTCCACCCTCCCAAGCATGATGTCCCTCTTCAAGGACCGGTCTCTCCTCACAACATGTCCAAAGTATGTCAGACAAAGCTTCAGAATCCCTGCCTCCAAGGAGCAGCCCAGCATCACACTCTCCAAGACGAACCTGTTTGTTTTCGTAGCAGTCCATGGTATATTCAGTACGCTTCTCCAGATTAGAGAGGGTCAAAGGGACCACGACAGGCCGCATCACTGTCCAGTTCATAGAATGCCTCGTAAGGCCTGACTAAAACATAGACAGCTGGCAGAGAGGATGCGGTGGAAGTAGCAGCAAGTTAACAAAAGTTCAACAGAGGAAAGAAAAAATTCCCAAATCATAAACTCTAAATATTGAGCAATTTAACTGTATGAAAAAGATGGGAAGGGCATGCAGTTAAATTAGAAAGAAGTATTCAGAAGAGCTAAAACCTCATCTCTCAGAGTGTGGAATACACAATTCCATCACGAGACAGGATTAATGTGCATGTAAGTCTGAAGGTAAAAACCACACTAATTGAGTGCTGAAAGTGCTGGTTTCTAGAATTAGAGAGAAGAGGTTAACAAGCCTTGTAAAGCTATGTATGTGTGTAAGATTCACACACATGTAACTCTTACTTGAAAAGAACCGGGAGCAGCCGTAAATCCGGGTGAGGCAGGACTCCCCCCCAGACCCAGGCTAACGCGTGGCGTGTGCTTTCCCTCCCAGCATCGAGTACTGGTTCCGCTGCATGGACGTGGACGGGGACGGGGTGCTGTCCATGTACGAGCTGGAGTACTTCTACGAGGAGCAGTGCGAGCGGATGGAAGCCATGGGCATTGAGCCCCTGCCGTTCCACGACCTGCTCTGCCAGATGCTTGACTTGGTAAAGCCAGCCAGCTATGGTGAGCCTCAAAAACGGGGCCCAAATGCCACGTGCACTGTTCATCTGCGTCACAGACTGGCACACAGGATCCCAGCCTGCCCGGAGTTATTTTAACGCTCTGAACTAAAGCGCCGTCCACACAGAGGCAGCCAGTTCAACACGTAACAACACAGCACATAACAACAACAGAGTCATCTCTGCAGGCTTCTGAAGTACAAGTGCTACAAATTTCACTTTTACTCTGACTATAGAACTAGGGAGCTTTGGTGGCATAGCCCTCAGGGAGCCCTGTTGCTAACCCCAAGGGTGCTGCCTCTCTGCCGGTTCGAATCCACCAGTGGCTCAACAGGAGAAAGATGTGCAGTCTCCTCCTGTCTGATTTACAGCCCCCCCAAAACCCACTGGAGGGTCAGCTGTGCATTGGTTTGGGCTTGCCAGCCATGATAGTAAAATATTGATAGCAAATTTCCTACTTAAGAAATGGGATTTTTTTATTTATTTTTTTATCATAGGTAGAGGCAACAGATTAGTAGGTGCCCAGGACTCAAGGAGAGAATTAATGGGAAATGACTGACTAGCTAGTGTGGGGTTCCCTTTTGGGAAGATGGGAATGTTCTGGAAGTAGATAGTGGTGATGATTGTACCATATTGTGAATGTATTAAAAGCCACTGGATTACATTAGAAGAGCTAAAATGCAAACTTAGCTTTACAAATTCATCTAATAAGAAAAAAGAAAAATTTTAAAGGAGCTCTGGTGGCCTCCTGGCAAGAAGCTGGACTGCAATCCCAAAGGCACCTGGTTCAAATCCACCAGATGCTCCGCCGGGGAGGGGCAGTCTCCTCCTGTGCCAGTCCGATCCAACTCGATAGCACACAGAAAGAAAAGAAAAATGAGGGGAAGACTTTTTTTTTTTATAGTAAAACCTGTAGAGATGGTTTAAACCTTAGTGATTTTTTTTTTCACTTGTCAAAATAGTTCTTGGTGAAATACAGCTGCTTTCTCTGTTGGCAGGCAAAGTCACGCTACGTGATCTGAAGAGATGCAGAATGGCTCATATCTTTTATGACACTTTCTTTAACCTGGAGAAATACTTGGACCATGAACAGAGAGATCCCTTCGCAGTCCAAAAGGTATTGGTATAGTTTTCACTTCTGTTGGAGGGTTCAGTATCATCTCATACCGATACGAGGGCTGCTGGGCTGTGTTAAAGATGGTCCCTGCATGCAGCCGTCTCTGATTAAGCTGGCATTCTTCACGTTGAGGTCACCTGTTATCTGTTGAAGGATGCTTCACTAAGTGACTTGTTTGGCCTGCGTTCTTGAATAGCCATTAGAAAGCAGGGATTTTTTTAAAAAAACCTTAAAGATATTATTTTTATTTAAACCTAAAATCACTCTGAAAATTTGTGTGTTAGAAATAGTTCTGGGAGAAAAAAGTATCCTTTTAATATTACTCTTAAAAAATAGCTCATTAGAGGGAGCTCTGGTGGCCTAGTGGCAAGAAGCTGCACCGCAATCCCAGAGATATGCAGTTCGAATCCACCAGATGCTCTGCTGGAGAAGGAGGGACAATCTCCTCCTGTACCAGTCAGATCCAGTTTGATGGTACACACACACAAAAATAATAAAATTTTTTTTAAAATACCTCATTAAGCATAATTATACTCCAAACTATGTTTAATTTTATTTAATCATTCCATTTATCTCTGAACAACAAAACAACTACCCCCCAAAAGCCTCTCTGTCATAAGTGACAATTTAACAACTCTCCAAACCAACAGCTGTGCTACGATCCACAAGGTACATAGTTCGAATCCAGAAGCTGCTCCGTGGTAGAAGGATGGGCAACCTCCCCCTATGCAGTTAACTGCCTCTGAAAACGTACTGGAGGGTCAGCACTGGGTCAGTTCTGACTCGATGGCACACAACAGCAACAACTCAGAAATCTAATCCAAGACATTACCCATAATACAGTGTAGGGAAAAAATGTATAGACTTCTTTTCCCACCTTGTTCATTTATTTGCATTATAAATTTATGTTTGACTTCTACTTTTCTTCATAGAACATAGTAATTATCAGGATTTGTAAGTGTCAGGATTTGTTCTGATCTACAAAGATCAGTGTTAATCAGAGAGTGTTCAATAAATTCTGGACACAGTGATGAAAAGGATATTGGTTATTAGTGATAGATAAAGATGCAAAAAAAAAAGAAAAAAGCAGCCACCAAAGTATATGACAGAGAGGAAAGAGATCTGGGATGAAGGGTATTTACAGGGTAATATCCCAGATGACGTGCTGAGCCGGCTCTTAAAGAAACAGTTAACATTTACGAGAGGAAGGGATGGTGTAGATGGACCCTCCAGTCACAGGTCACTGTCGCTAGCTGCTAGGAGCCGGGGGTACAGAAAGGTCTGTGGTTACAGGGCTCTGGAACCTCGCCGCTAAACACTGTTACAAGAGCAGGAGTTGAGGTGTGAAAATCACCACGGAGAGTCACCTGAGTCCCTTTTCTAACTTGATGAAACGGAACATTTTCCAATTCATTTTTATCAGATACACGTGGCCATGCCTCCGGCCATTCGTCTTACGTTTGTCTGTCTGCTTTCCAAGCAGGATGCTGAGAATGACGGGCCCGAGCCGTCTGACTGGGACAGGTTCGCGGCCGAGGAGTACGAGACCCTGGTGGCTGAGGAGTCGGCTCAGGCCCAGTTCCAGGAAGCGTGAGTGTGAATATTGTGGAAATCTTTGTCAGCAGGAGGGCCCACAAAGGGAATATTAAAACCATCTTAAAAAAAAAAACAAAACCCAAACCAGCTAGCACCCCTCCTCTATTTTTGCCATATTTGGGTATCACAGAAATAAGAGTATTCTAACCAACTTCAGTTAGTGTTTTCTCAGCAAACTGCTCTTCCCTTTTTCACTGATTTCCCAAGAAAGGCTTCTCATGTTCTGTTTCCTTTAATGGAGTCACATCTTACCCTGGAAATCAAGATCACTGAGTAGTCATACTAATAATGCGTTGTTGTTGTTCAATGTGCCATTGAATCGACCTTGTCACATAGCAGCCCTGTGAACAATAGCCCTGAGCCCTGCCTCCCCTCTCCTGAGCCAACCTCACCATCTCTGACATACCCACCCTTATTACCCAAGTCACTGTCAATCCATCTCATCCAGGGTCTTCTTTCCTGTGGTGACCCTTCACTGTTCCAAGCATGATGTCCCTCTCCAACACTGGTCCCTCCTGGCATTGTGCCCAAAGTATGTGAGATAGAATTTAAAAATCCTAGCCTCCAAGGAGAAACTTGTTTTCACTCTCCCCAGGATAGACCTGTTTTGTTTTCTTGGACGTCCATGGTATGTTCAATACTCTTCTCCAGCACCACCGCTCAAAGGCATCAATTCTTCTGTCATCCGTAGTCACTGTCCAGCTCTCAGATGCATGGCAAGTAATTTTGAAGACCGTGGCCTGTATCAGGCACTCCTTCGTCTCTACAATGACATCATTGTTAGTACTCTGGGGAAATCCTGACAGCAGATTTTTCCCAAAGCAACTCATCTTTTCATTTCCTGACTGCTGGTGCCAAGGCTGTTGATTGCGGATCAGAGCAAACCAATGCTTTCATGATGTCCTAAAAGAACCAAAGCACCTTTAAAAATGGATATTTTAAAAAAGGATATAAGCACATTTTTAAAATGTATTTGTCATATTATGATTTTGTATATTCACTGCAGAGCAGTCAATGACTGCCATTTCAAATTAACTATATTCAAGACCTAGTTCCCTAAAGGGACCGTGATAAGACTATTCAAGAACGTCATTGCTTGAAACAGTTCAGTTGCTGACTCTTCATCAGCTTCTAGCAACCCCTTTAGCAACCCTCCTAATCCTCCTTTACTTGCTGTTTCTCTGAGACCTTCAAACCAAAAACTCCCTGCTGTCAAGTGGAGTCATAGTGACTCTCCATCCGCTTCCCAGGCTGGGAGTAACAATGTGAGGCCTGCCTGTCTCTCTCCATCCATAGCGAAGCCACACTGCCCATGACCACTGGGCCACCCCCAGTAAAGGCCATACCAGCAGTCACTGTGTCAGTACATCTGGTTGAGGGTCTTCCTCTCATGTGCTGACCCTCCACCTTTCCACGTTTAATGTCCCTCTCCTGGAATAGCCTCCCCTAACAACATGGCCTAAATATGTGAGACAAAGCTTTGTCATCTTTGCCTCCAAGGAACAATCTTGGCTATACTTTCTCCAAGTCCTGTTTATCCTTTTTGGAATCCAGAGGATATTCAGAACTCTTCTCCAATACCACAGCTCAAAGGCATCAATCTTTCTTCTATCATCTGTATTCACTGTCCGCCTTTCAGATGCATAGCAAGCGATTGTAGGAGCATGGCCTGACTCAGGCACACCTTAGTCTTCAAGCTGACATCATTACTCTTCAGGAATTTGGAGAGGCCCCTGCCCGCAGACTTTTCCCAATGCAGCATACCCCCAGATCGCCTGACTGCTGGGACCAAGGGTGTTGATTGTGAATCCAAGTTAGATGAAGTCGCTGACAATTTGAATTTTTTTTCTCCATCTATCTTGGTGTTATCTATGAGTCCAGTGGTGAGGATGTTTGTCTTCTTGGCATTTAGATGTAACTCATTCTTGAATAGATTGTGGTGATTGAATATGAACATTCAAGAACGGAGAGGAGTGGCAGATAGGGAAATGAAACTATTTCACTCGGACTGTGGTGATGGCTATGCAGTTTTTAAAGTTTCCTAAAATGCACTGAACTGCAAAACTAACTAACACTGTTCAGTTCTACAGCATGTATATTACGCTTCAGTACAGCACTGTTTTTTAAAAGCAGTTGTTTTGTGGTGTTGTTGCTAAGTGCATAAAGCTGACTAGAATGCGCAGTGACCCTCCAGCCAACAAACTGGAAGTTTACCTTGTCCTGCACAGAATCACAGTGTGTCTGTCTTGTTCATACTTATTGCTGTATTCTCTTTGTCAAACCATCGCGTCGAAGGTCTCTTTCTGTGCTCTCCGCCTTCCCCAGGATGATAGCCTCCTCTAAGAACTGTCCCCTCCTGACAGCATGCTCCAAGGATGTTAGATGAAGCCTCACCAAAGTAAATGAGATGAAGAGTACCCTGTTTTGCACTTTCTCTCTTTTTTTGTATTATTATTATTCCTTTTAATGAAATTTTACAGACTTAGGGTTTCCATTCATTCATTGTTGCACTTTTCTTCCTGCCCACCCCTCCTCCCCCACTTAGCTCTTCTCTTTGAAAAGTAAAAGAAAAATTCTTTCATTGGTATACAATCTCTCCCCCCAAATCCACTCCACGGTGCAGCCTTCGTTCTGGACTCCTGTCATGACAGTACCCAAACATATATCCCTTTTAAACAGTTTTCTCCCTCATCTGTTTCAATGCCATATACATCATTCCTCCCCTCCTTCTCTGTCTTCCCTCAACCCCGATGTCGGTCCAGTTTCACAACAGTGGCACTATGCAATATTTGTCCTTTTGTGACTGAGATGTTTCACTCAGCATAACGTCCTCCAGGGTCACCCATTTTAAATAACATTTCATTGTTGTTATTGTTGTTATGTGCCGTCGAGTTGCTTGCTACTCATAGTAACCCTATGTACAACAGCCCTAAACTCTGCTCTGTCCTGTGCCAATCGCACCGTCTCTGACACACCCATCCCAATTACCCCAATCATGAATCAATCCACCTCATAGGGGGCCTTCCCCGTCTGTGCTGTCCCTCCACCCTACCAAGCATGATGTCCCTCTCCAAGGACCTGTCCCTCTTTGTGACATGTCCGAAGTATGTTAGACGGAGCCTTAGAATCCTTGCCTCCAAGGAGCAGCCCAGTTTGACCCTTTCCAGGATGAATCTGTTTTCCTAGCAGTCCATGGTACCCTCAATACTCTTCTCCAGCACCACAGCTCAAAGGCATCAATTCTCCTTCTATCCTCCTTAGTCATTGTCCAACTCTCTGATGTATAACAAGTGTTAGCAAAGACCATGGCCTGTATCAGACGCACCTTAGTCTCCAAAGAGACACCATTGCTCTTGTTTTTCAGTGCAGTATAGTATTCCATTGTGTGAATATACCAGAGCTTCTCTATCCATTCATTTGCTGATAGGCACTTAGGTTGTTTCCAGCTCTTAGCTACTGTGAACAAAGCCACAATAAACATGGGTGTGCATATATCTGCTTGGAATTGCTGGGTCAAATTGTATTTCTATTTGCAACTTTTTGAGAAAGTGCCATACAGCCTTCCATAGTGGTTGCACCATTTTACACTCCCACCAGCAATGAATAAGGATTTAACTTTCTCCGCAACCTCACCAGCATCTGTTGTTTGCTGTTCTGTTAAATTTTACTATTCTTACTGGGGTGAGATGATACCTCATAGTTGTTTTGTGTTTGCACTTTCTCCAAGATAGACTTCTTTTGGAAGTTCATGGGTATCCGGTACTCCTCCAACACCACAGTTCAAAGGCATTAATTCTCTTTCTGCCATCCTTATTTATTCTTCAACTTTTAGATGCCCAGAAAGCAATTGAAAATACTGTAGCTTGGATCAGGCACACCTTAGTCTTTGAAGTGATACTCTTTCACTTTAGCACGTTGCCGAGTTCTTTGACAGCTGATGTTCCCAGTACAACATGACTTTTGACTTTTTGACTGTTGCTACCCTGAATGTGGATTGTGGATCCAAGGGAAATGAAGTCGTTGACAGCTTGGATATGCAGCCAGGGTGCTCTTTGGAAGCAAGGATGATGAAGCTTCAATTCACCTGTTTTAGGCTGCTTGTTACAAGGGGGTTGGTTGTTGCAAAAAAAGTTACAAAACAGATAAGCACAAATCTTTGCCTGAAATCTACCACATATCTTAATTTGATGTACATCTTTCTGGGTATTTCCATGTAAAGGAAGGCTTTCTAAACATGGGAAGAAGAAAGCCAGTTAAAAAATGGAATTGATCGGGGAGTGCGGGGGGTAGGGGGCCTGGGCAGGGAGAGAAGTGCAGCAATGAATGAATGGAAATAAAAAATCTCTGTAAATGCTTATTAAAATAAGAAAGAGAAAAAGAGAGAGAGAAAGAAAAAAAAGGGGGGGGGATTTTAAAAAAAAAAATTAACTTGATCCTTAACTGCTCCCTAACCAGTTTTACAGGGAGCAAAATAATAGAGCACCAGTAGCCAGGAAATCAAAAAATGTATTGCGATAGAAGTCTGCGTTTAGGGACCTCTCCAAAATACTGAAGAGCAACAGTGTCTCTCTGGAGACTAAGGTCCGCCTGATACAGGCCATGGTTTTTTCAATCACTTGTTATGCATCAGAGAGTTGGACAATGACTAGGGAGGATAGAAGGAAAATTGACGCCTTTGAGCTGTGGTGCTGGAGAAGGGTATTGAATGTACCATGGACTGCCAAGAAAACAAACAGATTCATCGTAGAGAGGATTAAACCAGGCTGCTCCTTGGAGGCAAGGGTTCTGGGGCTTCGTCTGACATACTTTGGACATGTTGTAAGGAGAGACAGGTCTTTGGAGAGGGACATCATGCTGGGTAGAGTGGAGGGACAGTGCAGGAGGGGAAGACCCTCTATGAGGTGGATTGATTCAGTGACTGGGGTACTTGGGATGGGTTTGTCAGAGGCAATGAGATTGGCACAGGATAGAGCAGGGTTTAGGGCTGTTGTACGTAGGGTCGCTATGAGTCGCAGACGACTCGACGGCACATAACAAGAACAACAACAACAACAACAACTCTGAACACTTTGTGCAGATGTATGCTAGTCTAAAAATGGAGAGAAAATGATAGCAGTTCAGGCAGATCTGTGTTTCCAGCTACAGCAGCCCTCAGAGAGGGACCAGGACAGCGGAGAGCGGAGAGGCGAGGGCATGCAGACCGCAGGGCAGGTGAGAGATCCCAGCAGGAGGGGCAGAGACCAGCTGTGCTGAAATTCTACCAGAGGAATTGAGAGGCTTCTGCTGGACACCCCTCTCCTCGTGTTTAGGAGATAAGATGAGGCCTACACAGAGCACAGGCGGGTGATGCAGGGCTCAGGCGCCAGGAGAAGGTGTCTAGCAGCCCCCGCCCGAGAACGAGCACTAGAAATGTCAAGAAAAGGCCTGTTGACCAGAGTAGGAACTGATGGGTTCAAAAGACAGGCCAGATCAAAACGCCAAAGATTATATATTCCACCAGCCAGCGCTTCCCCTCAAGAGGAATTCAGAACAACTCGGGTTGCATCTATCTGCCTGCCAGATAGAAATCACCACAGTCTAACGTTAGAGATGGTGGCGGCCTTGGAAGAACAGAGGCATAAAGCCAGACAGATCTGGTTCTGCCGCCACTCACCAGCTGGGCGGGTTACCTGACTCCCGAGGCTCAGTTTCAGAGGATGCCAGCAACTTACCTTACCAAGTCGTTAAGAGAGTCTGCGCGAGTAAATATAAACACCTGGCACATAGTAAATGCCTGGAAGATAAGAGCCATCACTACTCCCTGGATAGGAAGAAACGCACTAAAACATCGTCATTGACACCAAGAAATGGGGAATTCAGCAAAGGACTCTTCCACTTACAGTCTGATCTCAGTCTGCGTCTTCTCCATACAGTGAGAATTCCACTTGTCGCAGGGATTTTAGGGAACTCTGGTGGCCTAATGGTAAGAAGCTGTGCTGCAGTCCTGAAGGCACGTGGTTCAAAACCACTCCCTGCTCCGTGGGAGAAGGATGGGCCGTCTCCTCCCGTGTGATTAACTGCCTCTGAAAACCCACAGGAGGGACAGCTACGGGTCGGTTCCAACTCCCTGACACACAACAGTAACAAGGGGGATTTTACTTAAGGATTAAGTGGTGTTGTTGTTAATGATAAGTACTATCAAGTCGAGTGTGACTCATAGCAACCCTACAAACAATAGATCTGAGTCCTGTGACATCTTCACAGTCCAGCCCAGTGAGGCAGTCACTGTGTCAGTTCACCTGGGGAAGGATTCCTCTCCTTCACTGACCCTCCACTTCTCCCAGCATGGTGTCCCCCTCCAAGGAATAAACTGTTGCAGAATTTAGTACAACAGTGTTTGTAATATAAAGCCCATTGCATGGTTCTATGTAGTCAGTAAACAGTGGCGGTCATGGCCACCAGTTACGTGATCCTGCCTCTCTACAAGGGTGTAATCACCTGTAACAGAGCTCAGCTCCCCATCTCGTTCCCTTCATTCCCAGGGCATACGGTTGGCACACAGGAACTATTTTGTTGCACAAATCGCAGGACCGTACTAAGAATTGGGATGTATATAATATTACAATATATCTAACCATCTCTGGCATGTGAATGATTAAAGGAAAAATAAGCTTTGTGTCTTTCCAGTCGGCTGTGGGCCCCTCAAGGGCAGAGACCTTTGCCTCAGTCTTACTGTAACCCGAGCACCTGGCAGCCTTTTAGGGAAGAAGGAGGTCCCTGGTAAATGTACTGAGTGGCAGTAACAGCAGCAATACCGGCAGCTACCCTCACTACAAAGGGCTCAGATGATGTGGGCCTCCAGAAAGAACTTGCACCTTGCCACCATCTAACAAGAATCATAAATAGCCTGGGCGCTGAGTGCCACTGACTTCTCATTCAAGCCTGGTAGTATTTTAACGCCGCCTTAATGTAACCTGTTCATTAACTCTAGGTCCCAGCGAGGTATGGCCAGGCCAGGGGTCGCCACAGGTATAAAGCCACAAACACTGTGAAATACCATATCTAACACCAAGTTATCACCTCCAATAGCATTTCTAGAAATTCAGTATCGTTAGTCATGATGGGAAAACCAGAAACACAGGCCCAGTCACATCAACATGTTCATCTAAATGTGTCACATATACAAAGATAGTAGCTTATGATAGGCTTCTTGATAAT
>NW_006399777.1:14565105-14580956 GCF_000299155.1 Elephantulus edwardii | reverse complement strand
TATATATAATGTATTTTTTTTCCTGCACTAGGATAAGTTTAAAGAAATTGTAAGGGAGCCTAAAGGTCCTCTGTGTGGCTATCTTAAGATATTGCAAGACCAGCAATAATTAGGAACAAGCTTTTTCTGCCAATTTCACTAATACTTGATTACATTTCCAGTCTAGCCTTTGAGCCCACAATTCTCTCATATAAATTATTATGGTATTTAATCAAGAGCTTTACTTTTGAGTTGGCTTAGATTAATTTTTTTAATTTTAAAAGCCTTTGATTAGTAGAGAAATATGTAAGCTTATTACACACAAGAAATGGAAAAATAGAAGATTAAAATTCATTCTTGGTTCAGTCACCTGAAAAAATAATTATTAACACTTTAATTCCTGTTGGCACTTAGTCTTTTTTTTTTTCCACTTAGTCTTGGTAATATTTTTAAAAAATAAATGTTAAGTACTTCAGACTGTTCACACAGTAACTTAAACATCTTTTTCTATATTATTGGTACTTAAAAAGAACTATTTTCTACTGTAGCAATTCCTCACTTACCAACATCTTTAGATTCCAAAGACATCATTCTGTGAAAACAGGCATTAAAACAAAAGATCAGTGCATCTTTCTATAACTTCGAGCAACTGAGGGCCCCAGCCCAGCCAAGATGACGCACAACCGTTAGAGAAGCAGTCCTCTCACCTCATTTTACATGAATTCCATTTAATGAACAAAAGTCAGCAGACCTTTTCTTAGTGTCATAAATGTGAACTGTCAGATAATGAGAAAGTCAGTAAGTGAGGGGCCGATGTAAATGCTTGTCAGTAAAGGCACCTTGTCCCTCCTATGTATGCGAAATATAACCTTACAGGAATAATTCTCTGTAAAAGTGGTACATTTACCAGAACAGTCTTCCGGGGAGTCTGGATGTAAAAGGTCTAGAGCCTGACTCTCCTCAGCGAGGTGGAAGGAGTTAGAGGAGCGGGAAGACAGAGGTGCGTTACACACACACATGTGTACGACAGTGTGAGGAAAGAAAGTGAAGGTCAGAGATTCATAAACAGGTGCATTGCTGGACAGAGGTAACTCGTGGTCGCTGTGATGCTAAACACTGTGACATGGATGTGCCAAATGCGAGAATGGTCACCATGGTGGAGAGTGTTTGGTGGAGCTCCCTGATTAAAACAAGCTTGGAAGCAGGGACAGCATCCACTTCTGAAATGGCTTGCCTCCAGAAACCCTATGAACAGTGCTCAGGCCTTTCATTCACAGGGTCGCTATGAGTCGTCTACGACTCGACGGCACCTAACAACACAACAACAACAAAGTATGAGGGTGTCATTTGATTGGCACACTCGTTTTTTTATAATGCTCACTATTCAAAGCCTTTCTATGGGCCTGAAATGAATAATGGTATATTATTATTTTATATATTAAAACATTTAAAGGTCTGTTTTCATTTCTTTAAACAGAGATTCACTGGTAACTGTTTAATGCTATGCACTTTGCTAGCATAAAAAATGAAAAGAAATGTCCCTCTCTTTTAGTTCATAATTGGAATATGTTCTGGTGGTGGTGTCGTTGTTGTGTACTTTTGAGTCAGAACCAATACATAGCTGACCCTGCAGTGGCTTTTCAGAGGCAGTCAGTCACAGGGGAGAAAGTGATTCATCTTTCTCCCACAGAGCAGCTGGGGGATTTGAACCACATACCTTTGCGTTGGTAGGGTGAGTCTTCTTCACTAAGTCACCAGAGCTCCCTAATTGGGATATGTTGTTGTTGTTAAGTGCCGTCGAGTCGCAGGCGACTCATAGTGACCCTATGAAGGAGAGTCCTCAACACTTGGGTGCCTTTCATACTCTCTCCAGGTTCATAGGGTTTCTGGAGGCAAGCTATTATGGAAGTGGATCAATTAGGATCTATGCAGTCAAAATTGTTATACTGCCTACATCTATAGTAAGAATGATTAACTGATGATATGGGGCACTGCAGTAGGCTGAATTGCACCTTTTCCCCAACACCCCCCAATAAATCCATATACACTTTAAACCACAGAGTATGAACTTGTTTTGAAAACACACACACACACACACACACACACACACACACCTGCATATGCCCCTGCAATGGCCATGTAAGCACAAAAGGAGAAATTAGAAGAGACAGCTACAAACCACGGAATGTTAAAAATTGCTGGCATCACAGATCTTTCCTATAGCATAGAGGACATTTTAATTTATTGTCTTTAAAACCCATATTTATTCCCACTCAAAAAAAAATAATCCAACAGAGTGTGGAAATTATTGAACAGTATCGCTAATCTCACGTGCAAGCAAAATCTTGCTGAAGATTATCCAAAAATGACTAGAACAGAACATCAGCAGAGAACTACCAGAAATACAAGCTGGGTTTAGAAGAGGTCGTGGCACTAGAGACATTATCGCCAATGTCAGATGGATCTTGGCTGAAAGCAGAGAGTACCAGAAGGATGTCTATCTGTGCTTCATTGACTACATAAAAGCATTTTACTGTATGGATCACAACAAATTGTGGCTAACCTTGAAAAGAATGGGAATCCCAGAACACTTGATTATGTTGATGTACATCCTATACTTGGACCAGGAAGCAGTTGCTAGAACAGAGCAAGGAAATATTGCATGGTTCAAAATCCGGAAAGGAGTGTGTCAGGGATGTGTCCTTTTTCCATACCTTTTAAATTTATATACACATCATTTGGAAGGTTGGATTTTATGAGGAGGAATTTGGCACCAGGATTAGAGGAAGACTTATCAACAACCTGTGTTATGCAGATGACATAACCTTGCTGGCTGAACTGAGGAGGACCTAAAGCATTTGCTGCAGAAGGTGAAGGACTATAGTCTTCAATATGGATTGAAGCTCAACATCAAGAAGACAGAGATTCTCACCACTGGGCCAATTGGCAGCACCATGATCCATGGAGAAGAGATTGAGGTTGTTAACAATTTTGTCTTGCTCAGCTTCAAGTCAACACTCTTGGCATCAGCAATCAGGAAATAAAAAGACCAATTGCATTAGGAAAACATGCTGTCAGGTGACCTCTCCAAAGTGCTAAAGAGCAACAGTGTCAGTCTAGAGACTAAGGTGTACCTGATCCAGACCATGGTCTTCACAATTACTTGCTATGCATCAGAGAACTGCACAGTGACTAAGGATGACAAGAAGAATCAATGCATTTGAATTGTGATGTAGGAGAAGAGTCCTGAACTTATTACCATGAACCACCAAGAGAACACACAGATCTGTCCTGGAGAAGGTGAAACCAAACTGCTCCTTGGAAGCAAGAATTCTGAAGTTTCATCACACTAACTTTCGGCATGTGGCTACAAGGGACCAGTCCTTAGAGAAGGTCATCATGCTTGGATGGCTGGAGGAACAGCACAGGAGAGGAAGACCCTGTGTGAGATGGATTGACACAGTAACTGAGACAAAAGAGGTAGTTGTGTCAGAGACAGACTGGCTCAGGATGGGGCGGGGTTCAGAGCTTCTGTACATAGGGTCACTATGAGCCCAAGGTGACTCAGCAAGTCTTTAAAACTAAGACTCGATTTGTATCGTAAGCCACCAGACTTGTGGTCTTTGCTGTGGCCACCCTAGGAAGCTAATATAGACTGTGAGAGATCCTAGGCTATAAAAAATGAAGTGAAACTAATTTCCTGGGGCAGGAAACTGGAGATGGAGAATCTCCACGAGATGGATTGGCACAGTGACTGAAGCAGTGAGGTCAGGTTGTGTGAGAGATAAGATTGGCTCAGGATAGAGCAAGATTCAGAACCATTATTTATAGGGTCGTTATGAGCTATAGTTGACTTGCTGGCACATAACAGCTGCAATCACTACATGATCCTCCTTCCTCAGTGTTGAGATTTCACATCCATAAGGCGATTGAAGAGAAGATGACTTGGGTCAAAGACATCCTACTTCTCAAAGCTGCATCTTTGCTTTCTTTTTTTTTTTTCCGAATTAAGTTTTTTTAATAAGACTGCATATATAGATGTTTAGCCACATGCATCTTTGCTTTCAAGCACTTTAAAGAAGTATTTGGCAGCATATTTGCTCCACACAGTTTATCATATGAATGTCAGATGAGACTAAAAATTGTCCCCATAGAGATCAAAACAAAGGGAAGAAATGCTGAAGTAAAAATGAACAGAAGATCTCAAAGGGACACGCAAGAAGACAGTGTTATATCTAACAAATTGTTCAAACAGCTGGAGTGAGAAAACCAAAAGGGAAGAACCTGCTCTGCATTCTCAAGCTAAAATAACTGAAAAATAAAATTCAAGCTTGAGTTAAAGTACTGAAGGATTTTATGGGCAAAATCTTAAATGTTGCAGGAAGCATCAGAAGATGATGGAAGGAGAAGGAATACAGAGAGTCACTGTATCAAAAAATAATTGGTCGACCCTGAATCATTTCAGGAAATTGCCTATGATCAAAAACCAGTGGTAATTAAGGACGTTCAGGCTGCACTGAAAATAAGACCTGAATTGTTAACCTAAAAGTTGGTTTTTGTTTTGTTTTTTTAAAGCCATTTAGTTAGCCTCCTCTGGTCTACAGCTACCTTAACTGCAGACACTGGTCTTCTTGCAAATCAGCATCAGCTGTGAGACTAGGATAAGCAAAAAAGCAGCAAGACTTGAGGCAAGCAAGGCTTGTCACCATGAGACCCTGGGTGAAGAGACTGTGGCATTGCTGTGGACAAAAGGTGTCATGGTGTGATCTAGGCTTCTTGCATTTGTGCTGGTAACAAAGACTTGACTGTTCTTGCCAGATGTTTGAAGGCAAAGTTGACTTTTAACTGTCCTGAGGCGAACCTTGCTCGATGATTTGGATTTGACTGCTGAACTGAAACCAGAGCCTGGACTTATTGAGGAATTGTGCCTTGGAACTGATGGGCGAAAGCCTGGCCTTCTACTGTGGGACTCACTTCCCTAATAAACCCCATTGTTGGTACCATAAGTGTGAGTGAGCAATGAATAGAAGAACCTCTTTGCTAAGGCTGGGGTTCTAGAGGCACCATGGGCCGGATTACAGGCTCTTTAACTGCTTTCTACTCTGAGGCAATGAGGAGCCCCTCTGGCCCTTTCAGAGAGATGCTTTTGGTCCTGTGCCCCCATGACCTGTTTTATCCTCTTTAGACAAGGCCCCAAGAATTGCTGGAATATCATTTGAGGTATTTCAAGAAACAGATGCATGAAGACCTGGGCATGCTAACTAAAGTATGCCAAGAAATATGGACGATAACTACCTGACCAACTGTCTGGAAGAGACATATCTGTTCTCATTTCAAAAAATGGCGATCCATCATAATGTGGTAATTATCAACTAATTAATCTCACATGCAATAAAATCTTGGCTTAAGATTGCTAAAAAACATTTGGAACAGTACATCAGTGAGGAACTCAGAGGTAGTCTATGTTCCAGCTGGGTTCATCAGAGGCCATGGCCCAAGGATATCATTGCTGATGTCACGTGGATCTTATTTGAAAGCAGAGAACACCAGAAAGAATAGTTGAGTGTGTTGAGGTTTTTTTGTTTGTTTCTGTTTTTGGTTTTGGTTTTGTTTTTGTTTTTGTTTTTTTTTCACTAATGTAGAGGCATTTTGCTGTGTAGGTCATAGCAAATTATGGCTAATCTTGAGGAGAATGCAGATCCCAAAACACTTACTTGTGCTCCTGGGAAACCTGTACGTAGGCCAAGAAGCTGTTGTCTAAACAGAAAAAGTGAAAACTGTACGGTTTAAAATCAAGAAAGGTTTGTGTCAAGACGATATCCTTTCTCCATATCGATTCAATCTGTGTTCTGATCAAATAATTTGAGAAGTTGGGCTCTATGAAAAATGTGGCATCAGGACTGGAGGAAGACTTAGCAACAGGTGTTACGCAGATGACACAACTTCGCTTGCTCAAAGTGACAAGAACTTGAAACGCTTACTGGACAAGGTCAAAGACTACACTCTTCAATATGGATTATATCTCACAACATCGAGAAACCAAAAATCGGTGGAAAATAATGTATACAAACTTTATAAATAAACCAGGTGTTATGTGCCGTCGAGTCGCTTGTGACTCATAGCGACCCTATGTACAACAGCCTCAAACTCTTCTCTGTCCTGTGCCAATCTCACTGTCTCCAACACACTCATCCCAGTTACCCCAGTCACCGAATCAATACATCTCCCAGAGGGCCTTCCCCTCCTGCGCCTGCCCTCCACCCTCCCAAGCATGATGTCCTTCTCTGAGGACTGGTCTCTCCTTACAACATGACCAAAGTATGTCAGACGAAGCCTCAGAATCCTTGCCTCCAAGGAGCAGCTCGGTTTAACCCTCTCCAGGATGAATCTGTTTGTTTTCCTAGCAGTCCATGGTACCCTCAATACACTTCTCCAACACCAAAGCTCAAAGGCATCAATTTTCCTTCTATCCTTCTTGGTCATTGTCCAACTGTCTGATGCATAATAAGTGATTGCAAAGACCATGGCCTGTATCAGATGCACCTTAGTCTCCAGAGAGACACCATTGCTCTTCAGTACTTTAGAGAGGTCCCTAACAGCAGCCTTTCTCATCACAATACGTGTTAATTTCCTGGCTGCTGATGCCAAGAGTGTTGATTGTGGAGCCAAGCAGAGTAAAGCTGTGAACAATCAAAAATCTTCACTTGTTGACATCATGATAGATGAAGTTGTCAGCTATTTCATTTTACTTGGATCCACATCAACACCCATGGCAACAGCAGTCAAGAAATCAAAAGACATGTTGCATTAGGAAAAATCTGTTGTCAAAGGCCATTCCAAAGAACTGGGGAGCAAGGGTGTCAGTTTAAAGACTGAGGTGTGCCTGATCCAAGCCATGATCTTTCAGTTACTTGCTACTCATCTGAAAGTTGGACCATGACTGAGGATGACAGAATTGATACCTTTGTATTGTTATGTGGGAGAAAAGTATTGACTAATCCATGGACTGTCAAAAGAATAAACAGTCCTGAGCTGGAGGAAGTGTGGTCAGGGCGCTCCTATCGGCAGTTATGGTAAAACATCTCACATACTTTGGGTATGTTGCCAGGAAGGGCCAAGTCCTTGGGCCAAGTCATCATCCTGGGAAAAGTCGAGTGTCAGTGGAAGAGAGGAAGACCACCAATGAGATGGATTGATAGTGGCTGTAAAAATGGGCTAGCAGATCGGAGGTCATGACGATACAGAGGACAAGGTCCAGACACGCTGCTCAGTGTCCACCGGATGCTGCTAACAGCTACCCCTCCCCTCATCTCTGCCTCCACATGAGAGGCAGCAGTTGTTCTCCTTTGCTGAGAGAGCAGATTAAAGAATGGTTATTACCAACCTGGGACTGGAACCCGACTTTGATGTTGGTCTCCACATTTCTCAGGTCAAACTATGTGACCACTGTTGCAGATGGCCTCCATTAGGCAACAGTGAGAAGGGTGGCTGGTTCTGTTTTTTTCCATCATTATAATGCTTGGTGTAGGCTTAGACTTAGTGCATTACAAGAGTTCAAATATTTGCTAAATTGAGTCTCACTGCAGGCTAGCTCTGAAAATGCATGCCTTATTCCCAGACATGCTTCAAGGTGTTTAAGACACTGACAACTTGCACAGTGTAAATTAGGGCCGAAGGGAAGAAAATCTGTTCTGACATCGACGTAGCACTCACAGAGCTGACACAGGCCTAGAACAGAGCTGACACAGGCCTAGAATTAACTTCTGAGCCTTTCATTCTATAAATAAAGGCGCTGCCATCAACCTTGTTTCACTCTTAAAAGAGCAGAGTTACTTATTTCCTGCTTCGCCATATAATGGAGATCCAGCTTTCCTATTTCCTGCTTATCCCAATTATAGAAGTTCCCAGGAGATGCGGTCCCAGGAGAAGACGGAGGCAAATACGGGGTCTTTTTGTAAAATGATCAAGTTGCAGGGTTTAAAAAAAATAAAATAGGACCACAAACGGATTCACAGGGAAGAGCTTCCCAAGCATAACAGTTCTCTCTCCTGCCCCTAACATTCTCTAAGTCTACATGGGAAAATGCCAAGCTTCACCCAGTACCACCTTCTGCGAACACCCTCCACCACCACAGCCCTCCCACCATGTTCTCCTCATCAAGAATTGATCTGGTAACAGTTTGCCTTGGGGGACCTCAGTCTTGGCAGAGTGAGTCAGCAAAAATCGAAGACGACCTGCAAGGTGGATTATTGACCATGGCTACGATAACATGCCCTAAAATAGCGCCAATTGTAAGGAAGGCACAGAAGGGCAGTTTCATTCTGTTGCAGGAATCTGCTCACCTGGACCTAAGAGCGGCAGCAGTCTGCGTTATTACCTATTGAATTAAGAGACTGTATGTCCAGACATTACTCCTTGATGCTGTTCAGGAGGGCTCTATAGGTGGGGGGCGGGGGGATGAGACGAAGGAAGGGATGAAAGCCACATACTGCACTCGATGTTGCTGTTGATTGGATACCTTTCTCTGACCTCAGATGCAGCCTCAAGATATCAGCGTAATACTTCAGGCAGCCAGCATTCCCAAAGGCAAATGTTTTTTAACAATTTGGTTTATTTTATTGTTGGTGTTTTTTTTTTACTTGACAGCAATGAGTTTATTAGAACAAAAGCTATGGGGGGGGAGGGGGAGTGCCATTTCACACAAAGGTATGTCTTCTGTATGGATAAACGGGACCTCTGTAACTGTCCAGTGCAGGTTGTGTGAGTCACACATGCCATAACAAGGGCTGAGGCAGAGTTGCAGGAGCTCTAGAGCTTGGATCCTGGAACAGCCCCTTCCCCAGCTTTCCAGTTGGAAGTTTTCTAGGGTGGATTTCAATGAAGAAGGATCACAGGCGGGGATGGGAAGTTGCTCAGTTTGTCTGAGCCAATCCTCACCTTCTTCCAGTTGGACACGTCGTGATGCTTCCTGGGATCAGAGGACAGCTGAGTTCAGGCCTGAAACATGCTGAAGGTCTATCCATGAAGTCTAGGGATTCTGCTTTTGGGTGTCCCTGCCTTCAGAGACAAGGACTGTGGGCAGAGGGTAGTAGGGAGGAACAGTCTGAGGAGGACTTACCACAGGCTAAGCTCTGAAAAATGTTTTTTCTGTTGACTACCTAAAGCCACCTTCCCCATAGCCTGAAGGGTGTGAAATTCCGCAGACCTTCCCTGGAAGGTGGTGCGCAGAGGGCGTTCCCCCAGGAAGAGGGAGCCGAAGGAACTTGAAGGGGCTGTGTAGTCGGCCCCATGTGTACACCTGCATGCTGCCGGGCACCTTTTCACAGCCAGGGAAGGAAGCGCAAGTTCCCCAGTCTGCTTGGAAACCACCTCAGTGCAGATACTCCTGTAAAGATCCTCCTTTATGGACCTCAAACTATCCCAAACCTGTCAACCACTGGCCATTATGCCCTCATTCCTTCTAGGCCTGCTGCACTGTCGCCCCAACCAGGAGAGCTTCCCAAAGCACCAAGCCAGCAAATTCTAACGTAGACTTGATCGTCACCGTTCGGGGGAGAGACGGCTCTTCTTTAAACCTATCTCTTCCAAGGCTGCTCTGTTTACATTAGGCAACTGAGGGGACCTTTGTAGGCTGGTCTTGCAGTCTTGAGTTTGCCAAATGGACTAAATATTAAAATTACTCACCCTTTGTTTGCTTTTTTCCCCCAGCTCCTCTGAAGATTATGAAACAGATGAACCCATCCCTCCCTCTGAATTTGGAAACAAAGGCAATAAAATAGTCACCCCAAACCTTTCAGAGAAATGTGGAAAGCTCCAGTCGGTGGATGAAGAGTAGCCAACTATTGGCTCCGCGAAAGGAAGACGTGTATTTAAATGTTTTTCTTGTGAAGTGCTCTAGTTTGTGTACTGCTTTTTAAAGGCTTTGTTTTCTCCAAGTTTGGATCCACACTAGGAACCTGCAAGTGTTTTTAAGCAATAGGTCTGGATACACGCTCAGCATGGGTGATGCTTCCAATTTGCCTCAACTCTCCTGCACAGCTCGTCTTTGGAAGCAAATGTAGAACCATCTACAGCCCCTCCTGGAGCCCGAGACTCCACACTGTACCCTTGAATATACCAGCGATCTAGTGGGGGACGACGCCAGAGTCCACTCTCCACTCACAGGTGCTGCCTCAGCACAGGTCAGCATCTGAGACCCCTCAGGGCTCCTGTGGAGCCAAAAAGAAACCTTCAGGACTGAAACTTGAAAGAACTTAGCCTCCAGAACTAACTTGTTAGGTGCCACCACGGCTCCATCTCGGATGCAGCTCTAGTACACTGTGGAGACATCTCCGAGACCTTCGGTTCTGGGCGCACTGCAGCTCACAGGGCGTCCACTGACCGTGTCACTCCACAGTAGCCTGCCAAGTTACAAGTCACTTTAGATCCTCAGGTATAAACCACTGGGCCCTCTTAACCTTGCTGGCAAGCTCTGAGTTAACTCCTGCCCAATCCTGACTGTGGAGCTTACAGAAAAACTTGTTCGATCAAGCCAAGTACAGAATTGGGCGCCTTCTTGGGAAACAAGGCAGAGTCCTTTTAACTTGGCAGTGACTGCAGCAGTGGGCTGAATGAAGCAGATCGGGGATGGTGAGGAGGGCTCAGGGCCAGAGCAGGGTTCAGATGTTGTTCACAGGGTCGCTGTGAGTCATCGACTCAGAGGCACCTAACATTGGAGAACTATTGACTAAATGATTAACCTTCCAATCAGAGTTACTTGAAGACTTAAAAAGCATGAAAATTTTTGCTACACTAGACATGTTCTTTACTATGTATTAGAGACTAGGCTCACAGTAAAAGCCTTAATATAGAAACACTGTTCCTGACTTCATGTTGAAGAGAGAACTCTCCACCCTCAATACTGCCCAATGAAATCTTGCGATGCTACCCATAAAGGAAAGCTATTGAATATTTACTACACTAATTAAGTGTACTCATTTCCCTATCATTCATGAATAAAGCAAAAGGCCACAGAAAGACCAAAATGGATGTTAGGATTGATGCTGAAACTTGCATTTCTATGTGCAGAAGCCAAAATGAAGGAAACAGAGTGAAGAGCTGGACAGAACACTGGCTGCTTTGGGGAGGAGAAATGGGTAGTAGGGTAGCTTTGTGTCTAGTCACAAAAATGCACTATTCATAAGATGAATTGAAGGCTGTTGGGAACCCTGGTGGTGTCATCTGAGCATGTTGTGCTAACCCAACGGCCGAGAGCCTGGGCAGTGTTCATTCTCCAGTGGCTCCACAGGCCCAAGATGTGTTCTACATTTAAGGAAAATTTTGCAGTCGAATCTCTGGATCCTTGAAAATAAAACTGAAAAGATAGGAATCTTTTCTAATGTGAAAGAAACCTCAATCTTTTAACATTCTTGTCAAAAGCAACATTTCTCCTAGTTTTTACTGTTGAGTGCTACAGATGTCAGAATAGTTTTCCATCAACTCATTGGCTCCTTTGCTGGTTTGAAGCCAGGCATCATTAAAAAAAAAAGCCACAATCAGTACAGAAAGAGGACAGCAATCCTTCCTGACAGTGTTCTGTATGTTCATAATGGTAACAGATGTTTAATTAAAACTTGTTACACAAAATCTTAACTATTAAAAGTATTTAATAGTTTATGTAGAACTTAAAAGGCTAAATTGACTAAGCTATAGTAAATACTACATGGCATAACCTTAAAGACATTAAGTGTAGGATTAAGAGGAGTCAAATAGTGACGTGAATTTATCATGTCCTTTATCAAGAAAGGAAAACAACTGGTTTTTATTTCATGTAAATTTACAAAATTTTATAAAGGTTTTATTATTCCTAATTGGCTAAATGGTTTCTAAGCCTTAGAAGAAGAAAGAAAGAAAAAAAAAAAAGACTAAAAATTAAATTTTCCAATATACATTTTTTAAAAAAAAACTACCTGGTTGACCTTGCCCGTTCCAATTTAAGAGAAGGCTGGTGACTCAAAGCACCACATTTTCAGACATGTTTCATGCACTGTCTTCTTACGCCGAATGCAAGGACTGTGAAATGGGGAATTCAATAGTATGTTACTATAAAGATCATAAAGAATAGAATTAATCCTGCCATCCTGGAAATAAAGTTCTCTCAGGCCCCTTGATTAAAAGATGCCTTGAAGGTTATCATGATCTTAATGTTCAATGCAATCGCTTCTGCAGCATAACATTAACTGTCAAGATAATCAGATTCTGTTATTTCCCCAGCATCTTCATCTCTTATCACCACATTGTTTAAAATGACCACCTAAGACGTTAATCAACTTTGGGAAATGTTCAGGTGTATTTGGATGGAGAAAACTGCATGACTTTTTTCCCCTTTTTGCAAAACTCAATAAAAACAGACTACCAAATCTTATTAACTAAGACATCATGACACACTTGTGGTTTTAATCACACTTCTGGGGGTGAAAAATCCAAAGGTTAAACCTACAAACCATCTTAAGTTTCAGGAAGTAATTCTGACCCTTAGAAAAACTTTTAATAAAGGTCTGGATGTTAAGAACTACCCCCTAAAAAAAAAAAAAACTACCCCCTACGAGACCCCAAATGTGTTAGCAATGATTGTGGTTATTATCTCATTTGAGTCATGTTGGTGTGGGGGGCATATGGAGTCTAGCTCTTGTCATAACCGTGCTTCAGGTGGGCCTTTAGTGGATGGACAGTGGCGGAAAGGCAGTGTTTCGTATGCACTAAGAATACAAAGAACTACTTCGAATTATGTTCAAGTATTTGTGGGCAATAAGACACTTGAGTTGATCAACTTAGGATATCTGGCTCAGGTTTTTAAGCAAAAAAAATTTTAAAGGAGTCATCCTGTTTCTTCTCTTGGTGCTTCTGGTAAAGTCCAAGCCAAAAGAGAGAAACCTGAACTGGAAAATTCTATTGTAAACACAAAAGACACACATCCTAGGATTCTTACCAAGGGTGAGGACACCCACGTTCTTGTTTGAGATTAAGTCTATAACTACTAGATCTCACATTCCCCAGCAGAAAACTCAAGGCCCAAGCTTGAAGGAATGCTGCCTCCTGCAATTCCAGGCAAGGAAAAGTCCAAAGAAAAGGAACACTCTCCTGGAGCCAGCCTGCCGAGCAGCCGAGTCACTGCGAGAAACCCAAGAAACAGGACCTTCTTGGTTTCAAAAGGTGGGGCCACAACCTCTCAGGTTCCAACTTGGGAGTCTTATCAATTCTATCAAGTTGGGGCGTCCACCTAAAGGATATGGGGTGGGGCTGCCATGCCCAACAGACAGAATGGGACTTGCCAGGGCCCAGGTGATGGGGTTGCCAAAGCTGAGGGAGCAGCTGCCATCCCAGGTCTGAAAGGTGGCGCCAAGTCATAGGCCTTAACCTAGAACGCAGGGGGCATGGACAACTCCCACAGTATGGAGGCCACTGCTTAGTCTGAAGTGCAGGACTGTTCCAAGCCTTAAGAACTAGTGTCAAATGTCCTGCTGGCCTTGGGACTTGTTATCCCTTCTTCACCTCCCAGTTTTCTCCTATCTGTAATGCAAAGGTCTGTTTAGGTGCCCTGATGGTATAGTGAGTTCCAAACAACACATCAAAGTGAAGAGCAAGAAGGTTGACTCCACCAGCTTCCTGCCAGCTGCAAGACGAGGCCGTCTATTCCTGTGCAGATGTACACACTCAATGGAAAGAAACCCAATGGAAAGTCACCAGGAGGCAGAATGGAGTTGGAACTTCGCTGGTACGGGATGTGCTTTTGGTGATTTATCTTCTGTCGCTTCACCAGCGTACTCCAGAAGTGGACAAATTTCACATGTTCACAAGTAAAGAGGAATTCTGCTCCAGAATGGAGTTCTAAAGTCTTTACTCATCTTTGAGAGTCTGATAAGGAAGGAAGGCAGTTCAACTCCACTAGCTGCTCCAAGGAGAAAGATGGGCAGTCTCCTACCATGCAGTGTTCAGCCCCTGAAAACCACTGGAGGGTCAGCTGTGAGTCAATTCCAACTCAGCAGCACACTGTAACACCACTCCCAGTAACAGGAAGAACAACAATTTAGGTGCGAGAGTGAACATTCAGAGGGGGCTTCGGCCTCCTGTGTAGTCTAGAATGTGTAACTGTGTTACGTGGCTAACTAAACCAGTGGGGAAGTTTATAAAATGCAGTATTCAATTATAGATAATATACATATGGAACTTGTTTTTTCTTCAATAATTTGTTATAGGGCAATTTTGTTTTTATCTAATGACCATCAAGGGAGCTCTGGTAACTCAGTGGTAAGGAACTACACTGCAATCCCAAAGGCACATGGTTCGAGTCCACCAGCTATTCTGCAGGAGGAGGATGGGCACTCAATCTCTGCCTTTCCAACTGAAGTGCCTCTGAAAACCAGCTGTAAGGTCGGCTATGAACTCGACGGGCCACAAGCAACCACCACAAAAATCTTATTCTGCAAGATCATCATGGAATTGTGTCTGAGAGCCAAGACAAATTCTTTACCCTGGGAACATTCTATACCTTTTTTGTTTGGAAATGCAGACTTAATGAAGCTACCAAGAAACATGATCAAGTCTGAAGCTTCTCCTACTTAAGGAAAAAAGTAATTTTACCATTTGTTGATTACAGCACTGACCAAATACAGCACTGAAGATGTATCATATTAAATGCTGCTAATGTCTGGTAGTCTGTAAATCCCATTACTAGAGTATTATCTCTCAGACACACCTAGTCGACCACTGTCAGCATTCCCAAGTAACTCACAGGATAAAGAATAAAGACACTGAAAATATTATTCTTCCGCAAATACAAAGAACACTCAGAGCATGCTGTCCCAAACTCCTCAATATTCTACAACATAGAATTATAAAACTAACATTTATTGATAGATTTAAGGTGTTAATACAGGTTTCCAAAAATGTGGCAGTGATAATACCAGCATAAAAAAGACTTGTGCTAAAAACAACCTGAATTCATTATTGGCAATATTACATAACAATCAAGGCCCTCATATACTAATGATTTCCACTTTGTATTGCCAACCTCCCATGCATCAAAAACACAAAACTTCTATAATCAAACTTGGGAAGCAATAAAGTAGTCTGTTAATTTTAAGATCATAATATTAAGAAATTTGGAGAGATTTGCAAAATATATCCTAATCACTCATGTGTACAATCTCATTTCTAGGCATTTTTGCAGTGGTCATTAGTGAATAAAAGAACAGATACACGAGGTTATATAGTACGGCATCTGAGTTCAACACAAAATTATGACAAACTTTAGGCAAATACATGTTTCATTAGACACTGCTAACACTTAAAAGAAATGAAATAAAATTCCAAAATTTGGAAAGCAAATAAAGACAAGACAACTAAGAAGCATTTTCCACCATTTACTCTTGTTATCAAAAATAGTTCAACTCTTCTTGCAAAACAAAAACAAAATAGTACATACTGGACACATACATCACATTTTTCTTCCTATGGCTTTAGCCCACCCCCACCCCACCAAAAGAGACAAAGGGGGAGAAAAAGGAGGGGGGGAGAAAAAAAACAAACAAACAGAAAACCCAACAACAAAAACAACTCTACCTGACCACATTCACAGAAAATGACACCAGAATACACTACAAAACAGAAGGAGGTGTCATCTGCTCTGTGTCCAAAAGTTTCTTCTCCATTTCGTGTACGAGGTGAGTAACCATCATTGAACATGCTGTGTGCCCAATCAAAACGTTAACTTCAACAGTGTGCCAGGATCTCATGAGAGGTGGTGAACGCATAGAAACTGGAAATTTTCCAGCAGTATTTTTAGTAAGCACTGTCAAAGCATCAACTCTTAAATTCATTCGGTCATTTCTTTA
>NW_006399777.1:14532578-14564180 GCF_000299155.1 Elephantulus edwardii | reverse complement strand
ATACATTTAATCATAAACTTTGATTATGCACAAAGCATGACCATAAACAATGAGGTTAATGTTATTTCCTTGCCAAAGTTCATTTTGTATAAATCAGTTGCATCAGCATTTGTTCTCAAACTATGAGGTTCTGTAAGAACTAAGGACATATCGTTGTAGGGTTACTCCTCCATTATCTGCAAACTATTTCCCCGACACTAACACATATAACTTAGCAATGAAAACACTTGATACAAGTGATCTATATGCAGGAGCTCCGGCAAGTTAAACCAACAGAACCATAGCTGCCGTAAAACTGTAGCTATTTCCCCACCAGAGGTCTGTCGAAAGACCCACTGATTTAACAGTCGAATCTCATGTCGATAGCTTCATCCAAACTTTTATCATCATGTGTACTGGCAGCTAAGAACGTCGTTACCGGGGACTCTGTGACGTTAATTACACTGGTGCTGGTGCTAGCGTTGCGTACAGCAATGCTAGTCACATTAATGCCCAAGGTGAGTCTGGTCTGCTCCAAGGCCTTTTCGGGCACAGCAAATGCCTCAAGCTTCTTCTCCCCATTGGCCATGTAGGAGTTTTGGCAGCCACGACATATACAATCTAAGCAGGCTTTGCGGTTGGAGTAACAAGGGCAGCGTTGGCCGCGGCATGTAAGAACACTTGGATTTTGGGTAGCACGCCCACATTTACACCCTTTCTTTTCCTGGGGTTTTTTGTACACAGTCTTGGTGGGACTTCCCGGCATAAAATGATGACTAGGAATCTTCTCCTTTACAGCTTTGTCCTTTTTAAGAATACCTGGCTTGGTTTTAGAGTGAGATTTCTTGGATCCGTGTTCGTGACTCTTTTTCATGCTTTTAGTAGATAAAAGTACACTTTTGCCAATTTTGGGTGTCGTGCCCCCATTGGGAACAGTTGCAATAGGCTGGAGAGAGATTTTGCTCTCCCGTTTCACGGTCACGGGAGCAGATGCCCCCAGTGTTGGGCCGCGGATGATGGTAGAGATTGGAAGTGGCTGGACTTTCTCACTGTCACTTTCTGAGCGGGACCGTTTCCGATTCAGTTTTGCTGCCTTCGGAGTTGCTGCCATACAGGAAAGCCCATGGAGCGCCGGACTAGTGGACATGAAGACATTATGGCTAAGAGACTGGGAAGACAGCTGCAGAAACGGTCCGTTGGAGACGGTGGCTTCCAAATTGGGCTGCAAATTAGGGCAGCAAACTTCTGTGTTAGAAACCGTTTCTAAACTGCGGAGTACTTCTTCCACACTCAGTAAGAGGGAGTCCCCAGGCTTTATGTCCTCACTGAAGCTGCAGATGTCAATGCCTGTAGAGCACAAGTCAGTGGCTGCAGGGTCACAGACAGGCGGCAGGCTGTCAGACAGATCCTCAGTTTTTATGTCAACAGTGTTACATACATCAATCGTATTTGAATGTTCAGGTGAAGGAATATTTATGTCGTATCTATCTATTGAAAGCCCATTGTAAGGAGGCAAACCATTGATGACAGAACTGCCAATAGCAATGCTGAGAGTGCTTTCAGATATTGGAGATAAACTAGCTTGAGGATCAGTTGCAGGCTCCGAGGTCGAAGGTAAGGGGGAATGTGTCAAACACAAAGTGAAGGATGAATCCGAGGGCTTTTCTGTCTCCTCACAAAACAATGATTCATCATTAAGCAAAGCCAAAATATCAGACGAGCAGTCCACTGCCTCAATGATATCCCGTGCCAGTGTGGTCTGCGTGATATATTCGCAGAGTTTTTTGTAGCAATTCACTAGGATGCTTAATTGCTTGTTTTCCTCAAATTGCTCATAGTCTTTGCACCAGCTACATGAAGGTTTCATCATCATTTTCTTGCCTTTACAAGTTTTGCAGACATAATGCTGGCAGGTGGAGTTGGTGGGTGCAATAGGATCTTGTAGCAAATGTCCTAAGGGAGGAAAAGAGGAAAGCACACATTTTAGTTCAATAAATACACACTTTCATGCACTAGGAAGGAGATTATAAATAATTTATCAAAGATTGGTAACCAAGCACTTGCCAATCTGACATTTTTTATATGTACAAATTATGAGATTGATTACACTACTTTTGTTGTGTAAGCGTAACAAATGTCTGTGACACCCCCTCCCCCCCCAAAAAAAAATCGAAACTGTTTAAACTCACCAGACTAGGGAACCAAAAATATGTAAGAAAACAGAAATAGCCAGCAGAGTTCATTTCATCTCCACCCCTTCCCTTTATCTCAAACAGTGGGAATCTCCAGTGTTGGGATCAGGGCTGTCCAACAGTTCCTTGGCTCCATCATTATTGCCCTGTGAGAGGTGACAGCTCCTGATCATGTAGGTGGTTGACAGTCAAGATCAAGAGGCATTCTCACCCACAGGGACTCAAAGGTCAGTCAATTACGGAGCCATTGCTCAGCTCCCACTAAAGCCTGGGGAAGACCCCAATCTTTGCACAGCACTGGCCTATTTCGAGGCACTGTGCATACACACGAGAGACAAGGGGGGAAAAAAGCAAAACAAAAATAAACAAGCACAGACCTGAAAACAACCTGAACTTTGTGCTCTTAACTACAAACAATTCCACACTGGGCAGGAGAAACCTCTTTAGTTGCAGAGACATACCCTAGAATCAGAGACACACACAGTCTTAACTAAAAACTCAACCTCACTGTCATTCAAGTCAAAGGTGACCCATAGCTAATGCGCCAGTGAGTTTCCAGAGGCTGTAAATCACAAGAGAGGGGCGGTCCTTCTTTCTTTCACAAAGGAAATGCTGGGTTTGAACCACCAGAGGCACACTATCTTTGGGTTAGTAGTGCAACATCCTACAGACTACACCACCAGAGAGAAAATTTATACCATAGAAACTAAGTATTAGTAAAGCATGTGGCGATATTAACATCAGACAAAATATTTCAGAACTTAGTAGTGGCAAATAATTATTTCATAATAAGGTATGGATCCATGAGCTGCTCCATGAGAAAAAGATGGGCAAGCTCCTCCCATGGAATTTACAGCCTCTGAAAATCCACCAGAGGGTCGGTTGTTGAGTCCATTCTGACTTAAGTACGTATCAACCAACAAATGAGCTGTATACACACACAACATCCACAAGGCACATAAAATCTAGAAAGAGAAATAGACAATTTAACAAGGACAGCTGGAGGTTTCATTATATTTCATGTTTCGTAACGGAAAGAACCAGAGTGAAAATTAAATAAAAGATACAAATCTCAATAAACATCATTTAAATCATGCAAAGGCCTCTCTCTGACTACAGGAGAATTAAATTAGAAATCAAGGAAATACTTGGAAGTTAAACAACATACTAAATAATTCAAGAAAGAGTTAAAATAATAGGGAAGTTAGAAAACATTTTGAAATGTATGAAAACAGGACACATAAAAATTTAAAGTGAGCTCTGGTGGCCTAGTGGCAAGAAGCTGCACTGCAATCACAGAGGTGAGTGGTTCAAATCCACCAGATGCTTTGCTTGAGGAGGAACAATCTCCTCCTGTACTAAAAACAATGCTTACAGGAAAATTTATAGCCTGAAAGTGCTTTCAGAAAGTCTTGAATCAATACTATTGCCCAAATGTGAACTTTAATTAAAAAAAAAAAAAAAAAAGGCAAACAAGACCAAACTAAGTCTTAAAAAGGAAAAAAATATCTTTAAAAAATAAAAATCAATGGAAAAATAAGCTACAAATTCTTTAAATCAAGAATGAATAGTTTTATGTCTGATACTTTAAAGTACCAGAAAAATATTAACAATTTAGACAAATAAATGGATACATTTCTACAGAGACAAATTGCCACACCTAAAAATAAAATCTAACCACCTGAACAGATTTAACAAGACATGAACTAAAAAGACTCCTTAAAACAAGACCCCAGGGCTAAACATTTTTTACAGGTAAATTCTGACAAGTAATTTTAAAACAATACTCTAAAACTGATTATGTAATACTTCAAAACTCACTCTAAAAGGCCAGAATTAACCTGATATCAAAGGCTAAACTGAAGAAAACACAGACCAAATCCCTCGAATATATAATCTAACACATAAATAAAAATTTCTATCTGATAATGACAAAATACAACACATGGATTGTTCCCTTCCATTCAGAGATCAGAACAAGGTAAGCATGCCTGAATTTGCTATTTCTGCTCTGGTGGGCTAATGGGTAAGAAGTTGTGTGTTGCCAACCAACCCAAAGATAAGTAGTTTGAATCCATCAGCTGCTCCAATGATAAAGATGAGTAATATCCTCCTATGAGATTTACAGCCTAAGAAAACTTCTAGAGGGTCAGCTGTCAGTTCCAACTCTATGACAAACAACAGTAATTCAACCTTGTATTAAAAATTCTAGTTAGTGCAATCAGTTTAAATAAATAAACATCCAGATTGAAAAGGAATAAGTAAGACTGTTTCGGGAACAGAAAAATCCTAAGAAATGCACACAAAAAAAAATCCTAATGGAACGAATTAAAGGAATTTATCAAAGCAGCAGGAACAGCCCTATTATCATAAAAGAAAGTATCTGCATACACTAGCAATAAAATCAGAAAATAAAATTTTAAAATCCATTCAAATAGATTCAAAAAGCAAACATTAAAATGTAATAAAAGAAATATAAGATTTAATACACTAAGTTAAAATCAGCTGTAAGAGACCAAAGGTGTTAACTACTAGGTATATCTCCCTAAGGAATAAAAGCTGCAACACAGATTGACATACTGACCCCATGTTTACTGCACTGTGACATATACAACAGCAAAGAGTTAGAAACAACCACAGGGTCCATCAATGTGATAGACACACAGTAGAGTATTACCATACATCACTAAAAAACTATCAAGAATTTATGAAGTACAATGTGGATGAAACGAGAACAAAGCATGATAAGTGACATCAATAACAAAAGGACAATTATAAGACCACAAATATTTAAAAGTATGAAAAATATATACACAAAGAATGAGTCTCAGAGGGTTAACAGGGATAAGGAAATGAGAGGAAACAAAGGTTCATCATGAAGTTTGATAAATAAAAGAGTTAAATTCAATGCAATTCCTTGCCATAAATTGGAACCAACTCCTACACAGCTGACCCTCCAGCAGGTTTTCAGAGTTTACAATCTTACACAAGACTGACCATATTTCTCCCTTGGAGTACTTGGTGACAGTGTAACTTCTAAGCCACTGTAATTAACTGTATCAATCAACTATAATTAGTGTTATAAAACAATGTTTATGAATGAAAATGCATTATGGTTTGTAAACTTTCAAAATTTGGGGGGAAATGAAGACAAGGACATTATATAAAAGGTCAGTTAATAAAAAATGTAATAATTTTAACCACAGATGCACTGAAGCCAATACTAAAAGAACTGAAAAATCTAACAGCTGTACAATACCAACTAGGAGAATCTATCACGCCACGATCACTAATTAGAAGAAGACGACATGAACTAAAAACTGGACAGAGCTAAGAAGATCTAATATGTATGCCTGGACACTAAGCTTATATTCAGATTTTAGTTTTTACAGGAACTTGAACTACTTATAGCATTCTGAATCTTTAATTTGGTATGTATCATCTCCAAGAGAATGGGCAGCGAACTCTGGTGGCATAATCCATGGTGACTTGCACTTGATAACCCAAAATTTTAAAACTCTAGCAGTTTTTAAAAAGCTTACTTTATCGTCTACAAAGTTGACCATCTTATGACTCAGGCAAGGGAGGTCAGGTGGCACAGTCCACAGAACACTGCACTACTAACCCCAACACAGATCTCCTAGTGGCTCACATCCACCAGTTTTCCCAGGGAGGAAGACGGGCAATCCAAAGCTCCGGAAAAATCAATGGGAGGGCCAGTTTATGATGCAGTTCCAACTTGACAGCACAAAGGCTTGAGTCCACAGGCATGAGTAGGATTTAAGCTTGTTAATGACAGGGGTCTAATTATGAAATTAAGAATAAGCCAGAATGTATTAATATCCTAAAATTAATCTCAAGACTCACTAGCAAGTAAACACACTGAATCTCCTTGGGGGGGGGGTGAGGGGGAGTGTGACAGCAATTATTTTTTAATTTAAATTTATTATTAATTTCAGTAAAAATTTACAGAGACTTGGGATTTCCATTCACTCATTGTTGCACTTTTTCCCCCCTCCTAAGCGTCCCCCCTAGTACACTACCCTCTTGGAAAAGTAAAAAATTCTCTCATTGTTTTACAAACTCTCCACCATGTAGCCTTCCCTCTAGACTCCTGTCATGACAAAAATACCTAATCACATATCCCTTTTAAACAGTTTTCTCCCTCATCTGTTTCAATGTAGTATCCATTACTGAACCCATCTTTCTCAGTCTCCCTCCAACCCCGAGGTCAGTCCTATTTTCCAACAGTGGCACCATGCAGTATTTGCCCTTTTGTGACTGAGATACTTCACTCAGTATAATATCCTCCAGGGTCACCCATTTTAAATACTATTGCATGAGCTCCTTGTTTTTCAATGCAGCATAGTATTCCATGGTGTGAATATACCACAGCTTCTCTAGCCATTCGTTTGCTGATGGGCATTTAGGTTGTTTCCAACTCCTTGCTATTGTGAACAAAGCCGCAATAAACATGAGTGTGCATATATCTGCTTGGGTAGCAGTTATGGTCTCTTTAGGGTATATTCCCAGTAGTGGAATTGCTGGGTCAAATGGTATCTCTATTGCAACTTTCTGAGAAAGCAGCACACTGCCTTCCACAGTGGTTGCACCATTTTAACTCCCACCAACAGTGAATAAGGGTTCCAGTTTCTCCACAACCTCGCCAGCATTTGTTGCTTGCTGTTCTCTTAATTTTGCTATTCTGACTGGGGTGAGATGATATCTCATAGTTGTTTTAATTTGCATCTCTCTTAGAGCTAGGGATTTTGAACATTTCTTCATGTGCTTGCTGGCCATCTGAGTGTCTTCTCTGGTGAAGTGTCTATTCATATCCTGTGCCCATTTTTCTATTGGATTATTTACCTTTATCTTCTTGTGCTGCTCAAGTATTTTATAAATTCTGGATATAAGTCCCTTATCTGATATGCCATTAACAAATACTTTTTCCCAGTGCATAGGGATTTGATTCTTAGAAGATCCTACTCATATACTTTATCTTCTCCTGGTTCTAGGTTAACACCAAAAATCTAATTCCAAAAAGGAACAGTCCAGGCTTCACTAGGAAAAACTGCCTCACTGGGCAATTTTAGCAAGAATTTTCATTAGACATTTAAAGAATGTATAAACACCAATTCTCTTCAAACATTTTCAAAAAACAGAAAAGAGAACAATTCAACATTTCTAACAAGAACCACATTACTCTGCTATCAAAGCAGACTGACATCACACAAAAAGAAAACTACTGACAACATATATTAAGAATTATAGATCAAAAACCTCTTCAATCCAACACCATAGTATACGAAAAGATTAGACATCATATAATCAGGTGGGATTTATTCAAGTAATCCAACATTAGAAAAATCAGTGAAATAAATGGACCAAATAATTATCTATTTATCTCAATGGATACTACAGAAAGACTTGACAAAATCATAACACCTTTTCATGGTAAAAATCCTCAAGAAGCTAAGAATAAAAGGAAAACTCAATCTAATAAAAGTCATGTAAAAACTCAGAGCTAACAAAAATTAAGTAGTTATGGTGGACTAGAAGATAAGTGTGCTGCCAATCTAAAGACAGACTGTTCAAAATCCACCAGCTGCTCCACAGGGGAAAGAAATGACAATTCTATCAAAGGCAATCTACAAATTGAATGCAATCCCAATACAGATACCAATTCTATTCTTCAATGAGATGGAAAAGGCAATTTCCAATTTCATCTGGAATGGAAAAGACTAAGTAATGCACTACCAAAAAAGAGAAACAAGGTTCAAAACAACTATGAGATATCATCTCACTCCAGTAAGAATAGCAAAATTTAAGAGAACAGCAAACATCAAATGCTGGCGAGGTTGCGGAGAAACTGGAACCCTTATTCATTGTTGGTGGGAGTGTAAAATGATGCAACCACTATGGAAGGCTGTATGGCGCTTTCTCAAAACTTTGCAAATAGAAAGACCATTTGACTCAGCAATTTCACTACTGGGAATTTACTCTAAAGACACCCTAACTGTCACCCAAGCAGATACATGCACGCCCATGTTTATTGAGGCTTTGTCTGCAATAATAGAGCTGGAAACAACACAGATGCCTATCAACAAACAAATGGATAGAGAAGCTATGGTATATTCACACGACAGAATACTATGCAGCACTGAAAAACAACGAACTCATGAGATATTATGAAAAATGGATGACCCTGGAGGACATTATGCTGAATGAAATATCTCAGTCATAAAAGGACAAATATTGCATATGGCCACTATTATAAAATGGGACTGACATCAGGTTTGTGGAAAGACAAAGGAGAAGAGAAATTAAGCATTGCCACAGATGAGGGAGAGAACTGTTTAAAAAGGATCTATGAATGGGTATTCTTGTCATTACAGAAGTTCAGAGTGAAGAAGGCTGCATAGTGGAGTAGACTTGGGGGTAAGGGATTGCTTAATAATGCAAGTTTTCTTTTCAAGGAGAAGAGTGAAGTGGGGGAGAGGGGGTGGGCAGGGAGAAAAGAGCAACAATGAATGACTGGAAACTCTAAGTCTCTGTAAACTTTCATTAAAATTAATACATAAATTTAAAAAAAAGAGCGAGAAACAAAGGTAGTAGGCATCTCACTTCCTGATCTCAGCTGTGGTGGTCAAGACAGCATGGTACTGATACAGTGACAGACACACAGAGTAAAGGAATAGAATTGAGAACCCAGAAAGCAACTCATCTACCTATGATCTTTGACAAGAAGATGAAATCAGTTAAGTGGGGAAACAAAAGCCTCTTTAACAAATGATGTTGGCAAAACTGGAAAACTACCTGTAGAAAACTCAAGCAAGATCCACATCTCATACTGTGCACAAAAACCAACTCAAAGTGGATCAAGGACTTAGGAGTAAAAACCAAATACTATAAACTTCATCAGAGAAAAGCTTGGAAGAACTCTATAGAGGCCCTAATCCATAATATAAACAGCCTTCCAAGCATCATGAAAAACCTACAACCAGGAGATAGTAAATATAAGATGAATGGGACCATCTAAGAATCAAATCCCTGTGCACATCAAAAAACTTATCCAACAGGGTAAAAAAGGAAACCCACAGACTGGGGAAAATATTTGATAATGACTCGTACCTTCAATTTATAGAATACTCCCGCACCTCAACAAGAAAAAGGTCAACAATCCAATAGCAAAGTAAACACAGGCTATGAGACACTTCACCAAAGACGACATTCAAACACACAAAGAAATGTTCAAAATCTCTAGCTCTCAGAGGGATGCAAATAAAAACGATGAGGTATCATCTCACCCTAATAACAAAAGCAAAGTTCAGCAGAGCAGTAAACAACAAATGCTGGTGAGGCTGTGGAGCTCCTGAAACACTTATCAACTGCTGGTAAGAACGCAAAATGGCGCAACCACTACGAGGGGTAGTATGGTGGTGCTTTCTCAGAAAGTTGGAATAGAAATACCATTTGACCCAGCAATTCCACCACTAGGAATATATTCTATAAAATCCAGTGCTTTCACCCAAACATATATGCACACTTGCAGCCCAAATGCCCATCAACAAATTAACAGATAAAAAACTAGGGTATATTCACAAAACAAGAATTCTACACAGCACTGAAAAAACGAAGAACTCATCAATATTACACAACATGGATGATCCTGGAGGATATTATGCTAAGTATCTGTCACAAAAGGACAAATACTGCCCAACGCCACTGAGTTCCAATGCAGTATTCATTATTTTACCCTGTGTAAGAGGAATGTATGATTAGGCATTACACATATGACAATAGCCCCAAATAAGAGATAACACTGAAAAGAGGACTTGGGGATGTGAGGAGGGAGGTAATGAACTCAAAATTCTTATTGGCAACCAGACTTAGTGGATATATGAAAACTAGGACCTCCCCAAAGTGGGAAACTACCTGTAGAAAACTCAAGCAAGATTACTGCCTGACACCTTTTTAAATGGTAAATTTTAACTATTCCACAATGTCATTCTAAACTCTGTGATGTTTTAGTAAAGCTAGGAGATTTAAAAAGATATGATTAGCCTTAATTGATTAATGGGAGGCCACAAGGGTGTGGCTTACATGCTGTGTTTCTGAGTCTATGGCAAGAAAGCTAGAGAGCGTTTTGTTAGACCTATGCCTGTCTACCTAAGCTCATGGTCTCCAGGATTCAATTAGTGACTTGCCATACCTACGGAATTCGGAATATAAAGTCAGCCTTCCAGGATCCAGTTTTCCAATGACTTTTGGATGTGCCAGCCTCTAAAAATGCTCTCCAAAGCCAGGCTTCTGCGACCCAAATTCCCCAAAACCACCTATTGCCACGTCAGCCTCTGGAGATGATAGCCTGAGGCCCTGTCTGCCTGGTAACCTGGACTCCACCTCCCCAGGTGCTGCAATCTTGAGGTATGACCTACAGACTTGACCTTTGTAAGCACTTGACTCATTTCTTTGAAATAAATCTCAATTCTCTTTCTAGTAATATGCATACATGCTGTTCAGTCAAAATCAACTCTGAGATGATTCTGCAAGCAGGTCTGCAGAGGCTGTAAATCACTCGATTCTTCTCCATTAGAGTATCTGGTGGATTTCAAGTGCCTGCCTTTGAGCTGGCAGCACCATTCCCTACCCACTAGGCCACCTGAGCTTGTTGTAGTCATCTAAATATTGGTCTTGTTTCTCTAGAGAACTCTGCCTGCGATGGCCAGCGCAATCTAACTTCCACAAATCTGTAATTCTACCCTGTAGGTTTTATTTTCACCACTATTCCTGCCTTAGTGGACTCTCTTGATTTCTCATCCCAAAAACTGACCATATGTAACGGGTGCGGTGCTTAATTACTGGCCCAGTCATTCCCGTAAAGGCAACACTACTCGAGTCAATGACTGGAACCACTTCACAAAAAACACCAGAAAACTAATGTAACACAGAAGATGTTTCTTAGCCCACGGCTTCATACACATACAAGGAAGGCCTGTGAATGCAACTACTAGTCAAAATGTATGCACCAATCACTCTAGCCAAAGATCAAGATACTGAGGACTTCTACCAAATTTTGCCGTTTGAAATTAAGTGAACATGTAACCAAGAAGTATTAATAATAAGTGGTGACAGGCATGTAAAACTTGGAAACGACAAAGTAATGGTAGTTGGGAAACATGAACTTGGTGACAGAAATTATGATAAAATTTACAATCACTGCTTTATTCATTAAAAATATTTTAAAAAAACCCATAGCCTATACACATAGACTTCACCTAATGGACTATACAGAAATCAGCCTGATCACATCTGTGCAGTCAAATGGAACAGTTCAACATCAGCAGTCCAGAGAGGCCAGGAGCTGACCGTCAAAGAAATAAGTAATTACTGATACAAGCTCAAACTGAAGATCAAGAAAATAACAAGAAATCCACACAAACCATAATTCAAGAGGTTGGAGTCTATCAAGAATATGGGCCCAGGACTGGAGAAAGACTCAGCAACAGCCTGTAGTATGCAGACAACACAACCTTGCTTGAACAAAGTGAAGAGGACTTAAAAGCACTTGCTGCATGCAGAAGACCAAATACTACTGTGGGTTTTGGTAGGTGCCATGGCATCACCTACAATTCACAGCAATCCTGTGAATGAGGTCTGAACCGTGCCTTCCCCAACTTGCTTGCACCATCCCCATAATCTAAGTCATGCTCAAGCCTGCTGTGATCGTCACTGTGTGAATCCACTTCCCTGAGGGTCTTCCTTTAGTTCTCGGACTTTTTTCCCTATGCATGATATCTCTCTCTCTCTCCAAAAGCTGGTTCCTCCTAAATATATGCCCATAGTAAGTGAGATGTATTCCACCACCCTGGCCTCTAAGGAGCACGCTGGTTGCAATTTCTTCAAGACAGATTTGTTTTTTCCTTTTGGTAGTCCATGAGATACTCTTCATCACCAGCACAATTCTTCAATCTTCCATAGTCACTGTCCACCTTTCAAAAGCTTAAGAAGTGAAACTCCCAGGGAGCTCTGGTGGCCTAGTGGCAAGAAGCTGCATTGCAATCTTTTAGATAAACAGTTCAAATCAACCAGATGCTCCGCTGGAGGAGGGGCAACCTTCTCCTGTGCCAGGTGGATCAGACTCAACAAAGGGAAAATAAAAAACTAAGAAGTGAAACTCCCAAGGTTTGGATCAGTTGCACCTTAGTCTTTAAAGTGACATTCCTGGTCTTTAGCACTTTGGAGAGGACCCCAATGGCAGTTTATCCCAATGCAAACATATCTTTTGATTTCTAGGCTGTTGCTATCATATGTATTGTGGATCCAAGTAAGATTAAATTCTGGACAGTGTACACAAAGTGATGAAGACTTGAAGCAATGACCTCGAAAGACCAAAGACTACAGCTTCAATATAAGTTACATTTCAATAGTAAGAAAACAAAAATCCTCACCCGTGGCTGAACAGGCAAAATTATAAAAGAGATGAGAGAAAAGACCGAAACTGTCAATTTCATTTTACTGAGATCCACAAATCAACACTCATTCAAGAACTCAGAAAATGTTCTGCACTGGGAAAATCTGCTATCCAAAGTGCTGAAGAATAATCATGTCTATTTAAAGACTAAGCTATGCCTGACAAAGTGATGGTATTTTCAAATGCTTCCCCTAAGCACCAAAAAGTTGGACAATGAAAAAAAAAAAATAATTGAGGCCTTTGAACTAACTGTATGTAACGTTGGAAAAAAATACTGACTATCCCAGGGACTGTCAAAAGAGCAAACAAATGTGTCTTGGAGGGAATAAAATCAAGGTGCTGGTTGGGAGCAAGGAGAGTAAAATTTTGTCTCACATTATGCTGGGAACAGTAGAGGCTCAGGGGAAGAGCAGACAACCTTCAACAACATAGACTGTTCCAGGAACTAACTATGTGCCCAAGCAGATGACAGACCACAAATATGGCACAAACAAGGCCAAGTTGCAGACTTATTCATAAGGTGACCACCACCTTATGAAATAGTTCATAAGTATCCATGAGACCCAAAACATCTAACACAACATCATTTCCATGCAAATAAAGTTCAGATTTATAAAGATACAGTTAATAAAAGGCAAGGGGGGAAAAAAAGTACTAGACATAATCACAAGAGACTTACAGTCGAGTCTCAAAACAGATCCCCGTCTTAAGTCGGAGACTGCTTGTACTCTTTATCTTCTTGGTTGGACTCCATCTACCCTACCTACCTTCCACACTGGCCACAAAGTGATCTAACACATAAATATGTGCCTTTCTTCTTTTCAAAACCCAGTCTTTTAAAGTCCAAAGTGTTTAAAATTATATAATAAGCCTTTCAGAATTTGGCCCCAACCAGGCCACCCATGTTCCTCGACCTATTATCTCTCCTCCACAAACTCCATATTCTATATTCTCACCACTGACCATTTATCATTGCAAAAGATGCAATGCTTACTCAATCCTATGACTTGCTCTTCCTAGAATAACCTTCCTTTCTTGCTTTAAACTATTTACCCCTTAAAAATTAACTAAAATACAACCTCCCTTCAGTTTGTTCATGAAGTATTTTGCACATTCTCCTATCATAGCACTGAAAGCTTCAGTGTTCACGAAGTCTTATTTACTTATGACTAAGGATAACAGAAGACTTGATGCCTTGAGCTGTGGTGCTGGAGAAGAGTACTGAATATCCCATACACTGCCAAAACTTTTTGTTTCCAAAGTACTAGCAAGCTTATTGATACAAAAAAATGCTCAGAAAACTTACAGAGAAAAAGTATCATGAAACAGGTATTTTTATCATCATTGCAATTTAAAGCCTCAGAAACCTGATAGTCACTGCTGAGTCAGAACCAATTCATTGTCAGCACTCAGTCAATCTCTTCCCGTGTAACTTATTTACAGCCTTCAAAAAAGCACACTACAGGCTCAGCTATGAGATGGTTCCAACTCAATAACAATACATTTTTTTAAGTTTGAAAAACCAAGTACAAACTATCAAACTGGGCATGGATACGTAACTAAGAATGAAAATAATTTAAAACCATCATGGCCCAGAGATTAAAGCTGGCTGTGTCTTCTCTGTGGAAGAAAAATGGCAGTATACTTCCATAAAGAATTTCCATTTTAGAAACCCTATTAGTTTAACTTGATTCAAGCCATGATCTTTTCAAACACTTACTATGCATCTGAAAGTTGGACAATGAAGGAAGAGGACACAGAAGAATTGATGCCTTTGAGTTGTGGTGTGCAACTAGGAGGCAAGGATGACAAAAACGCCATGTGACCCACTGTGGACAAGATGTTAGCAGGGGCCAGTCCTTGGAAAGAGACATCATGCTTGGAAGCATGGAAAGGCAGTGAAAAAAAGGAAAACTCTTCAAGAGATAGAGCACTGACTGTAATAATGGTTCAAGTTTATCAAACATGATGAAGATGGTACAGGACAGGATAAGGTTCAGAATCTGCTCACAAGGTCACTAAGACTCATACACAGTGGCACCTAACAACAACAAAGAGTGTTCTTAGTCCCTAGGTGGTGTGCCCAGTAAACACATTCAGCTATTAACTTAGGGGGGGGGGGCGGGGAAGGCTAGAGTTTCAAGTCCACCAAAAGAGGTGTGGCAATACACTTCCAGGGGAAAAATACTCTGTCCCTGCCAACCCTCTAGATCACTGACCTACTCTGACACGTAGAAGATCACCATTAAGTCAGAATGAAAACAAAGAGGACGACTGAGGTTTTTAGAGTCCAGAGCAACAGAAAGGAATCTCAAAACTCTTTCTTTCCTGAGAGTTACAAATACAAATACATAAAAAGACAAGCAGGTAAAATACAAAAGGAGCAAAAGCTAGGCAGAACCAGGAACAAACTGAAGAGGACATGCCCCAACCCAAAGGGACAAATTGGCCTCCTGCAGCCACAAGAACAATTTCCCAAGAGGCCTCTAAAACTTGGACTTTTCACGTGAGCTCCAGATTTTTAAATTCTGACCATTAGTTCAGCAATATTTAACCAAGCTTTAAAAAAAAATTGACCTTCAAGTCTCTGTTCTTGTCCAATAATCCATTTTACAAATGAAATCCAGACTAACTGAAGAATGTGTCTACATCATCAAAGATGGTCCATCTGACCACATCTAAAATACTGCAGGGACCTGGAAACAAAAGCCCACAAATTCAGAGGAAACAGAAACAAGTACACTTCCAAATGACAAAAACGTCAAAAACTTATCTTTTCAAAAGAGACACAAAAACGGTTTTCAAACAGCATCAACTTTTATCCAAAGCTTTCTGAACTGTTTCGAGAGGAAAACGAAAATCAGCAACACAAAATTGGAGGTGGTAAGACAAAAAGCAAGGGCTTTCTATAAAATTTCCAAGAGTCATCAAACAATGACATGACTATTTTACAGAGTACTTATTTTCACTCCCAGGGATATTTTACACACTCCAGGGATACACAAAGAAAAGGCTGGATGATCTTTCAAAAATACTGCAGAAGTATTAATTGATGTGAAGAAATAGGTCTGAGTAAAGCTTTTTTTAAAATGATATTCTCATTATGAATACTAATCACCTTTCTGCTGTTGTTCTGCTTTTTCCAGTAGACTGATGCAAAAACACCAATGGGAGAGACCCAGTGACTGTGAAAATCAACCAATTCAAACTTTATAAATAAATCCGTATAAAATAAAGGGGGAGGAATCCACCAATGTGAGTGCGGAATTGTCCCACAGGACCGCCTACACTCTCCCTGCTAGGGAAGCTGACCTGCCAGGTCACAGAGCTGCTGGGTGGTTTCCAATCACCAATCTTTCAGTTAGCAGCCAAAAGCATAACCTCCATCACCAGAGACACTAGGCTGCACAGTTGGCATTCAACTACTCTCCTAAAAGCTGGTCAAACCACCCAGCAATGCCACAGAATTCAGGCCATCAACTCCTTGCCAACAAGTTCGTTGGATTGTTTTTAGTGAGATCTGTGTCAAAACAGAGTTGTGTTACCCCAACCCATCTCATAGCTAATGCTGGTGCTGCAGTCACAGTATCACACTAAGGCTATGCTGTCACATGTTGGACAACAAACTATGACTGCTTCTAACCTGGAACTTGTCACTGCAACAATAAGCTTGAGTATAGGGGAACACTGTCACAGGATGGTGCAAAACAGGTTTAGATCTGCTGTTAATAGGGTCACTGACAGTCAACTTGACTGCAACTAACAATAATCTCAAATTTCTGTATTATAAATGACTAGAGTCTCAAACTTCAAAATACCACATTTTTATTTTCTCCAACTTGAACTTGCATGACTGTTCCATAATCAGTCCCTGGCCTTGTTTTAACTGCTGATACTGAGCTTCTCCACTGACTCTCTTCAGAGATGTAGTCAATCTCATTCCTGTGTAGTCTCTATCAGATGTGGTCTATGTGTACAGTCACCAGTAGGGTGTGTTTTGGTTTGGTTTTATAAAAGGCTATTTGTAGTGCTCGGCAGCACATATACTAGAATTGGAACGATACAGAGAATATTAGCATGACCCTTGCACAAGGATGATACACGAATTTGTGAAGCATTCCATATTTTTTAAAAAATAAGTTTAAAAAGGGTATTTGTAAAAATTAAATAACACACTATAAAAGATTCTGTCATCTGATCTCCCTCATTTTCTGTGACCAAATCAGTATTTTCCTCCTCCGAGTCCTTTTTTGCTTCCAACTTTTGCAGTTCAGTCACCAATTAATATCAATTTATCTCAATTCAGACCGAAAAGTTGGTAAAAATTCTCAATTTCTCCCTCCTTGGCTTTACTGGCTCATGTGTACATCTGATTAACAGTTACAGCAAGAGATCTTCCTTCTCTGTGTATAGAGCACTATACTTCAACATAGATCTTGAAATGGTCTTTTTTACTATGAATGCAACACCGTGTTTTTCTATTTGTCATTCTCAGCATACTAGATCATATGGTGTCTGGTTCAAAGTAATCAATACCAGTGCATCTCAGCTCCCTAATGCTTATAGAGTATCTATCTAAAATAGACAGACTAGAAAGACAGCAGTTCGGGACCTCTGCACTAAATATATCAGAAAACAAAGATAACAGTTAAATATGAAGAAATATTTTAAACACAGATTTAAGAGAATGAACTGAAACATGGAATAAGGAACAACAGAACCCTCAAGAACATACTGCAAGGGAGCTCAGGTGGCCTAGTGGCAAGAAATTGCTCTGCAATCCCAAATACAAACTGCAACTTGAATCCACCAGACGCTCTGCTGAAGAAGGAGGAGCAATCTCCTCCAGTGCCAGTCAGAGCTGATTCAACAGCACACAACAAGGGAGAAAAATTAAAACAAACAAACAAAAGGACACATTACAGCCACTTCAAACCTCTAGCCATGTGGTGTGGAACTAGAAAACCCAGGATGGCAGTAGCAGCAGCAATGGAATCCACTACAACTGAAGCAAAACAGTGCAGTCCAGCCGTCTTGATCACTATCCACATGGCAGAACTCAGGAGAGCATCCTTCTTTTCGTCCCTCCTGTGCCCACCGCTCCCACTACTCACCAGGTATTCAGAAGTGTTTTCACCCAAAATATTCATCTCTACCTCAGGCCATACTACACATCTTCTACTGGAAGCTCTCACAGCATTTCTTCAAGAGCCTGGGGACTGTGGCATACCTGGCCTACACTTAAGTCCCCAGATTAGTGGAAGCCCCTCTTCTGACTGGGAATTCCCTGGACTTGAAGCAAAGACACCATCTCTAACCAGGCTGACTAGCCTTGAGACCTCAGAAGCCAGCAGATACTCTGCCCCAGGCAGGGTGCCCCATCTCTTAACATATCCTGGACACATGCTAGACCAGAGATAGCCCTTCATGGCCTGGCTGACATCTTGGGCTTCAGTTACTACTTAGAGGAGTAGAAACTCTGGTTGGACAAGAGAAGCCAACTACAGTCTTCTGCTGAGCTAGCAGATACCCTGTCCGGGCCAAGCAGTTTATTTACTATGTTCCATAACATACATGTTTCCTATCTGTATGCTTGTCTGCTTGATGGTTTGCTCTTTTGGGTACTTGAATTCAACCTTGATTCAAAAGAGGCCACGGCACTAGAGAGTGCTCATGTCAGATGGGTCTTGGCTAATAAAGATGTTTACTTTGTTTTAATTGATTATACAAAGGCATTTGACTGTGTGAATCATAACAAAATATGGCTAACATTGAGAAGAATGGGAATCCCAGAACATAACAGTATTCAGACAAAACCTAGACACAGACCAAGAAGCAGCTGTTCTGTCAGAACAGAAAAAGGAAACTGGTTTAAAGTAAGGAAAGGAATGCATTGTAGCATTGTAGCCTTTTGTCCATACCTATTCAAACTGTATGCTGAGGAAATAATAAAAGAAGCTGGACTCTATGAAGAATATGGCATCAAGACTGGAGTCATCAATAGTCAGCATTATGCAAATACCACAACCTTGTGTGCAAAAAATGAAGAGGACTTGAAGCATCCACTGCAAACATCAAATAGCCTTCCATATGGATTACATCTCAAGATCAAAACAAAAATCTTCCCCACTGGACAAACAGACAATATCATGATAGACAGCTCTGTCAAAAATCTCATTCTTAAGGGAGCTCTGGTGGCCTAGTGGCAAGACGCTGCACTGCAATCCCAGGGGTATGTGGTTCAAATCCACCAGATGCTCTGCTGGAGAAGGAGGGGGCAATCTCCTCCTGTACCAGTCAGATCTGATTTGACGGTACACGTAAAAATAATACCATTAAAAAAAAAATCGCATTCTTCTTGAAACCACAACACTATACTGTACTGGGTCTATTGTTCCAAATGGCTTTTCTAGGTCACTGCCCTTGACCTTGTTATACAGATGGGCAGGAACATGCAAATTGTACATACAGTCTATCCAACAAGGGGATTGGCTAGTTTTTCCACTCAACCAAGTTTAAAGAGAGCAGGGTTTAGCAGCATAAAGGAGGATCTTACTACTAGCAAAGAAGCAACAGCAGAGAATGCAGTGGCCCGTGGGGCCAGAAATCCCTGCTCCAGTCAGAACAGAATCTATACAAAAGTATCAGCAGCAGAGAACCAGCAGCCAATGTAAACTAGATCCATTATTTCTATCTCGGAGCAGATGGATCTGAAGCATCTGGAGTCGTGAAGTGTTTGGACTTGTGAGTTCTTACTATAGATTACATCACCAGAGTGTCAATCAACTAGAAATATAAACTTTTGGCAAGCCTATGGATTGAGGCTCAATGTCAAGACGACAAAGATTCTCACCACTGGGCCAACTGGCAGCATCAGGATGGATGGTGAAGAGACTGAGATTTTTCACAGCTTTAGTTTGCTTGGCCCCACAGTCAACACTCTTGGCACCAGTAGCCAGGAAATTAATTAAAAGGCGCATTGCCATGGGAAAGTCTGCTGTTAGGGACCTCTCCAAAGTGCTGAAGAGCAATGGTGTCTCTTTGGAGACTAAGGTGCATCTGATACAGGCCATGGTCTTCACAATCACTTGTTATGCATCAGAGAGTTAGACAATGACCAAGGAGGATAGAGGGAGAATTGATGCCTTTGAGCGGTGTGCTGAAAAAGAATATTGTGAGTACCATGGACTGCTAGGAAAACAAACAGATTCATCCTGGAAAGGGTTAAACCACATGGCTCCTTGGAGGCAAGGATTCTGAGGCTTCGTCTAACATACTTTGGACATATTGTGAGGAGAGACTGGTCCTTGGAGAAGGACATCATGCTTGGGAGGGTGGAGGGACAGCGCAGGAGGGGAAGGCCCTCTATGAGGTGGACTGATTCAGTGACTGCGGTAATCAGGACGGGAGTGTGAGAGACAGCGCGATTGGCACAGGACAGAGCAGAGTTTAGGGCTGTTATACATAGGGCCACCATGAGTCACAAGCGACTCGACAGTACATAACAACAACAACATTGGTGATTTTTTATTTAGGTAGCCTACAGCGTACACTTTTTAAAGCAAGCCTAGAGAGTAAATGTCAAATTCCTCAGACTATCATCATGGCATCTCACAATATATCCTTGGAATACCCACCATAAGGAAAGGGCTCTCATGCAGTCTCTTTTTTCCCAGCCAAGCTTGATTTTCTGCTGCTTGGCTCCCAAATAAATGAATAAATTTGCTCTCACTATGAACCCTTGCTGGAATATTCTGTGAACATCACCATTTCTCTTTCCTTAAACACCACAGTGCCTAACCTGAACTAAGCTAAAAAAATCTGTATAATTCTATAGAGCTATATGGTCTTTTCAATCATTTGCTATGCATCTACGTAAGAGCTGACAGATAATAAGGATGACAGAAGACTTAAGGCCCTTGAGCTGTGGTGGTGGTGAAGAGTATTGAATATCCCATTGACTGCTAAGTGAACAGAATGTCTAGGAGAGAATGCAGCCAGACTGCTTCTTGAAGGCAAAGATGACAAAGCTTCACCTCACTTTACTTTAGGCATGTTGCGAGGAGGAGAGGCTATTCCCCGAGAGGGAAAGGGTAAAGGTAAACGGTCAACAAAAAGAGAGGAAGACCCTCAATGAGATGGACTGACACAGTGACTGTAGCACAATAGGTCAAATATGTCAGAAATTATGAGGATGGCACAGGCTGGACATGGTTGAGGTCGGCTGTTCATAGGGTCCCTATGAGCAGTACTTAAATCAACTGCATCTAACAACACACAGCCTTAAGGGAACTCTGGTGGTGTAACCCATATGGCAATGGGCTGCTTATCAAAAGATTGTGTTTCTTGCTGTTGTAATCCACCAGCAGCTCCTTGGGACAACAGACAACCTCCCATTAGAATGTACAGCCTTAGAACTACAGAGGGTCTCCCGGAGTCAGAACCAACTTGCTGGCTATCAGTTTTTAAAATATATTACCAGAAGGTTTTACTTAAACTAGATGGTTAAGACTTCTTAAGGTAGTCACATCACAGGGGGGAAAGGCTAGGGATCAAATGCCCTTTTCAGCATCCTGAGCAATGCAGTTCCTAAGCCTTTTTCCCAAAGGCAATTTCATCTTGCATAAATATACCCAGTAGGAAATAACATATAGAAGACTAAATAAAGAAACTTACTCTTAGGAAAATAACTAAAACCATTAAATAGAATATATATATTTAATTTAAAGGTTTACCTGCCAAGACAAGTTACTAAGTAAATAGTGTTATTCCTTGCTAAAACCACTAGAAAAGTATCTTCTCCAGATCAACACAGATGAACTTAGAACCCAAGGGGGAAAAAATTTGTAAACTAAATTCTGCTTTAACATCAATTAAGTTGGCTTTAATCTTTGACCTAGACAATTATTCAAAAACAAATCATACAGGGTAGAAAAGGCTTCACAGTTGATTCTTTCAACTGATTTTTTTTTAATTGCAGAAAGGTTAATTTCTAAGTTTCTATCTTGACCCTTGAAGTCTAGCCTAGCAAAAGTGCCTCTACCATAGCATTTATCCAGGTACTACTAATTTATACAGCTGTCTCCCTCATGACATGGAGCAACACATCTTTTTTCCCAACAGATGATGACGTTTTTAGGTGCTGTCAACTACGACTCATGGAGACCCTGTAAACAGATCTAAACCCTGCCAGATCCTATACCATCCACATCATCGGACGTATCTGACCCTGCTGTTTCTGTTATTGTGTCAAATACACCTTACTGTAGGCCTCCTCTTTTTCACAGACCCTCCAGCAGTTTTCAGTTTTCAAACACTATGTCCTTCAAAGACCGACCCTTCCTAGCAACACAAAGCATGGGAGATGAAGCTTTGTCATCCTCATCTCTAAGGAAGACCCTGCTTGTACTTTCTCCAAAACGTGTTTGTTCTTTTGACAGTCCGTAAGATACACAGAACCCTTCCCCAACGTCACAATTTAAAGGCATAAACTCGTCCTCTTTACTACTCCTTGTTCAACTTTCAGATACATGGCAAGTAACTGAAAAGACCAGAGTTTGAATCAGGTGCACCCTGGTCTTTAAACTCACATCACTGCTCCTAAACACTAGGGAAGTTCTTGATGAATTTTCTCAACAGCAAGAAACTTACCAACATTTAGAGTAGCAGTAATAAATATGTCCAATACAAACAAGGTTTTAAGGATTAAATGTTGACAATGAAATTTTAAGTAGGAAAAATAACACTTTTAGTATTAAATAAACTTGCTGGGGGTAGGGGGAGGAAAAAACCCCAAACATTTAAAAATTATTTTTTTTATAAAATAGTATTTTGGGAGTCTTCAACACTCAAATGAGCTCTTTTCTAGCTATCACCTAAAGAAAACAGAAAGCAAAGGAATAAATTTTAAAAATCCCTTGGGAAAAACTATCCCAAAGCATAAAACTTAAGCACAACTGAGTGACATCTTGACTTTCAGCCATATTACCTTTCTTTAAAGATGCAGCAAATGAGACTCATGTGTGGACACCACAGAAAGTACTGCAAAGAAACTTCTAAAGAAGACTATTTTTTCAACAAACTAATCAGGACTCACATTCTTTGCTGTGGTAAGAAAGTCAATACATCTTCAACTTTTAGATATCAATTAAAATACATTTTATAAATGTCAAATTAAAGAGGCACGTATGAAAGTTCAAAGATTAAAAAAGACAAACATCAAAAGAAAAAGTCACTCCATGTATATATTCAAATTACATAACAGATCCTTGCTATTTATAAAATTGTTTTGCTCGATCACAAATGTTTGTCTTTAAAAATAAACAAAACATGCTCACCCATGTTTATTGCAGCTTTGTTCACAACAGCCAAGAGTTGGAAACAACCCAAATGCCTATCAACAAACAAATGAATGGCTGGAGAAGTTGTGGTATAGTCACAAAATGGAATACTATACTGCACTGAAAAAAGAACTCATACAGTATTATTCAAAATGGGTGACCCTGGAGGACATTATGCTGAGTGAAATAGCTCGGTCACAAAAGGACAAATACTGCATAGTGCCACTGTTGTAAAGTGGGACTGATGTAAGAGTTGAGGGGAAAGTACAAGGGGATACATAATGCATACTGCACTGAAACAGATGAGGGAGAGAACTGTTTAGGAGGAATATAGGATTAGGTATTATTGTCATGAAAAGTGTCCAGAATGAAAGCTGCATAGTGGAGTAGACTGGGGGGGAGGGGTATAAAAAAGATATAATTTTTTTTTTTTAACTTTTCAAAGAGAAAAGTGTACCAGGGGAGGAGGGATGGGCAGGGAGTGCGAATGAATGAATGGAAATCCAAAGTCTCTCTAAACTTCCATTAAAAAAAGGTTTTTTAAAAAAAAACCAGAACCAAGATTTAGACCTAAAACACATTACCTAGTATACTAATTCCAATGTGCATTAACTATGGTTTTTACAAACAATGGCAAAATGAGAGAAAAATAAGGAAAATTGAAGTACCCTTGTTGCTGCTATGACGTCAACTACAGCTCATGGAGACCCCACATGTACACAGTAAAACGATTGTCACGTTTTCAAGGCTGAGACCCTTCAGAAGCAGACTTACTAGGCCTGTTTTCCATGGGACCTCCTAGCCAACTTTAAGGACTAGCCTTTTTTCTGATAGCATATCCTTCCTATGCTGATGTTAAAACAATCTTTTTAAATGGTGCAAATATGCACCTATTCAACAAAGACTTCCTGAGGCGTTTCTATGAACCAGCGACTGTCAGATAAAGGGCTACCACAGTGAATGAGACTTCCACCTTATGAAACCTCTCCCCTCTGGTGGTATGTAAAAAAGTCGCTACAAAGAGGGAGATGGGAGTAAAAACGAACAAACAGGTAAGCTGAGAGATGAGAAAGCCAAAGCACATCGAGAGGTTTTAGGTTAGGCAATGTAATAAAACTAACCACACTCATTAACAATAATTAATGTCATAAAACCAAGTGTGTGTGTATATGAATAATTATATGAAAAATATTATGACCTGTAATCTTCACTCAAATGGAAAAATAATTTTTTTTAAAAGGACAGGGTGGGGTGTGTTTCCTGGCTAAAAAAAAAGACACACTCTAAGTCAGCCTCCAGTTTGAACTGTAAAATTGAAAAATTTACAAAACACTATTCTAATCTCCATCACTATCTAGTTTACAAATGTTAAATAATATCTACAAGTCCCACAAGAGTTGTATTTCTTGCCTTGAGACCAGAAAAACTGGATAGTGTCAGACACTAATGAACTTTTTTTTTATTGAAACTTTTTATGTTAATAATTTTAATGAACATTTACAGAGACTTTGGATTTCCATTCATTCATTGTTGCACTTTTCTCCCTGCCCATTCCCCCCCCAAGTTTGCTCCTCTCTTTGAAAACTAAAAGAAAAATTCTTTCTTTAGTATACAATCCTGCCGCACCTCTCCCACTGCCCCAAGTACACTCCACTATGCAACCTTAATTGTGGACTCTTGTGATAACTATAACACCCTATCATATGTCGCTTTTAAATTATTCTCTCCCTCATCTGTTTCAATGTAGTATATACAATTTATCCAGTTTTTCTCAGTCTTACCCCAACCCTGATATCAGTCCCATTTTACAGGAGTGGCACCATGCAGTATTTGTCCTTTATTAATGAACTTTTTAATCAAAGATGCTCTCTGTAACAGAATACTGATCAAAAGGGGGGAAATGAAGGACAGAATTTTAAACGTACTCAAGACTTTCTGGCACCATGGAGCCTGAATAAATGTCTGGGACTTATCATTATCCAATGATAATCTTTAAGGCAACAATACCCTGAACAGTTAACTAACGGTTAGCAATAGCACTGCCAACCCAAAGAGGCACAATTCAAATTCACCAGATGCTCTAGAAGAGAAAGAGGGGCCATTTCCTCCTAATGAGATATGGTCTCTGAAAACCTGCTGGAGGGTCAGTTAAGAGTCCGTTCAGACTAGGTCACAAAGGGTGTGCGTACCAGTTACTAAAATGTTTGTCTTTGACATTATGCTCTTTCAAGATCCACTCATATGAGATCAAACAGACAACAGTGGAAGGTTAGAGAAGAACATTAGGGGGCAGTGAAGTCATGTTAATGAGGAACAAAGCAGAACAAGAGGGTGAGAAAAGTAGCACAAACAGAAAAACATAATGTGACTAAATCTGTACAACTAGAAACCACGGAATTGGTATAAGTTTTGCAGTGATGTTTCCCACAATTCTTTTATATAAGAAAAAGAGTTACACTGTAGTATCAGAGGTGTGTGGTTTTGAATCCACCAGATGCTCTGCTGGAGAAGGAGGGACAATCTCCTCCTGTACCAGTCAGATCTGATTTGACGGTACACACACACACACACACACGAAATAATAAAATAAAATTTAAAGAAAAAATAGTTACGGTCCATAAATAAGTGTTTCAAAAACCTACAAATCCAGAATTGCTTTTTTCTTAGACTTTAGTAAGCTCACCGTGGTACTAATTCACAAGGTGATGTCATCAGGAGCTCTAGTGATCCAGTGGAAAGAAGTCGCACTGTCAACCCAAAGACACATGGTTTGTATCCACCAGTTAGTTGCAGCCTCTGAAAACCCACTGGAACCTGCTGGCTCCAACTCAACAGCACATTACAACCATGCATAAGAGTCCAAATGTCTTAAAGTAGTTTTTCTCCCCTTAACATGTCCTTCAGATCAAATAGGATTTGATTCCATATATCAAAATGTTTTTATGTGCCATGGAACTGACACTGAGCTGATCCTCCAGTGGTTCTTCTTTTCAGAGCCCAAAAGTCACAATGGAGAAGACTGCTCATCTTTCTTGTTTGTAGGTCCCACTGAATAAAGTATGACTCGCAACTGTGACTCACAGCCAGCCAAGAACAAGGGATCTGAACTGTCCCCTGTCCTGTGACGTCCTCATCATCTCTGACCTACTTCAGCCACTGCTACAGTCACTGTGTCAATCAATCCAGCTCACTGAGGCTTGTCCTTTCTTTGACTGTCCACCTTTCAAAGCACAATGTCTTTTTCCAAGGAACGGACCCCTAACACACACCCAAAGTATGTGAGATGAGTTTGGCCCTTCTTGTTTCTAAGGAGCACTCTGGCTGCACTTTCTCCAAGTCATATATGTTCTTTTGGCAGTCTCTGGGATGGCTAATCAGTACTCTTCTCTAACTCTAGAACTCAAAGACATCAATTCTTCCGCTATCATCCATACTCACTTTCACTTGACTCAACCATGACTTGGATCAGGTTGTACATTAGTTTTTAAACTGGTATCACTGTTCTTTAACACTTCAAAGCAGTCTTAAAAGCAAATTTTCCCAATTCAACACGTCTTTTGATTTTTCAAGTACTGGTTCCTAAAGTGTTGATTGTGAATCCAAGTAAGATGATCTCCCATGGAGCAGCTTGTAAATTCAAACGGCTTGCTTTTTGGGCTGGGAGCACAACTCCCTATCCACTAGAACTCCCTTAAACATCATTAACAGCTTTATGAAAGACTTAAAACCTCTGGAGCAGAATTTATCAAATCTCAGGCCATCAGTTTTTTTTTTCTCCCTGATGAAGCAGAAAGCAAATCCAGTATTTAAAACAGAAGCAGGGACAAACAGTACCCCCATAGTAATACTGCCTGGTTTCTGTGGCCTGGAAAATACAGTAATTCTCTGGAGCACTGCTATCCCATTCACTGGCTGTTTCAGAGGTTCAAATACAGAGAGCAATTGAAAAATCATGATAATCAGCTAATTAACATTTCAAAGAAGAATGATAACAAAACCTGTAGCTCCAGTGAATAACCTACTTTTGACAATAATTGAACTGTTTCTTCATTCACTTCCTCACATATTTCTCTACCTGTGGAATGGTGGAATCCTGTCAAGCCAGTTCACCCTTCACCATCCATTCATGACGACCCTAGGTACAATGGAAAGAAAAGCTGTCTGCTTCTGTGCCGTCTCTGAAAACAGCACATCTAACCACTGTAATCTAGGTTTCCCCCAGCTGAATTTTAGAAGCATATCACCTTTATTCCTAGTCTTTCAGGAGCAAACTTGGGTGTCCCTAGACAGAGAATTCTACCACTGAACCAGAACAGCAAACATCTAATACATACCACACACTGAGCTGAAGTCTTATTTTCACTAGTTTGAGTAGTTACTCACTTAAAAATAAGCCCACTCAGGTGAGACCAGCAGTGGACAACCACCAGGAAGTAATCACCAGGAGGAGAGATTCTGGCTCAGACTCCTGCATAATAAAGCTCTCTGACATCAATACCACTACTTATACGTTTCCAGAAAGTACCTAGCCTACAGATGTTGAAAACAACAAATATTCTCAAAAACTAACAGAGAGCCTTCCTCTAAAGCTGGCACCTATACTGGACTTCCTGCTGCCAGGGGATCAGGCATCATTTTGTTCTGTCATACAAAGACAGGTGGGAGTTCACATGATGGCAATTAACAATAATTTGTAGTCTAAAAGCACTGAGTGCTACCACATGTATTTCTTTAAAATGTCTTTTCCACCCTTTTACCGCTGTCAGCATTCAGTAGCAACCGTGGTGGTTCATTACGCCACGGTCATGGGCAAGGACACAAGGTGACCAAGAAACTGAACAAACTGAGGTACAGTCACCACCTGGGAATCTTTGCCAAGTTTGTGTGGGACATGATCTGGGAGGTGTTTGACCCTACAAGTGACATGTCAACAAGCTGCCCAAGGTCTGTCTCCAAGGACAAGGAGGTTTCAAGTTCATCCACTAAATGAGAATGACATATCCACTAAGAGGAGGTGTGATTGATCAATGTGCTGGCAAGAAGGTGCACGTCCCCATTCAAGTAACAGAAGAGACAAAACCAAAACCCACAGGGAGGAAAAAAATAAGTTCACATGTTACAAATTAGAAGAAACAAATGTGAAGCAAGTATGACTATACCCTTTTACAGATGAAGGAAGCTGAGGTAATGGCTTACACATTAAAATGTAAAAGAGGCATGGTTTGATCCTAACTGCAAAGTCCTTTCATTTCCTCTCCTTCTTTCTCATTTTCCCCCTCTGGTTCTGTCATAAATACCTATGCGCAATTTTATAGACAAGAGAGAAGAAATACAAAAAGCATGTAAATACATTCTTTTCCCAAAGTCAGCTACATACATCAAACTAGGCTGATACAAATATGCCCTAAATGACTGAAACAAAAAGTTACAGAAGTTCAAAGTGAACTTTTTGCTGAAGTGAACCACCAAGAGCTCACAGAGGAGGGAAACGGAGTTGACAAGCTACCCCTGAGAGAAAAGTATGATATTCAGGACAGAAGTGACTCCAGGGAGCAAAGGTCAGGGAGAAGGAAAAGTCATGTTTGAAAAGACAAAAACATCAATCTAACTGAAGCACCGTATTATGTACTAGGGATAAAAGAGGGTGGGCAGGGTCATACACAAGACCTCAAACTCCCTTTTTAAAGCATCAACAAAACATTAAACTTGACTTTGATAAATTTAGTATCAACCTGAAATAACATGCACTTATTCATTTGAACAAGTTCACTACAAAGGTGATTAAATACTGGATTTTAATTAAACTGGCTTTTGTGTGCCTTAATAACCAGATGCATGTTCAACACAATTAAACAAGAAGTCTCCATAGCCCAGATTGCTGAAATTTTGTGTCAGCTACTCAATTTTAAGGCAGAAGTAGCACCCACAAATCTTTTCCACGGTCTGAGAGGTAGGTAGGTAGCTTCTAGAAGGAATAAATTAATAAGCTCATCAGAAAAAAAAAAATCTCTCCTGTATTGCCAGGGTTAAATGAGAAGGCTAAATCCCACCCCCTTAGGGATTTTTTTACTGTTTGTCAGTGACATCACACTCCACCACACTCTCTGCAGGCAAGCTATGCTCCCTAAGGCCCTCCCTTTCCGCTATGTCACCACAGGCCTCTACAAACCTTCACGAAGTGCTGTAAAAGCTTTGGTAGCTCTACTTCTTCAGCTGTCAAACCATAGAAAGCTCAAAGGACATAAAAAGCAGCACTCCATAAAGAGTGGGGAAGAGCACTGTGAAGCCAAGCCAACTCTCCTGCACTGCTGCTCTTGGTATGTGGCAAGGAACAGGCCGGCTCAGGCAGGGCTGACCCTGACCCGCCTTGGGGTTTGCCTAGGAAATGAACAGGCAGGACTGCTCATCGTTCTCCCTTGCAGCACGTGGCAGACTTGAACCACCTCAGCACGTGGCAGACTTGAACCACCTGCATTCTGGCTGGACGCGCAGCTCCTTACTACTAAGTCACCAGAGCTGAAGCGGAAAAAAAACTTTCAATCTAGCCCAACAGTCAGTCTCCTTTTACACCTTAAGAAACTGAGGCCCGAAGCAATTAAGTGATCTGCCCTTCAAAAATTAAGGTCCAGGACAGGTAAGTGATTTGCCTGGGGCTATAGCTTCCCCATAAAGGCGTTAAGTATACTGCCATCCACAGTGTGGCACATAATCACATACTCACTCACTCTATAACTCAACCTTTATGAGAGCAAGTACCTGGTTCCCCACAATCTTTACCTCTTCTGCCACCCACTCCCTCTTCCAGTGCCTCCACCGAGAACTAAATAGGAAACCTAGAACAAACGCCAGAAGTTCTCCTTCCAATCAACCACTTACCTACCACAAATTACTCTTAATTGTGTAAGATAAAGTGGAAGGCAGAATGTCTACATTTTTCCAAGTTCTGACTACGCATGTGGACCTTAGGGCCACGACCGGTGTCCTGCCCATTTTTCTGCAAGCTGCCCTTTCTTCTGCCTTAAACTTTACCGTCCAGGGGTTTTGACAATTCTCACAGGTGCCCAGGTGACCCACATTGTGTCACTTTTCAAACGTTTCAACAGCATCACCAAAATGATAACATGAAAATACCCACTCCCTATAACCAAATAAAAGTTTTGGCAAAACCAAATGCTTCCACAGCACCTCTAAAGCATAACATAAAAACATACACTCTGTACGACCGATTATTAAAAAAACACCAATAACACTCATAGAACATTCACGAAATTTCACCCTGCTTAATTTAAAAAAAAAACAAACAAAAAAACCCAACAAAACTCATCGCCTAAAATAAAAAGACGTTAAAAGCTCCCCAGGCTCATTCCAACCAGGGGAGCCTTTAAGGAATTGGGGCGAGGGGAGAGCGCGGGACCTGTTGTCTCCCGTGCTGCCCGGTGTGCACAGGCAGCGGGTTCCCCCCCTCCCCCCGCATCGCCCCATTTCGGGCGCGATCGCCCCATTCCCGTGACACTCTAAGTGCTTCCGCCACGTTGAGCACTTTGCCATCCGCTGCAGGGCGGGTGCAGGGCGCGCAGCGAAGTGCATGCACGTTATTGTGCCACCCTGGGGGCCAACGCCGGGCCCTAGGGGGTCAATGCCGGGCCCCTGGGGATCAATGCTGGGCCCTAGGGGGTCAATGCTGGGCCCTAGGGGGTCAATGTCGGGCCCTGGGGATCAATGCTGGGCCCTAGGGGGTCAATGCCGGGCCCTAGGGGGCCAAAGCCGGCCCCTGGGGGTCCATGCCAGCCCCTGGGGGGTCCATGCCGGGCCCTGGGGGTCAATGCCAGCCCCTGGGGATCAATGCTGGGCCCTAGGGGGGTCAATGCCGGGCCCTAGGGGGTCAATGTCGGGCCCTGGGGGCCAATTCCAACCCCTGGACATCAATGCCAGCCCCCTAGGGCCGCCCAGGTTGGGTGCAGCGGGCAATCAGCGGGGGGAGGGCTGTGTCTTTCCGAAAAGCCGGGCAAGATTCTCCCTCCCCGCACCCCAAAGTAAAAATAAACCCCCAAACGCCAACACAAAGCTCCCACGCCGCCCACCCCGGTCCCCGGTGGCCACCGCCCCGAAGGCTCGGCACTCAGTGAAATGGGGGGGAAAGCGGGCGGACGGGGGCGCGGGGCCTTACCGCAGACGCAGCACGAGAGGGACTGCCGGAAGTAGGGCAGGAGCCGGTTAATCTCGGTAAACGCCTTGGGGTCTCCGGGGTCGTAGTTGAGCACGAGGCGGCTCGCGGAAATGTAGAGAGCAGTGGCATTCACCGGGTTCATTGCAGACGCTGCGGCACCGCGGGCTCCCGGGCGAAAAGAAATTCCCGAACCAACTGGGGAGGCAGTCGGGGGACAATGGCCCGCGGGCGGCGGCTCGGAGGGGCGCGGGGCAGCGCGGAGGGCCGAGCGGGGCGCGCGGATCCGTGCGAGTGGGGGGCGCTGGGGCGATCCTCCCACACATGGGGCCCTGGCGCCCCGCTTCCGTCCCTGAGACTTCCAGACCCAAGGGAAAAAAAATAAAAAATAGGGAAGGAGGGAAGGAAATAAAAAAAGGCCCGAGAAAAATAAAAACAACAAAAAGCAGACGC
>NW_006399777.1:14531056-14531877 GCF_000299155.1 Elephantulus edwardii | reverse complement strand
CGCCCCGACTCCGCGCGCCCCCCTAACACGCTCGGGCCGCGGCCACTGCAATCCGAATGGACCCTGCGCGCTGCGCGGCGCCTCAGGCCCTGCCGACGACGACGACCGTTACCCCAACGGGCAAAGCCACTGTCATCGCCGAGCCTCCCCCGCCGCCGTCGTCGCCGCCGCTTCCACGCATGCGCCGAGCGCACGCTCTCCCCCCTCCCCCTGCCCTCGCCTTTCCCTTCGCTTCCCTTTTCCTCTCCGCCTCCTCCCGGAGCCCCCCCCCCTCCTTACCCTCCTACAGGGCCTCGCTCGACGGCGCATGCGCACTCCCGCGGCTGCGCCGCCGCCTGTCGGCTGTACGCGTGCGCTCTGACCGCCCACCTGGAAAACCGGATAAACACATCATCCGGCTCACGCCAGCCCCGCCCGGCTGCCAACCACCCCGGCGCTCATGGCGCATGCGTGCTTCTCCACTTACGGCTCGCGGGGCGGAGCATGCGCTCTACGCGCCGCCGGCTATCCGCGCCCCTCCCCCATGGGCTCCCAAATTCCTTTTGCTTGCTGGGCGGTCGTGGCTGGGTCGGGTCCGTGGACGGGTTTGGCGTTAGGTGACCCATCGTTCCCCAGCGGGGGGCCGTCTGCTTCCCTCTTGGCATTGCCTCGGGGCTCACCAGTGTTGGATCCCCGCTAGGCTTGACTTGCAGCCCACTGGCCCCAACACGGCCTGTCCTCGCCCGAACTACCCACTGTCGATAGAGCCCCGCGCAGCCAAGACCCCGCCCGCCTGGGCTTCCCCCCCAGGCCTAAAATGGAAGCCCTGATGGTGTGATGGA
>NW_006399777.1:14526452-14530956 GCF_000299155.1 Elephantulus edwardii | reverse complement strand
AAAAAAAAAAAAAAAAGCACAGCCAGACCTCGGACAGGGCATTGCTCTTCTTTTTGAGCAGTGACTCCTGCAGCATAACACGGCTGTGCATCGCAGGCCACGTTTGGGTAGGGACTTCGGCATGCGGCTGGCTCCCCGCTGGGGGACATTCCCTCCAGGGCTGTAAGCCCCAGAGGGGCTCTAACTCTGGGTTTCGAACCCACCTTCTATTTCTACCCCTCAGCTGGCTCTCAACAGCACCGCGCAAGGAACTCGCCTGGGAACAGTCTGATTGAAAACAAAAGATATGCCTTGATTTTTGTTTATAGCTCCGTTGATAAAATTAGCCTTTCCTTGCGAGCTGGAGGCGGGGAGGGGGTTGCGGAATGTATGATCGAATCATAGTCTCGCGTTAGGACAAATCCAAACCCTTGAAAACCTTACCAGTTTTCTTTAAACGAGCTTCCCTTTGGGTGTTTGCGGGCGATCAGGGACACTGGAATTTGAATCAACAAAAGCCTGATTTGTGATTCTTCTGCCTCGGTGTTCTAGGTGTTCTAAGTGTCATAGAGTTGACCTCGGTTCATCGCGGCCCTAGGATCTGGAACTTGCTCTATCTTGCATCATCCTCTCAAAGTCTGAATGTCCATTTTTACAGTCATGGTGTCAGTTCACCTTGTGCAAAGTTTTCATAGCTTTCTCTGACCCTTCACCTCTCTAGCATGACACCTTTTTTCCAAGGACTAGTGACAACATGCCCCAAATAATGTGAGAGAACTTTCACCCTGGTTGAACTTCTTTTCCAAAATAAGCTTTATTTGTTCTTTTGGCCATGGTATGAATATTCAGTACTTTTCTCCAACATTCCGATTCAAAGGCATCGATTCTTCCTCTGTCCTCTGTTCATGGTCCAGCTTTCAGATGCAGAGAAAGTAATTGAAAAGACCTAGCCTTGGATCAGGCACACCTTAATTATTCACATGCAAGTACACATTGGTTTTTTTTTTTTTAAACTACAAGTCCCTAAGAACTAAAATATGACCTAAAGTATACCACCTAAATTTAGAAACTATCTCAATAGATATGATGCTCAAAGATCAGATGAGTTGGGGGATGACATGAAAGCTAGCATGATGAAGAAAGCAATGTATCATTACAAAGCCAGAGGAGAAAGAAAAGATCTACCACCTATCAAACTGTGAATCAAGCTTCAAGACATGTATTTCCAATAAAATGTATGGCTGAGATTGTTGCTAACCAAATAATTCTTCAGCTAGGTGTGTAGGTGGACTCCATTCCCATCCACCAGCTGTTTCAGATTTGCCAGTAAAACTAATAGTAGCTATTGGAAGACAGGAAGAATGGAAGGCCTGCTTTCATACCTAGCCTATAAAGACCTCTCTCATGCCATCTTCATGATCGCCTTCTCCAGCTATTTGAAGCCACATGTTGAGGACAACAAAGAAACCTGTGTCCCTGCACCACTACTAGTTAGTTTTGGAACTATATTATTTTAAAAATAAAATTATGTTAGGATAGAAGGAGAATTGATGCCTTTGAGATGTGGTGCTGGAGAAGAGTATTGAGAATACCATGGACTGCTAGGAAAACAAACACATTTGTCCTGGAAAGGATTAAACCGGATGGCTCCTTGGAGGCAAGGATTCTGAGGTCCGTCTAACATACTTTGGACATGTTGTGAGGAGAGACCGGTCCTTAGAGAGGGACATCATGCTTGGGAGGGTGGAGGGACGGCGCAGGAGAGGAAGGCCCTCTATGAGGTGGATTGATTCAGTGACTGGGGTAATTGGGATGGGAGTGTCGGAGACAGTGCGATTGGCACAGGACAGAGCGGAGTTTAGGGCTGTTGTACATAGGATCGCTATGAGTAGCAGGCGACTCGACGGCACATAACAACAACAACAACCTGCCCAAAAAGAAAAGATCTAAATGGATGCCCATTGATAGGAATCATTCACTCAAACTCTTGTACTTTTGGAAGTAACCTAAAAGAACCTTTCTTTTTCTCAAAAGACACCAAGGACTTTTATCATACTTCCTTGTACATAATAGATATTGACAAAGTAAAATTTATAATGGATTTAAATACTTTGTGGCACAAATATTTGTACATTGTAATTTTATGGGATTGCAATTTAACAGAGTAGGATTGAAGGATTACTACCCTTTACTACCTCTGATAGAGTATAAACGTCACTCTGAAACAGGTTTACTGTTAAAAGTTCCAGCAGTGTCAGCACTTCAGTAATAAAAAATTTTTAACTTCTTGATTTTGTTTAGTAGCAAAAATTTTATTTTAGTAGAAATTAAAGTTAGGCAGAATACAGATAGCTCTAGCGTCATCGTCTGTAAAGAGCTGTGCTTCTAAACCAAAGGCCTTCATTGTATGGCTATTCAAATCCACCAACATCTCCCATGTGACTTACAGCCTCAGAAACCCAAGGGACGGAGAGCCTTTGTGACTCAAAGGCAATTAGTTTGAAGGTTTTATGCAGAATATACTTATAGAGTGTATTTATTCACATCCTACTAGTTATCGTTCTACATTTACAGTACTGTTATTATGCAATATTTGTCCTTAGGAGACTGAGTTAGCATCATGTTCAGCATAATGAGAACTTTGTGATTGTGTTACCAGTCTTTTTCTTCTGGAAGCCCTATAGTAAACTTTCATTATGAGACTCTGTCTGAGATGTCAATGCCAAATATTTTTTTCCACAGTCTATTACCCTATTGAGAAAAAGGTAGGGTTGGGTTGGGTTTTTTTCTTTCTTGTTTGTTTCTTTAAAGAAATATTTTTTATTTTAATTATTATTTTAATGAAAGTTTACAGAAAAGTTCCATTTTCATTCATTCATTGTTGTACATTTTACCCCCTCTCCCTCCCTCCCCCTTCCCCTAGTTCACTTTAAAAAAATATTTGTTCACTGCTTCACAAGAACCTTCCATCCCCCACCCCCCACCCCCAACCCCAGTCCTCTTTGCAATGTACCTCTTATTCTGGACAGTTGTTGTACATATAATGCTTAATCATATTTTAAACAGTTCTTTCCTTCATCTGTTCTAATGCAGTATTAGCAAAGAGATGGATGCAATCCAAGTACAAATAAAAAAAAAAGAATGGATAGAAAAACTATGGTATAGTCCCACATTTGAATCCTACACAGCACTGAAAAATAAAGGATTCATAATATATTATAAAATATGGGTAACCCTTGAGGACATTATGCTGAAATATCTCAGTCACAAAAGGACAAATACTGCATAACACCATGTTCTAAAAAAGCACTGAGGAGTGTGTGGACAAGGAGGTGGGGGCAGTGGAGTTAGAGTATCAACTCCTTCGACTCCATTTACGATTCTCTTTTTTTTTCCCTCCCCTAAACCTGTCTGGTGGTGGTTGGTGTTTTATTTGCGTATCTTTTCATTCATTTTCAAACCTTAAATTTTAGGGTTGGGGGAGGTGAGGAAAGGCAGGAAAGAGGAAGGGAGGAGACTAGTGGCAAAAGAGGAGGTGGAGGACATAGAGATGAAGAAGAGGATTAACCTGGAGTTAAGGAACAAAGCCCCGGAGGAGGTGACAGAGTTAGTCCTTGATAATTGCAGATGTGTCAATGGAGAAATTGAGGGCCTAAATGATACTTTTAAAAAATTAGAGTCTTTAAGTATGGCTGATGTGGAATTAAGTTCACTGGCTCGACTTCTCAGCTTAAGTAAACTTCGAAAGTTAGAACTTAGTAACAATAGCATTTCTGGAGGCTTGGAAGTCCTGGCAGAGAAATGTCCAAATCTTACCTACCTCAATCTGAGTGGAAATAGAATTAAAGATCTCAGTACAGTAGAAGCTCTGCAAAATCTTAAAAATTTGAAAAGTCTTGACTTGTTTAATTGTGAGATCACAAACTTGGAAGATTATAGAGAAAGTATTTTTGAACTGCTGCAGCAAATTACATACTTAGATGGATTTGATCAGGAGGATAACGAAGCACCTGAAACATCTGAAGAGGATGATGACGAAGATGGAGATGAAGATGATGAGGATGAAGAAGAAGATGAAGCTGGGCCACCTGAAGGATATGAAGAAGAGGAAGATGAGGATGAAGATGACGATGATGAGGAAGCAGGCTCAGAACTGGGAGAGGGAGAGGAGGAAGTAGGCCTCTCATACTTAATGAAAGAAGAGATCCAGGATGAAGAAGATGATGATGACTATGTTGAAGAAGGAGAGGAGGAGGAGGAGGAGGAGGAGGAGGAAGAGGAAGAGGAGGAGGAGGAAGAAGAAGAGTAGGAGGAGGAGGAAGAGGAAGAGGAGGAAGAGGAAGAGGAGGAAGAAGAAGAGGAAGAAGAAGAAGAGGAGGAAGAAGAAGAGGAGGAAGAAGAAGAAGAAGAAGAAGAAGGTCGTCTTCGAGGGGAGAAGAGGAAACGAGATTCTGAAGATGAAGGAGAAGAAGATGATGACTAGCTCATTCTGAGCCTCATTTCCTAATGTTCTTGGGTTTGCAAA
>NW_006399777.1:14515998-14524443 GCF_000299155.1 Elephantulus edwardii | reverse complement strand
TTTAGCTTTGTGGGTGGTATTTTCATGCAAATAAGTAAGGGTGGGTTTTATATTTTGTAGAGGTTTTTGGTCCTATTTTAATGCTCTTTGTATGACAGTATGTATATAGTGTTAAGTTCCTCAAGACTCTCTCCTTTTAAAACTTTGAAGTTAATACTTTTGTGCAACTGTGTTTTGAATAAAGCCATGACAATGTTAAACAAAAAAAAAAGCACTGACATGAGGGTAGGGAGAAAACTATGAAAAAATGGGAGAAGATTTGATGCATACTTCCTAAACAGCATGCCCCTAGAAACTCCATGAACTTTGAGAAATGACAATAGTTATAGAAAGGCTTCAGGTATTTTGTTCATAGAATCATTATGAGTTGTGCTCAATGGCAATCAACAACAACAACAATTAGTTTCTAAAAACTTTATATAGTATTACTTTTTAAAAAAACATTTTACAGAGCCCTGCCAGAATGTGAGGCCCACCAGGAGTGAGCCGAAAGCTGCAGTCTGAGTGAGGTCCCCACATGTGCCCACACCCCATATACCCACCCAACGAGTGTCTGCATGCATATCTACCCAGTGTATGCCTGAGCACATGCCTACCACACCAGTGCCCACTCTGCACTCAGCCTTGCATCTCCTCACGTCCAGTCAACTAATTGCCTTTAATCTGGAGTGCCTTGGTCTAATATAGCTGCAACAATTATCTAACAGAAGAGGACACTTTCACAGGCCCTGAGCTGAAACTTCCATGGTTCATAAGCTTAGAGAGAGACACCGACAGCATACCTGCCTCTTCTGTAACAGTGGCTTCAGATCAAGAACCTATCTTTGCTTCAGGCATGAAAAACTCTACCACAGCAATGTCATGTAAGAAGCAGGTTACCTTACACCCTACACAAATGCAAAGCAAGATATCCCCCCCAAAAAGTGACACAGTATCAATGGATTTCCTGAAGCAAGAATGTCTGATGGAACTTTCTGACACAAGATTTAAAAGAACAATGATTGAATATTTTCAACAGGTGAAAGACAAACTTGAAGAATTACAGGACACTGCAAGCAAAACCCAGGAGGAGCTTAAAAAACAAAAACAATGCAAATAAAACAAATGCGGCATTAGAGGTTCTTGAAAAACAAGAAACCACAATCCAAAATATGAAGTCCAATGTTTCAGATGCTGTCAATATGATGAAGGGACAAATGAACAGAGTTGAAGAAATGGGACACAGAATCAGTGAAAGAGAAGTTAGAATTGTCACCAATGATCTGCTAGAGCAAAAAGCAGAATCAGTAAGGAAGGAAAAACAGGAAAACCTAAGAATAATGTGGAACACCATCAAGAGAAATGACATGTGCATCATTGGGATCCCAGAAAGGAAAAAGCAAGTAAAGGCACTGAAAATATTGTGGAAGAATTACTAGAAGAAAACTTCCTAGGCATAATGAAGAATGAAAGAATATATATTCAAGAAGCTGAGCAAAAACCATATAGAATAAACCCCAAAAGGAAAACACCAAGGCATATCATGGTCAAATTTTCCAGAACTAAAAATAAGGAGAGAATTCTGAAAGCAGCAAGGGAGAAACAAAGAGCAGCTTTTAAGGGAGAACAGATAAGATTAAGTGCCGATTTCTCAGCAAAACCATGGGAGCAAGAAGACAGCAGAATGGCATATATCGAACACTCAAAACAAGTGTCAACCAAGAATATTGTACCCAGCAAAATTGTCCATCAAATATGAAGGAGAGATCAAGATATTCCCAGAAAAACAGAATCTAAGCAAGTTTGTAAAAACAAGACCAGCACTACAGGAAACACTGAGAGATGTCCTTCTTACAGAGGTGCCACAGAAAGCAGGATGAACCAAAGTAACTAGCAACAACACCAAAAAGAACTCACCACAGTGATAGCACAAACCATGCCTCTCAAAAATCACACTGAACGTGAATGGTTTAAATGCACCACTGAAGAGAAAAAGAGCAACAGAATGGATATAAAAACCCCCCAACCAACTCAAATCCATCAATAAGCCATCTACAAGAGACACACCTAAAAAGTGAAGACAAAGAAAGACTAAAAAGGGTGGGAAAAAAAATATACCAAGCAAATGGCAACCAGAACAAAGCAGGAGTAGCAATATTAATCTCTGATAAAATAAGTTGCAATGCAAAAACTATCACAAAGGACAAGGAAGGTCACTACATATGCTTAAAGGGTCAGTAGAACAAGAGGACATAACAATAATAAATAATTATGCACCAAATAATAGAGCTGCAAAATATATAAAACAAACATTAACAAAACTGAAAAAGGAAATAGATAACACCGCTATAGTAGTTGGAGACTTCAAAACACCAATCTCAAGAAAAGATAGAACTACCAGACACAAACTCAACAAAGATGCTGAAGAATTAAACAACACAATAAACCAACATGATCTCATAGATATTTATAGGCTAATGCACCCCCCCCAAAAAAAAACCCAACCAAAAAACCCACAGTATACCTTCTCCAATGTGCATAGAACATTCTCCAGAATAGAAGGCATTTTAGGTCACAAGGCAAGCATCAATAAATTAAAAAACATAGAAATAATACAGAGCATTTTCTCAGACCACAATGCTACAAAATTAGAAGTTAATAACAAGAGGATAAAGGAGGGGGGAAAACCATATATTTGGAAGTTGAACAACACCCTGCTTGAACATAAGTGGGTACTGGAAGAAATAAATAATGACATTTAAAAGTTTCCTGAAACAAATGACAATAAAAACACCACTTAACAATACCTCTGGGAAACAGCCAAAGCAGTAATCAAAGGTCAAATTATAGCAATAAGCAAACACATCAAAAGGCAGGAAAAGAGGACCATTGACTCTCCAACCCAGTATCTCCAACAAATTAGAAAAAACAGCAGGAAACCCCAACACCCTCTAAAAAAACCTTGAAATTATAAAAATTAGGGCAGACACAAATTAAATAGAAAACAGAAAAACAATTGAAACCATCAACAAAATAGAGAGTTGTTTCTTTGAAAAGGACAATAAAATCAACAGACTCCTAGCAAAACTAACAATGGGAAAGAAGGAAAAGGCACAAATAATCTGAATAAAAGATGAAATGGGCAATGTCACAACAAAAACAACTAAAATAAAAAGGCTAACAGTTGAATATTATGAAAAATATGAAAACCTAGAGGAAATGGACAAATACTTAGAAATCCACAACCTACCTAAATCGACACAAACCAAAATTGAACACCTGAAGAAACCCATTACAAAAGAAGAAGTTGAATAGGTAATAACTTCCAGGAAAAAAAAAAGTCCTGGACCAGATGGTTTTACAAGTGAATTTTATCAAATATTAAGAGAACAACTGTCACCAACTCTACATAAACTATTTCAGAAAATTAAAAAAGATAGAATTCTCCCAGACTCATTCTATGAAGCAAACATATGCTTGATACAAAAACCAAGTAAAGACACCACAAAAATAGAAAACTATAGGACAATGTTGCTCATTGTCTATAAGCCAATTATCTCTCATGAACATAGATGCAAAAATCCTGAATAAAATCTTGGCCAAGAGAATCCAATGATACATCAATAAAATAATTCACCATGACCAACTTGGATTCATAACAGGTATGCAAGGATGATTCAACATAAGAAAAACAATCAGTGTAATTAATCACATTAACAAAACAAAGAACAAAAACCTATCTTATCGATGGATGCAGAAAAGGCCTTTGACAAAATCCAACACCCTTTCCTGATTAAAAACACTCAACCAAATAGGATTAGAGAGGAATTTCCTCAACATAGTAAAAAGTATATACACAAACCTGAGAGCCAACATTATTCTCAATGGAGAGAGACTAAAGGCATTCCCTTTGAGAACAGGAACTAGGCAAGGATGCGCACTATCACCTCTCCTGTTCAGTATAGTATTGGAAGTCTTAGTTATAGCAATAAGATAAGACAAGGAAATAAGAGGTATTCAAATTGGCAAAGAGGAGATAAAATGATCTCTATGTGCAGATGATACGATAGTATACTTAGAAAACCCTAAAGACTAGCAAGAAAACTACTGGACATAGTTGACCAATTCAACAAAGTGGTAGGATACAAGATCAACATACAAAAATCAACTTGATTTCTTTACAGTGACAAAGAGAATACAGAACTGGAGCTAAGAAAAACAATACCATCACAATAGCTAATCACAAGATTAAATACTTGGGAGTAAATACAAACAGAAGTACAAAGGATCTATTAAAAGAAAATTACAAAACATTACTACAAGAAACAAAAAGAGACCTGGAGAAATGGAAGAATATAACTTGCTCACAGATAGGAAGACCCAATATTGTGAAAATGGCAATACTACCAAAGGCAATTTACACGTTCAATGCAAAACCAATGCAAATACCAATTCCATTCTTCAATGAGATGGAAAAGGCAATCTTCAGTTTCATTTGGAATGGAAAGAGACCCCAAATAAGCAAAGCACTCCTTAAAAGAGAAACAAGGTAGGAGGCATTTAACTCCTTGATTTCAAATCCTACTACACTGCCATGGTGGTCAAGACATGGTATTGGTATAATGACAGACATATAGATCAACGGAATAGAATTGAGAACCCAGAAATCAGCCCATCTACCTATGGACAACTGATTTTTTGATAAGGAGATGAAATCAGTAAAGTGGGGAAATGACAGCCTTTGTAACAAATTATGTTGACAAAATTGGAAAACTATCTGAAGAGAACTAAAGCAAGATTCACACCTCACTCCATACAAAAAACCTAACTCAAAGTGGATCAAGGACCTGGGACAAAAACCAAGGACTATAAAATTCATTAAAGAAAAGCTTGGAAGAACTCCAGAAGCCCTAATCCACAGCATTAACAGTTTCAAGCACCCTGAAAAACCTACAACCAGGAGAAGATAAAATAAAATAGATGAATAAGACCTCCTAAGAATAAAATCCCTACGCACATCCAAAAACTTCTCCAACAGGGTAAAAATGGAAGCCACAGACTGGGAAAAAAAAATCTGGTAATGACATGTCTGATAAGGGATTTATATCTAAAATGTATAGAATACTCAAGCACCACAACAAGATAAAGGTAAACAACCCAATTGCAAAATGGGCACAAGATATGAACAGACACTTCACAAAAGAAGATATTCAGATGGTTAACAAACACATGAAGAAATGTTCAAAATCCCTAGCTCTAAGAGAGATGCAAATCAAAACAACTATGAGATATGATCTTACCTCAGTAAGATTAGCAAAATTTAACAGAACAGCAAACAACAAATCTCGTTGTGGAGAAATTGGAACCCTTATTCACTGTTAGTAGGAGTGTAAAATGGTGCAACCACAATGGAAGGCAGTATGGTGCTTTCTCAAAAAGTTGCAAATAGAAATACCATTTGACCCAGCAATTCCACTGCTAGGTATATACCCTAAAGAAACCATAACTGCTACCCAAGCAGATATATGCACACCCATGTTTATTGCAGCTTCATTCACAATAACAAAGAGTTAGAAACAACCCAAGTGCCCATCAACGAACGAATTGTGGTATATTCACATAATTGTATACTATGCTGCATTGAAAAATAATTATTTTGAGTGAAGTATCTCAGTCACAAGGGGACAAATACTGCATAATATCACTGTTTTAAAGCAGGATTGACATTGGGGTTGGGGGAATCTAAGAAAAGAGGAGATAAAAAATGTGTATTGCATTGAAACAGATGAGGGAGAGAACTGTTTGAAAGAAATATGTGATTAGGTATTATTTTTTAAACATTTTTTTTATTTATTATTTTTTTGGGTGTGTACCGTCAAATCGGATCTGACTGGTACAGGAGGAGATTGTCCCTCCTTCCCCGGCAGAGCATCTGGTGGATTCGAACCGTGCGCCTGTGGGATTGCAGTGCAGCTTCTTGCCACTAGGCGACTACAGCTCCCCTGATTAGGTATTATTTTCATGACAAGAGTCTAGAATGAGAAGACAAAAAAAAGATAAATTGATCATTAAACTTCTGTATCTTTGCACTTTAAAAAAATTATATATTGGTTTGATCATAAAGTTCATATACATTGTGCTTCACACTAATCCTCATTCATATTGTTTCATACAATCTTCCCATATATTATGCTTTATAAAATCAATCATAGGAAAAAAAATCAATCATCACTGGGCCCTGCCCATCACTACCCAATCGTTTCAGGTCCCTACCGGGTCCTTCCCATTTCCCTCACCCCTCCCACCACCCACCAAACTGTGCAACCCTGGGGTTTCACCCCTACCTATCCTCACTCTTCTGCTCTGCCGCTTTCCCCATTGGGACCCCATACATATTTTAATAGTTATCCTTCTATTATTATAACTAACGGTCTTATGAAGTATTTGTCATTATGATAACCCAATTACAAAATGAGCAAAATACATGGAAAGACTTTTGACAGAGGCAGATATTTGGATGGCAAACCAACACATGAAAAAATGCTCAAAATCACTGGAAATAAGAGAGGTGCAAATCAAAACCACAATGAGATACCATCTTATCCCAGTACAAGTGGCAAAGCTTAGCGGGGCAGCTAGTAATAAATGTGGGAGAGGATGAAGAGATAGGAACTCTTATACACTGTTGGTGGAATTGTAAAATGGTACAACCATTCCAAGTTTCCAGAAGTTTGTCTTAGGTCACCAAGAAACAATACTTAAGTTACATAAGCAAAGATTTTACAAGTAAAAACTTTATCTTCTCCCCCAAAACCAGGTGACTCGGTCTTTGATTCAGAAATGTATTCTGAGATGCTGAACCTTGACATTCAGTCTTCAACCCAGTGCTCCAAGAAGTTTGTTATAATATTCTATGGCAGGTTTCGAAGCAGGAAAGGCATCCATTTCCTAAACAACATGCCTCTGGAAACTCTATGAACTTGGATAAAGGTCAAAAGCTGTAGAGGGCCTTTTGTTCATAGGGTCTCTCTGAGTTGTGCTCGACTTGAAGGCAATCAACAACAAACAATACTGAGAAACCCAATTCTTTACATGCTATTTGGCATCAAAAGTTCTTAAACTTTCATAAATAAAACTATGACACTTTAGCAAAAAACCAAAATCCTCATTGTGTTGAGTGAGAACTTACTCACAGCTGACGTGCTTACTGGGTTTCTGGAGACTATTAATCTCGGGAAGAGATTTCTCATTCCTCTTCCAGCAGCTCTTAGATATTAACTTCCCACTCCCCCCAAAAAAGCCCAACAAAACAAAAACTGAAATTCACTAACTGCTATCATTTTAGCTCCAAACCACTATATCCCTCCATCAGAATTCCAAGGCTATAAATTGTGTCAAAAGAAGATTGCTCATATTTCTCCAGCCAAGTTGATTTGAACCACCAGGTGTGTGTGGCCTTTGGATTTTCAATGCAACTTGCTGTGGGCACCTGCTCTCTTACAGTACAACCTATGAGGTGATTGTTCAACTGTGAGTCAGTTGTGAAACCACACAATGGCAACAAAAGTGACAACAATGCATACACTCATTAACAGACTCCCCTAATATGTAGATATATATTTAATAATATAAGCAGATGTCCACATTGCAATGTTGTTGTTAAGTGCCGTTGAGTTGTAGGCAACTCATAGTGACCCTATGAACAAAAGACCAGGACACTTGTATAATTTTCATCCTTTCTCTAAGTTCATAGGGTTTCCAGAGGCAAGCTATTTCAGAAGTGGATGCCATTCCTGCTTCCAAGCTTGTTTTAATAGGGGAGCTCCATCAAACACTGTCCACTATGGGTAACCATTCTCACATTTGATACATCGGTGTCACAGTGTTCAGCGTCACAGCAACCATGAGTTACCTCTGTACTGCAATGCACAGACCAGTGCGTGCTGTACCACCTAGAAGAATGTTTCACCAAAAACAATTAAAGGCAGACCTGAGAGGCACGGATTAGAGTCACCCACCTTTGGCTTGGTATCATCACTTTCTGTCCACTAGGCCAACTGATCTCTTTCTATGCTGTTGTTGTTGTTGTTGTTGTTAAGTGCCGTTGATTCGTAGGTGACTCATAGCGACCCTATATTTTAGATATAAAATCTCACCTTTTCCTATAGCATAGCAAGCCAAGCTATATAAACTTGAATATTAGTTCAGTTTAATATTAGGAAGCTTTCTAAATATCTTGGCAACTATTTAATGGGTATAAAGTTGAATAAGGAGTTGTGCTGCCAATACAAAAGCAGAGAGTTACCAACTCAAGGTGGACCATGGATCTAGGACTAAAACCAAGGACTATAAACTTCATTAAAGAAAAGCTTGGAAGAACTGTAGTAGTCTTAATCCATAACCTAAACAGTCTTCAAAGTATCCTGGAAAATCTACAACCAGGAGAAGATAAAACAGATGAATGGA
>NW_006399777.1:14511955-14514834 GCF_000299155.1 Elephantulus edwardii | reverse complement strand
AAAAAAGCAGAGAGTTTGAATTTATCAGTGGCTCCAGGGGAGAAAAGTTGCACAATCTCCTCCCTTGTGATTTGCAGCCCTTGAAAAACAGTAGAAAGGTCAGCTATGAGTCCATTGTGACACCGTGGCAATGAATTTGAGAGTGATAGTGAGACAGTATTTTTCCTATATTCTTTCGCTTTCATGGCTCTGGAAACTCCTTTTGCCTTTAAAGATGTTTAAAGAGACCCAGTGGCACAGTGAGTTAAGCGAAACAAAGTGTTATCCACCAGCTGCTTTGAGGAAGAACGATATGACTTCTTTAATGATTTGCTTTGGGAACCAGATGAGAGCAATTCTACTCTTGTCTGCAGGGTTCCTATGAATCTGCAGCGAATTTAACAGTGAATTTCTTTTTTTTTTTTTTTTCCCCTCTCTCCCCCGTTTGTTTGGACTTCACCTAAAAGTTTCTCTGGAACTTCATGCCCAGAAGCTGAGGTCCAAGGGACTTGATCCTGCCTTACTCTTCCTATCTTTTAAAAACTCAAGATCAAGGGGAGCTCTGGTGGCCTAGTGGCAAGGAGCTGCAACTACAATCCCAGAGGCGCACGGTTCGAATCCACCAGATGCTCTGCCGGGGAAGGAGGGGCAGTCTCCTCCTGTACCAGTCAGATCTGATTTGACGGTACACTCACACAAAAATAATAAAATAAAATTAAAAAAAACAAAAACAAACCCTCATGATCAAAGACAAGAATAGCTCATTTCAATTCCTTTAGATATGGTATAAGTTGGCCCAGGCATTTTGAAAGACAAACCAAATTCTTCATGTTTTAATATTATCTTGGTTAGCAATTTTTATAAAGGAACCCATAAATTCTTAGCTTTTTTTTTCCCCTTCTGGGCTTCCCCCCCCTTCTAAATTTCTCCTTTATCTTTCTTCTTAGTCTAGAAGGATTGTTGTTGTTGCTGTTGTTTTTGTGTACCATCGAGTTGGAACTGACACATAGCTGACCCTCTTGGTGGGTTTTCAGAGGCAGTTAAGTGCATGGGAGGAGAATGCCCATTCTTCTCCTGTGGACGCTTGAACTGTGTGCCTTCGAGATTGCAGTGCAGCTTCTTGCCACTAGACGAGCAAAGCTCCTTCTAGAATGATTAGGCATGTTTTAAAACAAAATTACTTTTTTTTTCTTAAATAAAACATACTTCATATTTACCATATGGCAGGGGAGATACCATGATCACGAAGGTGGTTTTCCCAGGGCAAAGCTTATTCATTCATTGTACTCTGGATGTGCTGACCCCCAGCCATTTCCCCAAATGTGGGAAACTCCACTACATAACTTGTGGTACTGGGGACTACATTCGCGCTTTACCCTGCAAAATAAAGATAACGTTCATCTGGCATATTTCATATGTGATATTTCATATCACATCTACCTTACACTTCTTAGAAAGATTTTGCTTGTAAGATTGACATACTACAGCTCGTAAAAACCCCTGTCATAAGTTTGTACTTTCTAATTTCAGGAAATATTTAGACTATTAAATAAATAGAAGCACTTATTTATCATACCAATCAAGATACAGCTTTTTGAAGAACTATGACAATCTAATTTTAATAATACCATCTGGAGGTAACAGGTGTTATGTTTACATAACCTTTATCTTTTGCATTCTTCATAAGACCTTCCAATAAATAATTTATAATTATTTGTCCCTTTTGAAGGCTTTGTTACATCAGTTAAAAGAAACAATCTATCCTTTTTAGTGCATAGTTCAAATAGACCGGTTTTTAGCAATGTTTCTTAAAGTAGCTTCTAAATATGCAAAGCAACATGTTTCCAGTGTGTACCTTAAACACAGGATCTTCTTTTCCTGGTTAAGAAACAGGAGTACCCTTTCTGCTATTTAAGCAAGGAATGACGTTTACTAGGGCAAATGGTTTGCAATGGGAGATGTGCAGGGCTGCAGCAAAATCAATTCACTACTCACTCAACAGAAGAATCTGGTGGTTTATAAAAATATTTAGGGGGTGCTGGTGGCTTAGCAGCTAGGAGTTGGGCTGCCAACACAAAAGTATTTAGATGAAATCCACCAGCTTCTCTATATGTACAACATCCCTAAACCCTGCTCTATACTGTGCCAATCTCACTGTCTCTGACACACCTACCCCATTACCCCAGTCACTGAATCCATCCATCTCATCGAGGGTCTTCCTCTCCTGTGCTGTCCCTCCACACACCCAAGCATGACGTCCCTCTCCAAGAACTGGTCCCTCCTTGCAACATGTCCAAAGTATGTCAGATAAAGCTTCAGAATCCTTGCCCCCAAGAAACAGCCTGGTTTAACCCTCTCTAGGACGGACCTATTCATTTTCTTAGCAGTCCATGGTATATTCAATACTCTTCTGCAACACCACAGCTCAAAGGCATCGATTCTCCTTCTATCATCCCTAGTCATTGTCCAGCTGTCTAATGCATAGCAAGTGATTGCAAAGACCATATCCTGTATCAGGTGCACCTTAGTCTCCATAGTGACATCATTGCTCTTCAGTACTTTGGGGCGGTTTCTAGCAGCAGACTTCCCCATTCCAATGTTGTTGTTTTTGGTAAATGCCATCAAGTTGTAGGCGACTCATAGCAACCCTATGAATGAAAGACCTGAGAGCTTGTAAAACTTTTATCCTTTCTCCAGGTTCATAGGGTTTCCGGAGGCAAGCTATTTCAGAAGTGGATACCACTCCTGCTTCCAAACTTGTTTTAATCAGGGAGTTCCATCAAACACTGTCCACCATGGGTAACCATTATCTCATTTGACACATCAGTGTCATAGTGTTCAGCTTCACAGCAACCATAAGTTACCTCTGTACAATAACTGGACAGACCAGGGCTATATGA
>NW_006399777.1:14509769-14510860 GCF_000299155.1 Elephantulus edwardii | reverse complement strand
AACAATCTCAATCTCTTCACCATATATCATGATGCTGCCAATTGGCCCAGTGATGAGAATCTTTGTTTTCTTGGTATTGAGCCTCAATCCATATTGAAGGCTACAGTCCTTGACTTTCTGCAGCAGGTGTTTCAGGTCCTCCTTAGTTTCAGCAAGCAGGGTTGTGTCATCTGCATAGTGCCGATTGTTAATAAATCTTCCTCCAATCCTGATGACACATTTCTCCTCATAGAGCCCAGCCTCCCGGATAATCTGTTCTGCATATGGATTGACAAGGTATGGCGATAGGACACATTACTGGTGTATACATTTCTCAATTTTGGGGTTTTTTAAATTTTTATTTTATTATTTTTTGTGTGTAACATCAAATCAGATCTGACTGGTACAGGAGATTGCCCCTCCTTCTCCAGCCCAGCATCTGGTGGATTCGAACCACGTACCTCGGGGATTGCAGTGAAGCTACATTTCCTCAATTTTGAACCATGTAGTGTTTTCTTGCTCTGTTCTGACGATTGCCTCCTGGTCCAGGTATAGGTTTCGCCTTAGCACAATCAAAAGCTCTGGGATTCCCATTCTTTTCAGAGTTAGCCACAGTTTGTTGTGATTCACACAGTCAAATGCCTTTGCATAATCAGTGAAACACATTCCTCTGGTACTCCCTGCTTTCAGGCAAGATCCATCTAACATTATCTACAATATCCCTAGTACCACAACCCCTTAAATAAAATCCATGGGAACCAAAATATGATCTTGAGTCTATCCCATCTGAATTTCAAAATCATCTCAGGAACAGGTTTTGAGGACTTGAACACCAATGAACAAAGACTGGATGAGTTGTGGGAGGATATCAAGAATATCATCCAAGAAGAGTGCAAAAGGTCATTACAAAGACAGGAGGAAGAAAAGACCAAAATGGATGTCAGAGGAAACTCTGAATATTGCACTATAGCACTGAGAAGCCAAAGCAGAGGAAAGAAATCAAGATTAAAGAGCTGAACAGAAGATTTCAAAAGGCAGCACTGGAAGACAAAGTAAATTATTACAATGAAATGTTCAAGGAGCTGGAGTCAGAAAATCAAAAGGGCTGAACT
>NW_006399777.1:14500713-14507928 GCF_000299155.1 Elephantulus edwardii | reverse complement strand
GCGATGTCATCATCCATGGTGAGCTGGGGGTGGCGGGTGTGAACCGGCAGCAGTGACTATGCGAAGGGGCCTGTGCTCCGGGGCGGACGAGGTGTCGGCTGTCGCTCAGCATTTCTTAAGCTCAAGGAACTAAAGAACAAATTCAAACCTCAAGTTACAATACTTAAGGATACTTTGGGCAGAATATTAAGTGATCCAGGAAATATTAAAAGAAGATGAAAAGAGTATACAGAGTCATTGTACCGAAAGGAATTGGCAGACACAGAAAAATTTCATGAAACAATATATGAGCAAGAGCCCATGGTGATAAAGGAAGAAGTTCAAGCTGCTTTGAAGGAATTGGAAACAAATAAGGTCCCAGGAACAGATGGTATACCAGTTGACGTATTTCAGCTAACAGATGCTGCCCTGGATGTGTTCACCAAATTGTGCCAAGAAATCTGGAGGACCACCACTTGGCCAACTGACTGGAAGAGATCTATATTTGTTCCCTTTCCAAAGAAAGGTGATCCAACACAGTGTGGAAATTATAGAACAATATCATTAATGTCACATGCAAGCAAAATTCTGCTGAAGATTATCCAAAAACGACTGGAACAGCAAATCAACAGAGAATGTATAGGAAGAGTTATGCTAATTAGGTGCAAGTGTAGCTGATTTCCAAACTCTAGCAGGTAGCCCTGGATGTGCTCACCAGTCTATGCGAGGACTTGGAGGACAGCTGCCTATTCCCAAGAAAGGGGATCTAATAGAATGTGGAAATTATCAAACAATACTATTAACATCACATGTAAGCAAAATATTGCTGAAGGTTATCCAAAAACAGCTCAAATAGTACAGAGACAGAAAACTGCCAGAAGTTCAAACTGGGCTGAAAAATGGTTGCACGACCAGGGATGTTATTGCTGGTGTCAGATGGATCCTGGCTGAACACAGAGAATACCAGAAGAAGGTTTATTTGTTTTTCATTGACTAGGGAAAGACATTTGGCTATGTGGATCATAATAAATTATGGCTACCATTGAGAAGAATGGGAATCTCAAAACATCAAATTGTGCTCATGAGATTGCTATAACTAGATCTACAGGCTGTTGCGCAAACACAGGAAGGGAATACCGTATGGTTTAAAATTAGGAAAGGCATGCATCAGGGTTGTATCCTTTCTCCATACCTACTCAGTCTACATACTGAGCAAATAATTAGCAAAGCCAGACTTGATGAAGAGGAATGTGATATCAAGATCAGAGGAAGATTTATCAACAACCTGTGTTATGTAACCTTGCTTGCTAAAATTGAGGGGGATAGTAAACACTTTTTGCAGAAGATTAAGGATTGCAACCTTCTGGATGGATTGCATGTCAACATCAAGAAAAGAAATCTTACCACAGGGCTGACAGTCAAAGATATGATAGATGGAGAAAGGATTGAAGTTATCAATAAATTCATCTTGCTTGGATCAACAATCAACATCTTTAGTACCAGCAGTCAAGAAATCAGGAGATGTATTGCATTGGCAAGTCAGGGTCTTCTCCAAAAAGCAGATGTCAGTTTGAAGACTAAGGTGCCCCTGATTCAGGCCATGGTCTTTTCAATCACCTGATACGCATCAGAGAGCTGGACAATGAATAAGGATGACAGAATAAGGATGACATTTGATGCCTTTGAATTGTGGTACTGCAGAAGTGTACTGAATATCCCATGGATTGCCAAAAGAACAAACAGATATGTCCTGTAAAAGGTGCATCCAGAGAGTTCCTTGGAGGCAAGGATGGTAAAGCTTTCATACTCTGGACATGTAGCTGTTGTTGTTGTTATGTGCTGTCGAGTCGCTTGTGACTCATAGCGACCCTATGTACAACAGCCCTAAACCGTGCTCTATCCTATGCCAATTGCACTGTCTCTGACACACCCATCCTGATTACCCCAGTCACTGAATCAATCCACCTCACAGAGAGAGGGCCTTCCCCTCCTGCGCTGTCCCTCCACCCTCCCAAGCATGATGTCCTTCTCCAAGGACCGGTCTCTCCTCACAATATGACCAAAGTATGTTAGACGGAGCCTCAGAATCCTTACCCCCAAGGAGCCACCCAGTTTAACCCTTTTCAGGATGAATCTGTCTGTTTTCCTAGCAGTCCATGGTATTCTCAATACTCTTCTCCAGTACCACAGCTCAAAGGCATCAATTCTCCTTCTATCCTCCTTGGTCATTGTCCAACTCTCTGATGCATAACAAGTGATTGTGAAGACCATGGCCTGAATCAGACGCACCTTAGTCTCAGAGAGACACCATTGCTCTTCAGTACTTTGGCTAGGTAAGGCTAGTCCTTGGAAAGGGACATGATGCTTAGGACGATGGAGGGTCATCCAAGGATTGCGAGACCCCCATCGAGATCGCGTGACACTGTGACTTTAGTAGTGGGCTCTAGTGTGTCAGAGATGATGAGGACGGCACAAGATGGGGCAGGGTTTAGTCTGGCTGTTCACCAGGTCACTGTGAAGTGTAGTTGAACCTAACAACAACAACAACATATTGACAAAATTATTCCCCTTTTTAAAATATGAAATGAAAAGGTAACTAAGAATTCAAAATTTTATCTTTTAGAAAAACTAAAATACATGGACTTTTACTGTCACCATTTCCCCCCCCCCTTACCTTAGAAAAATGCTTGAATAGGGGTTGTTTTGTTGTTTTGGGGTGTGTTTTTTTTCCATTCATTTAATCAACTATATATTTTACTGAATCCCTGCTCTGTCAGAACTGTTCCAGATTCTGGGGGCAAGACAACTTGGGCCTTCAGATCCCAAGTCTAAATAATTAAAGGGTTGGTTTTTGCTTTGTTTGCTCTAACTCCTCTTTAAGTTTCCCAGAGGATAATTCGGCACAATGAATCACTGCTACTCATTAGAAAACACTAATCTTTTATGAACACCTACAGGGTGGATTAGTGGTAAGGAGTTTTGTTGCCAATCCCAGGGTAAATGGTTAGACACCACCAGCAACTCTGCTCTCGTCCTGAGAGATCTGTAGCCTCTGAAAACCCAATACATGATCAACTCTGCATCAGTTCCCCCTGGACAGTACAACGAAAACAATTCTCTAGGAATGTTTATTTAGGGTTACCAGTCTAAATAAGAGAAAACTAATCTTCAAGGAGATCTTTAAATTAGCAGAATCTTTCTTAGAGGCAATTGGCAAAATCATTTGTAGTCTCAGAACCAGAAAGTCCACTTGCAACAATTTACCCCAAGGTAGAAGTGTCCAGATTTTCTCAATTTATACTACCTTTTGTATACTAATTATTCCTTTTACCATGCTCTTAAGCCAAAAGTTATACCTAATAATTTTATTAAGTAGTTGGGTTCAAACAACTTATTTTATATATATACTTTATCTTGATAGTTATTTGAGAAAATGTCTCATACACATTAAAAGAAAAAAATCATTTTAGTTGTAAACAAGTTTTTATCTTATTGCTTACTAAGTGGACAAGCTCCACAATCAACACTCTTTGCACCAGCAGTCAGAGAATCAAAAGATTAATTGCATTGGGAAAATCTGTAGTCAGGGACCTCTGCAGCATACTGAAAAGCAATGATGTCAGTCTAGAAACGATGTCAAGTTGTGCCTGATCCATGTTCTTCTCAATTACTTGCTATGCATCATAGAACTGGACAATGACTAAGGATGACAGAAGAAGAAACAATGGCTTTGAGTTGTGTTGAGCAGGGTTGTGAACATATCATGGACTGCCTAGAAAACATAGAGGTCTGTCTTGGAGAGGGTGAAACCAAGTTTCTCCCATTAAGTTTACAGCCTCAAAAACCTGATGTGGGTTTGCCATGAATTGGAAATGACTCAATCCCACTGGTTTGGGTTCTGATTTTGTGTTTCCCCTCACCTAGATTGCCACGTTCCTACCTCACTGCATTTATGGCACCATGCTGCAGTTGTCTATTTTAGGTCTATTTTCTCCCCCGTTACACTTCAATTGCTGGAAAGTTAGAATTTTCTCTTTCTCTGACTTCTAGAGTCTGTCATATAATGGATACTCATTAACGGTTAAAAGGATAAAGAGTTACTAGAAATGTGATAACGTAAGTACAATGTGTGTGATACATAATTATCACAAGCAAATGTCTGCTTCCCCTCATTCAATGTCAACACTATGATCCTTAATAAAACCAAAGTGTTGACTGATTGGAAAGGTGAAGAATAATCAGTAAAGAAGTATGACTGGTTGCACTCCACCACGTTCGACAGAATGAAATCAATGCAGTAGTTGTAAGCAACCTTACTTTCAAAGAACAAATATCAGGCTGACAGCAATGACTTAGAGAAATTTTCCAGTGGTGTAGACACTGGAAATGTCATTATTTTAATAAAATTATTAAATAGCTGAATGTTTGAGGAATTCCTCCATTCCTGTCTGTTCTAGAAGTTCGCTCTCTGTATTCTGCTGGTTTCTCCAGCAACTCTTGAGATGAAGTTCCCTTTTCCAACTTCCCCGGTTCCATTCCTCCCTGATACCTAGGACTTCCCACCCCATATCCTTCACTATCGTATCCATCTGCACCAAATGGTTACATGCTTTAAATCTACTGCCACTGTGGACAGCAATCAAACCCAATAACCCTCTATCTGTGGGAAAGTGGTAATAGATTTATCTAAACTCAATAAAGCTTTGGAGACTGGCCAGAGCAACTTATTATAGGCAACGATAAATCAAATGCAATCAAACTGGGGCCTAATTCAGATCAATCTTCCTGCTTTTTCTGACCAGTCCTCTTTCACCTGAAAGAGCCAAGTTCCTTTCCCAACTTCTGCTCCTTTTCGCTGTGGTCATACCTCTCCCCTCCATGGTCCTAGAACAACTCAAAACCATTTCCCCTTTACATCAGCAATTCTCTAAAAAAGAAAATAAAATTAAATTATAAACTATTATAAAAACTATCTTAAAATATTTTAAAATAGTTTTAAGACTATTTTAAAAACTAATACATCCATCCCAAAACACATATTTTAGCAAGTCCAAAATCTGAATAAAAACCCCTCATTGCTGTAAAGTTTCTTTAGAGTCACAGACACTCCTTAGGATTTCTAACACTGTAAATTTTGAAGGAAGGAAGTATATTGCAACATTTTTCTCCAGGAGAGTGGCTGGTGGGTTCAAATTGCTGATTTTTTGGTTACTAGCTGAGTGCTTAACCACTGTACCACCAAGGCTCTTTTAGTGAGCTCTAGGCAAGAGAGGAAGACCCTGGATGAGATGGATCAACTCAGTGACTGGAATAATGGGGGTAGGTGTGTCAGAAGTGACCAAATTGGCTGAGGGTAGAGGAGGGTTCAGAGCTGTTGAACACAGGGTGGCTATGAATTGGAGTCAACTCAACGGCACATAATAACAACAACACAACAACAAAGTAACTCACTGCAATCAAGTTAATTAAATTACTTTCTTGGGCTATAAACGTTTCATTGTTATATACTTGCTTATATTTATTTTCTTGAAATGCTGTACTCTAAACTGCATTCCCCAAAAAAGATATACTGGAATCCTAACTTCCAGTATCAGGGAATATGACGCTTAAAATATTATCTTTTCAGGTGTTATCAAATTACAGTATAGTCTACAGTATAGTCTACTGTACTGGACCTTATTTATCTTTATAAGGAAATTTGAGTATAGACACACAAGTAAATTTTTGTGGAAAAAAAACAAAGGAAAGATAATCATGTGAAAATGAATTTAGAATTGGAGTAAAGCACCTACAAGTCTATGAATGTCAAGGTTTGCCAGCAATCAGAAAAGCTGAGAGAGAAAAAAGGAGGATCTTACTAACATCTTAGTTTGAAATTTTAGATTCCAGAACCTTTAGAAAATAACTTTGTATTCTTTGAAATAGAAATTTTCTATTCTTTTATTCTCTCTCTTTGTTTTTTGGAGTTGGTTTTTTTTGGTTGGTTGGTTTTTTGCAGTCTGAGGAAAAGAATATACAAAGTACAACAGTAAATGTCTTGTGAGTTGTCATGGAGTCAACTACTATTCACTGTAACTCTGTGAATGACAAATCAAAGCCTGGCCCTATCTCCAGCTAACCTCACGATCTCCACCAAACTCAAATTCATTGTTACAGTCACTGTGTCAATCCATCTAGTTGAGGTCTACCTTTTTTTGCTGACACTCGACCTTTCCAACATCTGTGATGCAGATGGCATAATGATGTTTACAGAGACTGAACAGGACTTGAAGCAATTGTTGCAGAAGAATTAAGACTACAGCCTTCAATATGGGTTATGTCTCAACATCAAGGAAACCAAAATCCTCAACCCTGGACCAATAGCCGACATTATGGTAGATGGAGAAAAGACTGTCAAAGATTTCATTTTACTTGAACACACCCATGGTACCAGCTGTCAAGGAATCAAAAGACATGTTGCATTGGGAAAATTTGCTCTCAAGGACCTCTCTGAAGTTCTAAAGAGCAATGATGACAGTTTAAAGACTAAGGTACACTTGATCTAAGTCATGGTCTTTTCAACTGTTTGCTATGTACCCCAAAATTGGGCAGTGAGTAAGGAAGACCCAAAATTACTTGATGCCTTTGAATTGTGGTGTTGATGAAGATTATTGAGTATGTCATGGCCTGGGCAAGAATGTCAAAACTTCACCTCCCACACTTCGGCCATATTTTCAAGAGGAAGTAGTCCTTGGAGAGAAACATCACGCTGGGAAGGGCAGAGCGTCAGTGAAAGAGAGGAAGACTCTCACTAAGTTGGGTTGACACAGAAACTATCATAGGGGCCTGTGCAGGACAAAGATGATGTTGACGCACGGAACAGAGTGTGGTTCAGATCTGTTGTTCATAGGGTCAACTATGAATCATAGTTGACTTGATTACACCTCACAACAGCAATCACCTTTCTCAGCATGATTTGTTTTTCCAAAGACTGCCACCCGAGGCTGTAAATCTTCACCAGAGGTAAGACCCCTTTTCCCACCAGCAGAGTCCCCAGTGGTTTCAAACCGGTGAATTGCAACTTTTTTTATTTTATAATGCATTTTTTTAAATTTAAATTAACGTTTACCACCACAACAAGATAAAGGTAAACAATGCAATTGAAAAATGGGCACAGGATATGAACAGACACTTCACCAAAGAAGACATTCAGATGGCTAAGAAGCACATGAAGAAATGTTCAAAATCCCTAGCTCT
>NW_006399777.1:14497564-14500148 GCF_000299155.1 Elephantulus edwardii | reverse complement strand
ATAGTACCTAATCATATATCCCTTTTAAACAGTTCTCTCCCTCATCTGTTTCAATGCAGTATACATTATTCATCCCCTCTTTCTCAGTCTTCCCTCAACCCAGATGTCAGTTCCGTTTTACAACAGTTGCACTATGCAACAGTTGTCCTTTTGTGACTGAGATACTTCACTCAGCATAATGTCCTTCAGGGTCACCCATTTTGAATAATATTGTATGAGTTCTTTGTTTTTCAGTGCAGCGTAGTATTCCACTGTGTGAATATACCACAGCTTCTCTATCCATTCGTTTGTTGATGGCACTTGGGTTGTTTCCAACTCTTTTGCTCTTGTGAACAGAGCTGCGATAAACATGGTGTGCAGGATTGCAGCCTTTTAGTTAGCAATGTAACATGTCACTAGAGCTCCTTACAGTAAGTCCAGCATTCATTTATTTTTACACCTTAAATATTGAAAATGCTTCCTGCGTTTCCATCCCTATCTCCAGCCTACAAAACCCAGTTTGTTTTATTGGTCATTCCCTCAGCCCAGTGCCAGACACATATTAAGGTGCCCTGTGAATGTCACTGTTTTTATTTCCTAAGACACTTTCAACACTATCCAAATGCCTATTAAGTGTGTTCATTCATTTATGCAACTAACATTTATTGCCTGTTGTGTGCCAGGCATTCAGAACGCGAGAGTGAATAATTCAACAGTTTCCAGCCTTCAAAGAGTTCACAGTCTAGCTGAGGTGACATCCGTCTACGCAGCCAATTTATAATCCGGAGTTCTAAGGATTCAGGGGCGTGCCTGATGCAAATTTAAAATGTCTTAACATATGTCTTTGGATAATTACTCTCTTTTTACCCCCTCCACTGAATTATCCCCATTTCTTACTAAAATTAGTTTGATTTCTACTTCAGTAACAGTGGTAGGGGGTCACAAAAGAACCTTTTCATATTCAGTGCAATATGCATATAAATAACTTACTGTGGTAATAGGCTGTCAAGCATCCATACATGTTTATATAAAGAAGTAAAATTATGATTAACAAAAAGCTAACATTATTATTAAAGTCTTATTTGACTATCACAACTCTTTTTCAGCTATAGTGCAGGCCCGTTATGTAAATCTCTTCCAAATTTCCACCACTCCAGTCTTCCTTTCTTACCACCAACATCCCTTTCGACTTCACCTTCACTCTTGGAGTATACTCCTTACTCCTCCTTTCCAAACCATTGTAATTGTTTTGAGATCTCTTCACATTAACAGCTGCTCATGGCATTTCTTCCATAGCATTTAAGCTATGCAAGACCAATTATTTTTTATCCCACGGCTCTAGTTATTTGTTACTGATACTGTTTTCCACGATGTTTTTTTTTTGTGAAAGGAGAGGCGAGATTTCCACTGCAATATGGGTTAAATAAACATATGTGGACTTTCTCAGGGAAATAATGGCAATAATTCATAGCATTGTTTCTAAGGGAAAATGTGTTCTGCATTCCAAATAGTTCAAAATGGAATTTTTGGAACATCGCCTATTTGGCCCTAGGGGCTCTCTATTTCTAAATTATCTAAGAATCCCTATCTGTCTTAGAACAATTTACAACTCTTTATAACTCCTACTCTTTCCATATGGCCTATGGTACCACCTGAGAGGTACTCAGCTTCAGGTCAGGGCCACCAACTTATTCAACACAGCCCCACACCACTCGCCTGAGACAGGGATCTCACTAAGCAGACTGAGTTAAGCAGATACAGCATCCTTTCCTTCTTAGAGAAAGTGGTGGAGGACAAGTTCACCAAATGAGTGGTGACCAGCTGGAATTGTTACTTAGAATGAGACAGGAATACAATTAGTTGTTGTTAAGTGCCATCGAGTCATAGGCGACTCATAGCGACCCTATGAATGAAAGACCTGAACACTTGTATAACTTTTGTCGTTTTTCCACATTCACAGAGTTTGCAGAGGCAAGACATTTCAGAAGCAGATGCCACTCCTGCTTCCAAGCTTGTTTCAACCAGGAAGCTCCACCAAACACTGTCCACCATGGGTAACCATTGTCATATTTGACACATCAGTGTCATAGTGTTCAGCTTCACACAACCACAAGTTACCTCTGTATGGCAAGTGGACACACCAGGACTGTTTTTCATTGTTTTCGGTCAAGCTAATTAGTTGTTGTTGTTGTTATGTGCCGTCAAGTTGCTTGCAATAGCCCTAAACCCTGCTCTGTCCTGTGCCAATCTCACTGTCTCTGATACTCCCATCCTGATTATCCCAGTCATTGAATCAAACCACATCATAGAGGGCCTTCCCCTTCTATGCTGTCCCTCCACCCTCCCAAGCATGATGTCTCTCTCCAAGGACTGGTCCCTCCTTGCAACATGTCCAAAGTATGTTAGATGAAGCCCCAGAATCCTTGCCTCCAAGGAGCCACCCAGTTTAACTCTTTCCAGGATGAATCTGTTTGTTTTCCTAGCAGTCCATTGCACTCTTAATACTCTTCTCCAGCACCACAGCTCAAAGGCATTAATTCTCCTTCTATCCTCCTTAGTCTTTGTCCAACTCTCTGATGCATAACAAGTGATTGCAAAGACCATG
>NW_006399777.1:14482724-14496110 GCF_000299155.1 Elephantulus edwardii | reverse complement strand
AGAAGAAGCAGAAGCAGAAGCAGAAGCAGAAGCAGAAGAAGAAGAAGAAGAAGAAGAAGAAGAAAAACCCCAAAACAAAAAATGGTCTTCACAGTTCAAAGCCAGACTGGAGGTTAGAAATGAAGATTTCTCATTTGAATTGAGCAGGCTAGATTTCTGTGAGTCAATTTATCCTTTTAAGCTATGGTTTTTGGAAGGTAGCATGAGAAAGAATAGGGAACATGGACACATCTTTATTCTAATACGGTGTAGTTGATGTTGTGTAACATTAAGTTAGAACTGGCCCATAGCTGACATCTCAGTAAGTTTTCAGAGGCAGTTAATCATATGGAAAGAGACTTCTCCTCTTTCTCCTGCAAAGTAGCTGTTGCGTTTAAACTGTGTACATTTGTGTTGTCAGCGCAATTGCTTACGCCTGGCCTAGAGGTAAGAAACTGTGTGGGAAGGAAGCTCTGGTAGCCTAGTGGCAAGAAGTTGCACTGCAATCCCGAAGGCACACAGTTCTAGCAGGGGCACTCCTCAAGTACCTGTCGGATCCGATTCCATGGTACACAGCTGGGGGGCGGGGAGTGGGGGGAGTAAAGAGCCTGTGTTGTAGTCTCAAAGGTACACAGTTCAAATCCACCAGTTGCTCTGCGGGAAAAGGATGGGCAATCTCCTTCTGTGCAATTAACTGCCTCTGACAACCCACCAGAGGGTCAGCTATGGGTTGCTTCTAACTCAACAGTACACAACATCAACAAGCCACCAGAGCTCCCTAATACTATGTGTTGTTGTGGTGGTGGATATGTGCTGTCAAGTCGCCTGCAACTCATAGCGACCCTGTGTACAACAGCCCTAAGTCCTGCTCTGTGTAGAATGAGAAAAAAAAATTCAACATCTCAGAGTCTTAGTATTCTTATCTATGAAGTATAATTGCGAGGAGTTATGACTTCATCAAGTGTGTTTCCAACACAGATACTATATTCGCCTCAGTACAGTCTTAGTCTGGGTTATCTAGAATAATGCCAGTGATGGGTTCTGTATCATTATATATGAGATGGATTGATACAGTAAATGGGGCAGTGGGCGTTGGTGTGTCGGAATCGGTGAGACTGGCTCAGGACACAGCAGGCTTCACAGCTGCTGAACATAGGGTCACAGGCAACTAGACAGCACATAACAACAACAACAGCGTGTGTGTGTGTGTGTGTGTGTGTGTGTGTGTGTGTGTGTATATATATCTCACAGTGATATATACAGAGAGAAATTTACCTTTAGGGGATGTGGATCACACTTTTGTGAAGAAATGACTCACAAAAAAATCTGTATGTAGGTCAGACAATAAGCCAGACATTTCTTCAGGCTTATAGACCAGAGGTGTTTGCAGGCTTGCTTCTCAAGAACTGAAGACCAGGCCATGAGAAGAGTACGGAGATGAAGCCAAAAGTAAACTTTGTCATTTATATATGTGACAGAGGCCACATCCCAAAGGAAACTCACTTCTTAACTGATGTTGGTTTTGTGTACCATCAAGTGGGAACCGCCCCGTAGCTAACCTTTCAGCAGGTTTTCAGAGGCAGTTACTCGCATGGGAGGAAACTTTTCCCCACTGGGCAGCTGGCAGATTCGAACCTTTGGGCTGCCAGAGTAGCTTCTAACCACAAGGCCCTCAGAGCTCCCTTTTCAACTGATTGATGGCTCAGATCAGGATATAATTTTGATGATTACATCAAGGAAACAAAAATCCTCTCCCCTGGGCTAACAGGCAACATCACGATAGACTAGACAGAGAAAAGGTGCAGCTGATTCAAGCCATGGTCTTTTCAATTACTTCCTGTGCATCTGAAAGCGGGCTGTGAATAGGATGACAGAAAAATCGATGCCGTTGAGCTGTGGTGTCAGAGAAGAGTTGTAGTTGTTGTTGTTAATGTGCCATCGAGTCGCTTGCAACTCATAGCGACCCTATGTATAAGAGCTCTAAACGCTGTTCTATCCTGTGCCAACCTCGCTGTCTCAAACACACTCATTCCCACCACTCCACTCACAGAATCAATCCATCTCATCGAGGGTCTTCATCTCCTTCACCGTCCCTCCACTCTCCCAAACATGGTCCTCTCCAAGGACCAGTCCCTCCTTGCAACATGCCCAAAGTACGTCAGATGAAGCTTCAGAATCCTTGACTCCAAGGAGCATTCTGGCTTCACTCTCTCCAGGACAAACCTGTCTGTTCTCCTAGTAGTCCATGGTATATTCAACACTCTTCTTCAGCACCACAGCTCAAAGGCATCAATTCTCTTTCTATCAACCCTATTCACTGTCCAACTCTCTGAAGCATAGCATGTAATTGCAAAGACTATAACCTGGATCAGGCGCACCTTAGTCTCCAGCCTGACGTCCTTGCTCTTCAGCACTCTTGAGAGGTCCCTCACAGCTGACTTTCCCAGTGCCATTCGTCTCCTGATTTCCTAGCAACCGTTATGAAGAGTGTTGATTGTGGAACCAAATAAACTAAAACTTTTAAGTATTTTATGCAAAATCAAAAGAACAAACAAAAATGCTTTGGAAAAAGTACTATCAGGGTGCTTCTTCGAGGCAAGGAAGGAAATTTGTCTCACATACTTTGGTCATGTTGTTAGGAGAAACCAATGCTTAAACAACAGCGAAATATACTTCTTCCAGGTGGGGGAAAAAAGAGTCCAGGGGTTGCCTATGCACAGCTTCGGTGGTAACTTCACTGTCATTAAGGAAAAGAGAATCGCTCAGTGCATTTATGCTGTTGCTATTGTCACTGTCATTAAGGAAAAGAGAATCGCTCAGTGCATTTATGCTGTTGCTATTGTTATGTACCATGTATCAGAACTGACTCATAGCTGACCTACCTGCCAGCAGCTTTTTGGAGTCTATCACTCACATGGAAGGAGACTGCCCATCTCTCTCAGAGCATTTGGTGGGTTTGAACTGCATGTCTTTGGGTTGGCAGCACAGCTCCCTGTCACTACGACACCAGAGCATCCAGTGCATCTACAGAACATAAGAAAGAAAATGAAAATTCCATTATTATGAAAGCCGGAAAGAATTGATTTTGCATAGCAGAGTCTCTCTTCCACAAACGACAATCTCAGAATGTCTTAAAAAATGGCATCTCTTCATGTCTCCTCAAATTGCATGATAGCTTCAGGCGTGTTGACACAAAAGGGGAAGGAAAAGGGATCCTTGGGTGCCGCTGTCAGATTCAGACAGGAGAGGGCAACACTGGCCGTGGCCTCTCTTCTCGTCAGAGATGGCTCCTGGCCAAGGTGACTTCCCCCAGAGCCCAAGAAGTCAGAAGGCCGTTGTTGGTGAGGAAACGGACAGAGAGTGGGTGCTTGGCTGGAAATATACACCTTACGATCCTTGAGGTATTAAGAGAATCAAGGACAGAAACAGGAGTAGAACAGACTGGGAAACATGGCTGGAAATCAAATTCTACCTGTGTTACTGTGAACCAGTGTAAAACTCTAATAAGTTTATTAAATGCAAACTTGACCTTTTGCGTTGTTTTGAAAGCATATTTGTTTACGTAGAAGACGAAAACGGGTTTCATTTTAAATGTTTGTTTGCTTGATTTATACATGTTACGCTTTTAGACAGATAAATGTGAGCCTTATTTTTGTTGTGAGGTGCCGTCAGATTGAGCACGACTCATAGCAACCCTACGAACAGATCTGAACCATGTGCCAGCGTCACAATCTCTGACACACTTGAGCCCATTGCTGCAATCAAGCTGTGTCAGTCCATCTGGTTGAGGGTCTTCCTCTCCTTTGTTACTCCTCTACCTTTCCAAGCACGATGTCCCTCTCCTAGGAATAACCTCTCCTGGAAACATGCCCAAAGTATGTGAGACGAAGCTTCATCATCTTTGCCTCCAAGGAACACCTTTTCCGATGGTCAGGTGGACCTGAACAAGTGACCATCCAACCTGGAGCTGTAGTTCTCTCTCATGCTTGTCACTGCTTCCCTGGCTTATATTAACTGGCAATTGAAGTTGAATGGCAGGTATTCAAGTGCAGGTTCTCCCCTGGGGTGCAAGTTTGTGTTCTTTCAGGAAAACTTCTGTGTACCTATTTCACTGCACCATGTCCTGATGTGGGATATCCTCTCTGGCTTGGCCACGTTCAGGCTTTCTCTAATTCTCACTCTGAGAAGTTTGTTTCACACCTTTCGGCTGCGAAGACCCCCTTTCAGTAGGACAACTCCTCTAAACAGGACACAAAAAGCCTTATTCATTCTTCTTACAAACAAACCACCTTACTATATATCTGTCATATTACATTTGTAAACAATAAAAAGACTATCAATAATTGCCCATTAACTTATATCTATTTCCAAATGTTTTTTCATTTGTAAACAAAAATATGTTTTCTATAAAAATGAGATCATAAGGCTATTTTGACCCTTTGTTTTGGTCCCTTGATGAGATGCTATACACACTTTCTCATGTCATTAACATTCTTCTACAATAGTAGTTCCCAAACTGTAATCTCTGACAGTAGAACTTGTTAGAAATGCAAATTCTTTGACTGTATTCAACATCTACTGAACTGGTGCTCACCTGTGAGATCCCAAGCGCACCAATGGGATAATTAATCCAGTCTAGGCAGCCGTGGAACGAGGGTGGCCATCCTCCATATTCACACAATTGTAAGTGAGGGTTTCTCTGTGTGTACCAGACATATTCATTTACCTCCAGACTTCCTAATCTGCTTCTACGCCCATCCTTATTACTGAACTGGTTTCTTGGCCTCAGAGAAGAAGTTCACTTAGAGCTTCAGAAACTGTAGGCAGGGAATGTGTTTTAAACAGGGACGGACAAAATTGTCCATTAAGAATGATTCATGTCCTCCACATTGAGTGAAATCTGTTCATTCCATCGTGCTGAAGGTCATCACAAGAAAGTTGTTGTTGTTGTTGTTAGGTGCCATCATGTCAATGACTACTTACAGGGACCTTAGAAACAACAGGTTAGAATCATGCCTCATCATCCTCATGGTATCATATATACTCAAGCCCATTTTACAGACACTGTGTCACTCAGCCTTACTGAAGGTCCTCCTCTCTTTCTTTCACTGATCTTCCACCTTTCCCAGCATGATACCTTTTTCCAAGGACTAGTCCCTCCTGGTAACATGTCCAAAGTATGTGAGACAAAGTCCCATCATCCCTGCCTCTAAGAAGACCTTGGTTGCACTTACTCTAAGATGGCTGTTCTTTTAACAGTCCTTGGGATATTCAGTATTCTTTTTTAAAAATATAATTTAAAGACATCAATTCTTCTTTGGTCTTCCTCATCCATTACACAACTTCAGAAGGGTAAGGAGCAATTGAAAATATCATGGCTTGAACCAACCACACCTTGAAAGTGTCTTTAGAGTGATACCATTGCTCTCAAGCGCTGACGGGTTTGCTCTTTAGCATTTGGTCAATACAACAGGTTTCCTCAATGCTACATGTCGTTTGATTTTTTTTTTTTACTGATGCTACCATGAGTGTTCACTGTGAATCCAAGTAAAATTTAATCTTTGACAATTTCAATTTTTTTCTCAAACTATCATGGTGCTGCCTATTGGTCCACAGGTGAAGATTTCTTTATGTAATCCATATGGAAGACGGTAGTCTTTGATGTTCTTCAGCAAGTGTTTTAAGTCCTCTTCACTTTCTCCAAGCAAGGTTGCATCATCTACATAAGGCAGGGTACTGATGAATTTCCCTCCATTCTTGATACCACATTCTTCTCTCTCTCTCTCTCCACACACACACACACACACACACACACACACACACACACACACACACATATTGGATAGTTAGCTGAACATATAGCTTGAGCAGTATGGATAAAAGACACAAACCTAATACGCACTTCTTTTTTCTGAATTTTCTTTTTCAATTTTGACATTTCTTCTTGGTCTGTACACATGCTTCACATGAGCAGAATGAACTCTTCGGGGGTTCTCATTCTTCTCAATGTTGGCCATAATTTGTTATTATCCACACAGTCTAAAGCAAATCCAAGCAATGCAAATAAACATATTTCTGGTATTTGCCGCTTTCAACCAACACTCAACTGACATCGGCAATGATATCCCTAGATCTTTGGCATATTCAAAACCAAGCTTGAATATCTGGCAGTTCCTTTTGGACGGGACTGTTCCAGCTGGTTTTGAATAATCTTTAGCAAGCTTTTACCTGTATGTGACATTTATGATACTGTTTGATAATTTCTGCATTTTGTTGGATCACCTTTCTTTAAAAAAATTGGGAAGAAATGTGGCTCTCTTGGTCACGTGGCCCATTAAAAATTTGGCTGTCTTCCAAATGTCTTAGCCGAGACTGGTGAGCATGTCCAGGGATGCACCTTTTTGTTGAAAAATGTCAGTTGGTATTCCATAAATTAATGGGGCCTAATTTTTTTGCCAAAGTCTTCAATGCACTTTGAATTTCTTCCTTCATTCTTATTGGTTCTTGATCATACGTTTCTTCCTAAAATGGTTCAGTGTCAACCAATTCTTTTTTGATTCACCAAATCTGTGTATTCTGTCCAACTTCTTTTGATGGTTCCTAGATCATTCAAGATTATGCCCTTAGAAGCTTTAAGTATTGCAACTTAAGGCTTGAATTTGTTCTTCAATGCTTTCAGCTTGAGAAAAGGAACATATATGAGAATATATGTTGTTGTTGTTATGTGCCATTGAGTCACTTGCGACTCATAGCGACCCTATGTACAACAGCCCTAAACTCTGCTCTGCCCTGTGTCTATCACACTGTCTCTGATACACCCATCCCAATTACCCCAGGCACTTAATCAATCCACCTCATAGAGGGCCTTCCCCTCCTGCACTGTCCCTCCACCCTCTCAAGCATGATGTCCCTCTCCAAGGACCTGTCCCTCCTTACAACATATCCAAAGTATGTTAGACGAAGCCTCAGAATCCTTGCCTCTAGGGAGCTGCCCTAGATGAACTCTCTCTAGGATGAATCTGTTTGTTTTCCTAGCAGTCCATGGTCAGTCAATACTCTTCTCCAGCACCACAGTTCAAAAGCATCAATTCTCCTTCTAACCTCCTTAGTCACTGTCGAACTCTCTAATCCATAACAAGTGATAACAAAGACCATAGCCTGTATCAGACGCACCTTAGTCTCCAGAGAGACACCACTGCTCTTCAGTACTTTGGAGAAGTCCCTAACAGCAGACTTTCCCATCGCAATACGTCTTTTAATTTCCTGGCTACTGGTGCCAAGAGTGTTGACCGTGGAGCCAAGCAGACTGAAGCTGTGAACAATCTCAGTCTCTTCACAGTCCATCCTGATGCTGTCAATTGGTCCAGTGGTGAAAATCTTTGTCTTCTTAACATTGAGCCTCAATCCATATTGGAGGCTGCAGTCTATACAGTACAGAATCTCTGTGTATAGAAGGAAATCAATGTGGAAGAACTTTCACTTTGACTGATTTCCAAAGAACTCTTTCTGGAGTAAATCTTTTTCAATTTTTTTGGTCTATAAAAGCCTTCCTGGATCATTAATTATTTAAGCACCCCGTTAGAGTTTGCAATGGACATATATTTTATCAAGATAAGGAATGTAGAGAAGACTCCGTGTGAGACAGAAGCTGCATAAATATGAAGATTATGGAAAATCATTCCTCATGCATTAGAAATAAAAGGATTCTCACTGAAGAGAAGCCTTATCAATGTAAGGAATGTGGTAAAGCTTTTACTCCTCTCTCATACCTCATTACACATGAAAGAACTCACGGTGGAATCTTTATGAATGTAAGGAATGCAGGAAAGCCTTTAGTCAACATCTACTAGTTGTATAAGAATATACAATGAACCTCTGCCTTATAAATGCAAGGACTATGGTAAAGATTTTAGTCGCTGTTCATACTTCACTGTTTAAGAATTCACAATGAAGTCTTACAAATGTACGGAATGTATCTGATGAATGTATGGAATGCAGGAAAGCCTTTCGTTATTTCTTCACTTTTAGCACACGTTTAAAAATCTGCTGAACCATCACTGAGAGTGGAGAGCTGAGGATCCTGACAGTGCCACTCCATAGACCAAGGAAAGTAAACAAATTAAACACTGCTCACTTTGATGTCTCTTGTCTCACTCCAATTATGAGACAAAGGAGGACAATAGACTTCAGGATTGAGGACATCGTCAAGAGGACATCCCTCTCAGTCCACACAGGAACACAGGCATCACTATGGAGCAGAGAGGAAGTGGGTGAATAGAGGTGGGTGGAGGCCTGAGCCATCAAACCAGGATTGGCTAGGGGCAGGGAGTGGGAGGTGCTGGAGGGGCAAGGAGAGGGAACTAGTCTGGACGCTAGCAGAGTAGGAGTGGGGGTGGGAAGGAGACACATGTGCCTAAGCAGGTGTTGGGCAGGGCCAGCACCTGAATTGCTCTCTTAAAAAAATGGCAAACAAAAAAATTATAAAACCCATAGTGTAGAGTGTACTTATTCATTCCATGTAAGGAATGTGGGAAAGCCTTTAGTTCATTCTAAATACTTACTGCAAATGTAAATTCACACTAGGAAGAGGGTGGGAGAGCTTTCATTCATTCTTCCAACCTCTGAGGCCATGTAAGAGTTAATGCTAGATAAAGACTATATGATTGTTAAGGGATGCACGAAAGCCTTTAATCAAGCTCATCCCTCAGTAAATACATAAAACTCATGAATTAATGGAATGTGGGAAAGACTTTAGTCAGTCTTGAAACCTCAGTAAACATTTAAGATTGCCAATGGGAAAAAAAGGTCATACGAATGCAAAGTATGTTAGAAAGTCTTTAGTGATTCATCAGACTTCAACTTCCACACAAACTTACAGTTTAGAATTACCTGTGAGTGGAGGAACTGTGATAAAGTTGTTAGTGGATCAGTCCTTACATGGAAGAGTTTTGATGCCGTTGTTGCTGTTGTTAAGTGCTGTCCGTAGAGTATGACTCAAAGAGATCCTATGAATGAATATAAACCCTGTTCTATCCTGTGCCACCCTGACCCTCTGTGACATACTTGAGCCCACTGCTAGTCACTATGTTGATCCATCTCATTAAGAGTCTTCCTCTTTCACACTAAAATGTCAACTTCCCAAGAACGATGTTTTCTTTTCCAAGGAATAGCCACTATTGACAGCATGCTCAAAGTATGTGAGACAAAATTTTGCCATTATATCCTGGTTGCACTTTCTCCAAGACATACTTGGTCTTTAGGTCATGGAATATATTTAGGGCTCTTTTCAAACATCACAACTCAAAGGCACTGATTCTTTATTTATTCCTATTTTTTAAAAAAAGTGATCCAAAAGAATGTGGACATTATCAAACAATATCATCAATATCATATGCGAGTAAAATGTTGCTGAAGATAATAAAAAAAAAATGCCCAGAACAGTACATTGACAAAAAAAAATTCCAAAAATACAAGCTGGATTTAGAAGAGGCCATGGCATGAGGGATATCACTGCTGATGTCAGATGGATCTTGAGTAAAAGCAGAGAGCACCAGAGGTATTTCTACTGTGTCTTATCGATTATTCAAAGTCATTTGTCTGTGTGGACCATAACAAATTAAGGATAACATTGAGCAGCATGGGATCCCATTCTTAATTATGCTCATATGAAACCTGTATCTAGACAAAGAATCTGTTGTTATCTGAACAGAACAAGGGAACCTTGCATGGCTCAAAATCAAGAAAAGAGGGTGTTAAGGCTGTATTCTTTTTCCTTTTCAATCTGTACGCTGAACCAATCATTCCAGAAGCTAGTCTTTTTTTATTTTTAATGAATCTTTTTTTTTTCACTGTTGCACATTTTCTTTCCCTCCTCCTACTCCCCCAGAATGTGGATTTTTAGGAAGAAGAGTGTGGCTTCAGGATCAGAAGAAGACTCATCAACAAACTGTGTTATGCAGATAACACAACTTAGCTCACTGAAAGTGAGGAGAACTTTAAGTATTTGTTGCAGAAGGTCAAGAACCACAGCCTACAATATGGTTTGCATCTCAACATAAAGAAAACAAAAATGCTCACTACCAGGCCAATAAGACAATGTCACGATAAAGGAGAAAGGGCTGAAGTTGTTAATTATTTCATCTTCCTTGGATCCACAGTCACCCTTATCACCAGCAGCAGGAAATAAAAAGAGTAGTTGCACCAGAAAAAAACTATTAAGTACCTCTCCAGACTGTTAAGGAACAATAATGTTAATCTAAATCTAAGGTGCACCTGATCCAAGCCATGGTCTTTTCAGTTGCTATGCATCTGAAAGCTGGATAATGACTATGGACAAAAGAAGAATTGATGTTTTTGAATGCTAGAGATTAGCAGTGGACTGCCAAGAGAACAAAGCCTACCCCAGAGAAAGTAAAGCCAAGGTGGTTTTGGAAACAAGAATGGTGAAACTCCATCTCGCTTACTTTGGGCATGTGACTGAGGGGAGCCGACCTTGGAGAAGGACATTTGTTTGGAAAGGTGAAGGGCCAATGGACGAGAGGAAGACTTTGGACCAGGATTGACACAGTGACTGTATCAATGGGGTCAAGTGTGTTGGAGACACTGAGGGTGATTCAGGATAGAAGAACTCAGTGCAGTCACTGTTCATAGCATTGCTATGAATTATAGTTGACTTGAGGGCATATGACATGAAGAAAAAGGAGGAAGAGGAAGTAGGGGAGGAGGAGGAGGAAGAGGAGAAGAAAAAGTGCAAAAACTCCATAGAAGGAGAGACTCTTGCACATTTGAGGAGATGATTAGAGTAACTGGAGCAGAGGGGGCCTGAGGGAACACACACCTAGATGATTCATGGAGATAAGGTGGGCCCTTATCTTTCATACAATGTTTTATGGTTCATGTTAAGAAATTTTGTCTTTACCTGTTAACATTGAGAAGCCATGGAAAATCTTTTAGATTCGATAGTGACTTCTTATTGTTATGTGCCATCGGGTCACCTGTGACTCATAGTGACCCTATGCACAACAGCCCTAAACCCTGCTCTATTCTTTGCCAATCTCATTATCTCTGACACACTTATGCTCATTACCCCAGTCACTGAATCAATCCATCTCATCGAGGGTCTTCCTCTCCTGCGTTGCCCCTCCACCCTCCCAAGCATGAAGTCTTTCTCCAAGGACTGGTCCCTCCTTGCAACGTGTGCAAAGTATGTCATACAAAGCTTCAGAATCCTTGCCTCCAAGGAGCACTCATGAAATACATTAATTAATTCTACACTTAAGATTTTGGGTCCCCCCCCATTTACATTTTCCTCTAAGCAAATTATCCACTTTAAAGTCATAGGAATGACAATCAGGACACTTATAATGTTATTGTTGTTGTTGTTAAGTGTCATCAAGTTGACCCATAACAACTCTATGAACCACAGATTGGAACCCTGCTCTGTCCTCATGATTTCTATTATGCTTGATCCTTTCATTACAGTCACTGTATCCATCCATCTGGTTAAGGATCTTGCCCTCTTCTCTGACCTGTCACCTTTCCTAGCATAAAGTCTTTCCCAAGGACTGGTCCCTCCTGTCCAAAGTATGTGAGACAAAGTTTAACCAGCCTTGCCTTTAAGGAGCACCCTGATTGCAACTGTTCCAAGACAGACTTTTTTCTTTCGTTATTTTTCCAGTTCATGAGATGATTAATATTCTTTGTTAATATTACAATTCAAAAACATGGCTTTTTCTTCAGTCATCCTTATTCATTGTTCAATTTCCAGTTACGTAAGAAGGAATTGCAAATACTCTGGCTTGGACCAGGCATACCTTAGTCTTTAAACCAAGATCCTTACACTTGAGAACTTTGGAGAGGTCCTGGAGAGTAGATTTTCCCAATGCAATGTAACTTTTGAGTTTTTGACTCCTGCTACCATGGGTACTGATTGTGGATCCAAGTAAAACGAAATCATTGACAACTTCATTCTTTTTTCCATTTAAGTGTTGCAATGGTGAGAATCTTTGTTTTCTTCACGTTGAAATGTAATACATACAGAAAGCTGTAGTTTCTGATCTGCAGTTAAGTCCTTCATGTCTTCTTTACTCTAAAAAGAAAGGCAATGTCATCTGTACAACAGAGGTTGTTGATCTGTCTTCCTCTAATCTTGATGCCATATTCTTCTTCATATAGTCCTGCTTCTCAAATGAATTGCTCAACATTGAGAATGAATATGTATAGAGAAAGGATACAGCAGTGATGCATACCTTTCCTGATTTTACCATGCTGTGGTTACTCATTCTGTTTGGACAACTGCTTTCAGGCTTATGCAAAGGGTTTGCATGAGCACAATTAAATATCCTAGGATTTCCCTTCTTCTTTTTTTTATTTTATTGGTAAAACCAAATTGGAGGTACAAGGAAGCGAGGGTTGGGGGCAGAAGGGTGAGGATGGGCAGGGATGCAGTTGCAGAGCTGCAGAAATTGGTTGGTGGAGGGAGCCGGTGAAGGAAATGAAAAGGATTCAGTGGGTTACCATTCTTCTTAAATGTATGATTCATACAGTCCGATGCCTACGCATAAAATACACATAGATATCTTTCTGGTATTCTCTGTTTTAAGCTAAAATTAACCTGACATTAGCAATGATGTCCCTTGTACCATAGCCTCTTCTAAATCCAGTCTGAATTTCTGGCCGTTTCTGATGTACAGCTAGAACCAGCAGTTCCAGCTTGCTTTGACTACTCATCAGCAAGATTTTTCTTGCATGTGATACTAATTATAGTGTTCGATAATTTCCACATTCTGTTGCATGATTTTATTTTGGGGATAGGAACAAATATGAATGTCTTTCAATCCAAGTAGTTATCTTGCAAATTTCTTGGCAGAGACTGGTGAGCATTTCCAAGGCTTCATCTCTTCATCTCAACACCTCAACTTCTATTACATCAATTTCTGGTAACCTGAATTTTGCCAACAGCTTCAATGCAGCTTGAGCTTCTTCCTTCATTGCTATTGGCTCTTGATCACATGCTACTTCCTGAAATGACTCAGTGTTGATCAAGTCTTTTTGATACAATGACTCTATGTGTTACTTTCATCTTTCAATGCTTCCTGGATCTCTCAAGATTTTGTCCATAGAATCCTTCAGTATTTCAATTCAAAGCTCTAGTTTGTTCTTCAGTTTTCTAAGCTTGAAAAATGCTTAGCACATTCTTCTCATTTGGTTTTCTACTCCCAGCTCTGTTGCAGACCGTGGGTAAAGTATAATTATTAAAAATGAGACAGTCCGGAATGTGATAGAGCAGAGAGCATAAAACAGGGGGCCAGCAGTTCTCAACTGAAGGCCCCAAGTCATGTTTCTCTGTGTATTTATTGATAATCAGGGGAAGCAAATCATAAAAGGAATTCCTTGTAAATGAAGCCA
>NW_006399777.1:14478001-14480239 GCF_000299155.1 Elephantulus edwardii | reverse complement strand
AAGGACCTGTCTCTCCTTACAACATGTCCAAAGTATGTCAGACGAAGCCCCAGAATCCTTGCCTCCAAGGAGTAGCCTGGTTTAACCCTCTCTAGGATGGATCTGTTTGTTTTCTTGGCTACAAATATACCCTAAGGATAATAGAACTGAGACACAGAGATTTGTACACCAATGTGTAACTTCTCTCTTGCTTATCTCAGTCTTTTGAATTTCCATATAGATTCTCATCCTGTGGTCCAAGCCTAGGTCACTCTTTCTTTTGGATCACATCACTTCTGCCCATGAGGGAGCTCTGGTGGCCCAGTGGTAACGAACTGCACTGCTACCATAAAGATACATGGCTGGAATGCATCAGCTGCTTGGAGGGCAATTGACCTGGAGTAGTTCCAAGCCTTTGATCTACTGCCTCTGAAAACCCACTGGAGGGTCAGCTTCTGGGTCAGTTCCAACTTGACATTGCATAACGACAAATTCTGCTCACAGAATGTCCAGTTGCTGACAAAAGTCACAAAAATGATACTAGATCTCTATGTTGTTTGTTGTTATATGACATCGAGTCACCTGTGATTCATAACAACCCTGTGTCCAATAGCTGTGAACTCTGCCCTTTCCTGATCCAGTCTCACTGTCTCCGACTGACACCTACTCTTATTACTCACGTTACTATGTTAATCAATTCTTCTCATTCAGGTCTTCCTCTCCTCCGCTGACCCGTCCAAGCATGGTGTTCTTCTCCAGGGAATGGTCCCTCCTGGAGACATACCCAAAGTATGTGAGACAGAGTTTCAAAATCCTTGTCTCCAAGGAGCAGCTTGGTTTCACTGTCTCCAAGATAAACCTGTTTGTTCTCTTGGCAGTCAATGTTATGTTCAATACTCTTCTCCAGCATCACAACTTCCTTTTCTATTATTCTTTGTCATTGTTCAGCTTTCTAATGCACAGTAAGTAATTGCAAAGCTCATGGCCTGAAATAGCAGGCTTTCCACTTTCACTTCCAAATAACAGGCCTTTGAAAGCCCTATGTACACTCTTAAAGGTCTCTATATATTCAAGTTATTGCTTCCAACACCACCTTGATATGTCCAAATTCCATGCACGCCATTCCAAACACCATTTCTCCATTTCTTTCAGAAAGCATTTCCCCAGTTTTCTAGACAGGCCAACTCAAAACTCATTGTCATGGCAATAATACCCAGTCATGAGCTGTGGTGCTGGAGAAGAGTGTTGAATATACCATGGACTGCTAGGAGAACAAACAGGTTTGTCCTGGAGAGGGTGAAGCCAGAAGGCTCTTTGGAGTCAAGGATTCTGAAGCTTCGTCTGACATATTTTGGGCATGTTGCAAGGAGGGACTGGTCCTTGGAGAGGGACATCATGTTTGGCAGAGTGGAGGGGCGGCGAGGAGAGGAAGACCTTCGATGAGATGGATCGATTCTGTGACTGGGGTAGTGGGAATGAGTGTGTTTGAGGTGGCGAGGTTGGCACAGGATAGAAGAGCGTTTAGAGCTCTTGTACATAGGGTCGCTATGAGTCGATGGCACATAACAACAATAACAACAACAACAACATATATCCCTTTTAAACAGCTCTGTCCCTCATCTATTTCAATGCAGAGTTTTTCTTTTACTTTTCAAGGAGAAGAATGAATTGGGGGGAGGTGGTGGGCAGGGAGAAAAGTGCAACAATGAATGACTGGAAACCCTAAGTCTCTGTAAACTTTCACCAAAATTAATTTTAAAAAAATTAGATGAGAAACAAACAAACAAACAAAAACTCATTGTCATTGAGACCAAATCTGCTCAAGGGTGAATCCCCCTTCCGCAGGTTCCTGAGGCTATAAATTGCAGTGGGTTTCCAGGGGCAGTAATTGTGCAGAAGGAGATTCCCCATCCTTCTCTCCCCTCCCCATGTACTTGAGCTCCCTGTTACATTTACTGTCTCAATCCACCTCCCTGAAGGTCTTCCTCACTTTCACTTACAACTTAAAGGACTTGGAGCTGCTTGATATTTTCTGAAGGAGTTTGTTATGTTATCAGTCAACTCTGATAAACCCCACTATCACTTGTTAATACAGTCTGTATATTACTATCTTCAGCCAGCCCTTAAAAGGAACTACAGTAAGTTTAATCAGACTCATACTCAAACATAAAAATGTTCTATCAAGGTGATGCCTATGTGATAATAAACAGTGAACTAGGTTTTCTAAAACAGAGCATTTGATGGTACCAACAGATGGTA
>NW_006399777.1:14464867-14477353 GCF_000299155.1 Elephantulus edwardii | reverse complement strand
TGTGAACAAAGCCACAATAAACATGGGTGTGCATTTATATCTTACAGAGGATTTCCCAAGATTGTCTTGAAGAATGTGTGTGTCCTGGAGAAAACCTAGCTCCTGGTCTTATTAACAGTTTTAACTAGAATTTGCAGAGGACACCCTGTAGGCTGATCTTAGCAGCTAAAAAGAACACAGTCTAGCACAAGAATGCATATTTAAGTACTTCATTTTACTTTTGTTATTGTGTACCTTAGATCTGTAGGTGACCTTACAGAGGGTTTTCAAAGGAAGTTAGTTAATCGCACAGGAGCAGACTGCCCATTCTTCTCCTTCGGAGCATCTGGTGGCCTCGAACCACGTGCTTTTGGGATTGCAGCACAGCTTCTTGCCACTAGGCCACCAGAGGGGTTTTAAAATAAAACAGCAGAGAGAAATAGATTTTTAGCGAATTGGGTGTGGGGGGTGGGCATGGAGAAAAGTGCAAAAATGAGTTAATGGAAATCCAAAATCTCTGTAAATGTTCATTAAAATTAATAGAATAGTTTTTTTAAAAGAGAGAGTATGGAGACAGGAAAAAAAAGTAATAGACGTTTAAACCATAACAAATGTTTTCATAATTCCAGCCCCCACATGAATCATAGAAATACACCAAAATTTTTACTCTCTCTCTGTATGATGAGAAGTTCCTTGGAGCACATTGAATGTAACTGCTCCTCTGAAACTCATTTCAAATTATATGATGTGGTGACAACTCCCACAAGACGCCTCCAGTGGAGAGGGTCAGACATTATTTAACCCAAAGACATCCCACTGGGCTTGCCAATTTTCCTCTAACTTGTACAGCATGTGGTCGAAGACTCTTATATCCGACTGTTCTTCCTTTTCTCCTTCATTTGGATCAGACTTGCGTTATAGTCTGACTGACTCTCTGAGTGTTCTCTCATCTCTCCTCACGGGTCTTTGCCCTGAGGAATTCCTCACATATCTAAACCTCTTCCTGAGGTTCAGACTAATGTGTTAGAGGATCTAGACTAATGTATCTCTCAAATACAAGTGTGATTGCTCTTCCAAGTTCTCCTCCTCCTCCTGCGTCACCTCACACACATTCCCCAGCTGAAGGTTGTTACCAGCCATTGCAGCAGAGCCAGGAAATATTGATAGCTCAATATTCTTTATCTACTCTCCCTCTCTCTGAAAGTATGTAAACATTCACCTTGAAATGTGAGCCCACTGAAGAGTATTCCTGAGAATTCCTGATGAGTAAGACTGTCTAATTCAGGATCAAAGTTGTAGAAGATAACGGACTACAGCCTTCAATATGCATTACATCTCAGGAGGTTAAAAAGGAAGCTCACAGGCTGTGAAAAGTATTTGGCGATGACATATTAGAAAAGGGACTCACATCTAAAGTTTATACAATATTCAACAAGAAAAAGGCAAATGACCCAATCACAAAATGGGTACAAATATGAGCAGGCCAAAGAAGAAATTCAGATGGCCAAGAAACACAGGAAGAAATGTTCAAAATCACTAGCTATCAGATTGATGCCAATCAAAACAACAAGATAGCATCTCACCCAGGCAACAATACCAAGGTTCAAGAGGACAGCCAACAGCAAATGCAGGCAATGGTGTGGAGAGGCTGGAAAAGTCATTCCCTATTCATTGTTGTTGTTGTTGTTATTGTGTCCCACAGAGTCAGAACTGACACATAGCTTACAATCTAGTAGGTTTTCAGAGGCAGTTAAGTGCATAGAATGAGATTGCACATCTTTCTCCCACAGAGAAGCTGGTGGATTCAAACTGTGTGCCTTTGGAATTGTAGTGCTGCTTCTTACCACTAGGCCACCAGTGCTCCCTATTCACTGCTGGTGGGACTGTAAAATGGTACATTCACTATGGAAGGCGGTTTGGTGCTTTCTCAAAAAGTTGGAAAAGAAATACCATTTGACTCAGCTAACCCACTACTGAGAATAATATACCCTAAAAAAGCCAGGGCTGTAAGGCTGACAGATGTATGCATCCATCCCCACTGCAGCATTATTCACAATGGGGAAGGGATGGGAGCGGCCCAAGGGCCTGTCAAGAAACAAGTGGATAAAGGGAGCTCTAAGGTGGCCTAGTAGCAAGAAGCTGCACTCCAATCTCAGAGGTGTGTGGTTTGAAGCCATCAGATGCTCTGCTGGAGAAGGAGGAGCAATCTCCTCCTGTACCAGTCAGATCTGATTTGATGGTACACACACATACTTTAAAAAACCCACAAATGGATAGAGAAACTCTGATACATCCACATAGTGGATGATTACATAGAATCATCCAATAACGTTGGATTATCATTCCAATAACAGTGGAATATTACACAGCACTGAAAAACAATGAACACGCAAAACACTACAGGACATGGATGAGTCTGGAAAACATTATGCTGAGTGGAATATCTCAGTCTCAAAGAGACAAATACTGCATAGGACTTTTGTCATAAAAGTAGGACGGACATGGAGGGGTTGGGCAAGAAAAGAATGGATAATGAACACTGCATGAATGGGCCAAGGGAGGGGGATCTGAAGGCAATGGATGATTGGACAGTGTGTGTATATGGTAACTGAAAATCCAGAACAAGACATGCATTACAACACAAATTGAGGGAGTAGTCATGGAGGAAAATGTATACTGAAGGAGGGAATGAATAAAGATCCATACTGTCAGTAAACTTTAAAATCAACAATAATTTTAAAAAGAAGGACAAAAGTCCTTATCCCTGGGCAATAAGGAAGTATCATGATAGGTGGAGAAAAGATTGAAGTCACCAATGAGTTAATTTTGCTTTTATCCACAATCAATGGTTTTGGTATTAGCAGTTCAAGAGATCAGAGGATATGTTGCACAGGGAAAGTCTACTGTCAAGGACTTTTCCAAAGTTCTAAGGAGTTTAAAATGTAAGTTGAATCTGATTCAGGCCATGGTCTTTTTAAAATTATTATTATTATTTTTGTGTGTGTACTGTCAAATCGGATCTAACTGGTACAGGAGGAGATTGTCCCACCTTCTCCAGCAGAGCATCTGGTAGATTTGAACGATGTACCTTTGGGATTGCAGTGCAGCTTCTCTTCACTAGGCCACCAGAGCTCCCTCAGCCATGGTCTTTTTATTACATGTTATGTATCTGAAAGTTGTACAAGGAATAAAGATGACAGAAGAAGAATGAATGCCTTTGAGACACGGTTTTGGAGAAGAGTACTGAATATTCCTTGGGCTTCTGCAAAAACGAACCAGTACATTTTGGAGAAAGTGCAACAAGGCTGCTCCTTGGAGGTGAGGAAGGCAAAGGACTCTCTCACATACTTATGGGTCAACACTTGGAAAAGCATATCATGTTTGGAAAGATGGAAGACCTTTGAAAGATGGGAGTGGAACGACACAGTAACTAACACTGGGCTCCAGTATATCAGAGATGGTGTGGATGGCACAGAATAGGGCAAAGTTGAGATCTGTTGTTCATAGGGTTGCTATGAGTTGCCTTTGACTTGACAGCACGTAACCACAACACGACAACAATGCAGGGTTACCTACTTACTGCCATCGAGTACATTCCAACTCATAGTGAGCCTCCATTGAGTTTCCAGGGATCTTTATGGGAGGAGACTATCTCCTGAGGAGTAACTGGTGGATCCAAACCACTGACCTTTGAGTTAACAGTGCAACTCACATTACACTAGTGCTCCCTATATATTACTTAGATATTACTTAGTTGTTACTGTTGTTGTGTACCATTGAGTCAGAACCGACCCAAAGTTGAACCTCTGGTGAATTTTCAGAGGGTGTTAACAGCATGGGAGGAGACTGCCCATTGTCCTCACATGGAGAAGCTGGTGGATTTGAAATGTGTGCCTTTGTGCTTGCAGCACAGCTTCTTGCCACTAGTCCAAGAGAGCTTCATAGAAATCCTGCTACTTGATATATATTTTAAAGAAGTGAGAACTACCACATATACCCAATATGTTCATTGTAGCATTATTTACAACAGCAAAGAGATGGAAGCAAATCAACTATCGCTCAAAAAATATCCACAAGGGGTGTAAGCTCACATAATGGAATAGTATGTAACACTACAAAAAAGAATGAGGAAGTAACAAAACACACCACAAACTGGATGCGTCTCGAGGACAATATGATAGGTTAAATAAGTCAGTCACTAAAGGAATATCATGGTATAAGATCACTGACGTACATAGCTAAGGAGGCTCTGATGGGGTGGCCCGTAGGGAGCCGTGCAGCTAACCCAAAGGTGGTATCTTTCTGCTGGTTCAAATCTACCAATGGCTCTGTGAGAGAAAGATGGGAAGTCTCCTATGCTTTAAGTGGTTCCAACTCGACAGCAAGTTTGAATTGAAGGAAAGGTTTACACACAGAATTATCCTTTGGGTGATTACCAGGGAGGAGAAAAGAAGGAAGAAGGGGAGCAAAAATGAATTGACAGGCTGACTAAAGACAAAAGCCATATATAATACATGATAAGAGACTAATTAAATATTACCATTCATTACATCGATCAATTACAATTTTACAAAATAAAGTGTGTAAGAATGATTGAGTAGATTGCAGTAACTAGTACAGTTTAATTAAGGGAATCCATAGGATTAGCAAAAAAAAAAAAAAAAAGAATGAGTGAAATAGTAATTACAATGTTCTAAAACAAAACATGCATGAATAATTGGATGAATCAATATCATTTATGACATTTCACTCAAGGAAAAGAAATAAAGTGCTAAAGATCAAAGATGTCAGTTTAAAGACCATGTTCTGCCTAACCCAAGCCATGGTATTTTCAATTTCAATTGCCTCATAGGCATGTGACATTCTGACTCTTCGTAAAGAAGATTGAAGAACTGATGCCTTTGAATTGTTGTGCTGGTGAAGAACATGAAATAATTTTTACTTCCAAAAGAACAATCAAATTTATGTTGGATGAAGTACAGCTGGACTGTCCCTTCAAGGCAAGGATGGAGAGACCACATCTCGTGTACTTTGTGTATGTTGTCAGGAGGCCAGCCCCTCAAAAAGGTCATCATGCAAGGAAAAGAGCAGGGTCAATGAAGCAAAGGAAGACCCTGAATGAGCCGGATTGATATAGTGACTGCTAACAAAATATTCAGGAACTGACCAAAACTGCAAGGAAGCACAGGACAGAGCTCTGTTGTCCAAAGGGTGGCCTATAGTTCAAGTTCACTGGAGGGACCTGAGGACAATGAGGAAGAAGCAAGATCTGCACTCAGGCAGCCTGACTCCAGATTGCTAGAGCTACTGTTTCCAAAGATGAGAACATTAAAGACAGAATCCTGTTCCACAATAACAAAAATTTAGTGATCCAGTGAAGGAACTGAAGACACGGGGGAAACTCAGGTATTGCTGGAATCCTATAGGGCAGTTACTCTGCTGGATGGCTCCACTGTCCTCCTATTCCCACCCATACCAGGATGTGACTTGCATTTGGGATGGAAGGAATACTATCACAGATCTGTATGACTATATATGGAGCATCAAAGGGAAGGGTTAATGATGAACATTAGCAGTCTTTTGTGGCTAAGAATGAGATGAACTCTTTCCTTTGAAAATCTATTGGCCACCTGAGGAAAGAGACGAACAAGCTCTGAGAGTTTAGCTCCAAATTCCCAGAACTGTGGTTCTCAGAGCTTAAGCCTTAGAATCACATTGTTATTGTTGTTAAGTGCCATTGAGTCGCAACTCATAGCGACCCTACGAACAAAAGTCCTCAACACTTGTGTGACTTTCGTCCTCTCTCCAGGTTCATAGGGTTTCTGGAGGCAAGCTATTATGGAAGTGGATGTCACTCCTGCTTCCAAGCTTGTTTTAATCAGGGAGCTTCACCAAACACTGTCCTCCATGAGTAACCATTATCGCATTTGACACATCAGCTTCACAGCAACCACAGGTTACCTCTGTATGGCAAGCAGATACACCAGGGTTATATCACCTAGAAGACTGTTTGAACAAAAACAATGAAAAACAGGCCTGAGGGCTGCAGATTAGAAGTCACCCACTTTTGGCTTGGTAGCATCACTTTCTCTCCACTAGGCCAACTGATCTCTCTCTATGTTGGTGTTATCATAGAAGACTAATAAAACAGAATGCTCAACACCATTCCTAAGTGTTTCTATCACTCAGGGGTGGAACATGAGAACTTGTATTTCCAAATCAGTCATTTCCAGGTAATGCTGAGACTGGATCCTTACTCTGAGTTCCACTCCCTAGGGGAGTAATGATCTTGTTCTCTGTACTTGACACTGACTAGTTTGAATTCTGAGTGTCAGTTTAAAGTCTAAGGATTGCCTGACCTAAGACACGGTATTCAGTTTCTTCCTATGCATCTGAAAATTGGACGATGAATAAGGATGACTGAGGAAGAATCGATGCCTTTGACTTGAGGTTTTGGTGAAGGGTAGCGACTGTTCCACAGACTGCTAAAAACGCCAAACAAGTCTGCTTTGGAAGAAGAGCAACCAGAGTGTTCCTTAATGGTAAGGATGGTGAAACTTAACTTTTGAAAGTGTATGTCTCACATACTTCGGGTCTGTTGATGAGAGGTCAGTCCCTGGAAAAAGACATCGTGGTGGGAAAGGTGTAGGGTCAGAGAAAGAGAGGAAGAACCTGGACAAGACGGATTGATTGACGGATTGTAACAAAGGGCTGTAGCAGATCAGAGACTGTGAGGTTGGGGCAGGATAGTGTCATTGTATGTGACATCGTTGCACAGAACATTTTGAGTCTTGGCTTTTCATCAAGTTACTTATTTTTGCAACCCAAATAATCGTATGTATTTTCAAGAGTTATTGGAAGGATTAAAAAACGCTACTGCATGATAAATACTTAAAACAATACTTGGCATGGTATACGGTCAATGATGGTTTATTCTTATTGTTGCTGTTAGGTGCCATCTGAACCTTGCTCTAATCTTCACCTGCTGCACTGCAATCCCAGAGGTGTGCGGTTTGAATCCACCAGATGCTCTGCTGGAGAAGGAGGGACAATCTCCTCCTGTACCTGTCAGATCCGATTTGATGGTACATACACACACACAAAAGAATAAAATTTAAAAAATAAAATTAAAAAATCTTCACCTCCCTCATGTTCTCGGTTGCGCTCAAATCCACCTTGGTGGTCAGTGTCCTTTGGCTTTTATTGTTGATGTGCATATTTAAATGATTCTGTTAACAGAACTTCTTGGTATGCTATGAATAGTATCCTATCGCTCACAACATTGTCCTTTAGGACATACCTTGAGATGGTCCTTTTAACAATGAATGTCACACGATTCTCCTTCAATCTGCCATTTCCCTGCATGGTTGAGCATGTGATTGTTTGATACAAAGTGGCCAATACCAGCCCATCTTGGCTCACAAGCCATATTCCCTAGAATGTCGATCTTTACGGGTTCCATTTAATTTTTAACAACTTCTAATTTTCCTAGAGTCATACTTTATACATCCATGTTCTGATTATTATTGTATGATTGCTGCTATTTTTCATTTCGAGTCTTGCCAAGCCAACACACTGATAAGGTCGTTCACGGGGTGAAAGTCACCCCTCTTCTGTTAGTTTGCTGTCCTGGAGTAACCTGTAGATTTCTGTGACGCGGGAAGCTATGCCTCTGGTATTTCCAATACCAGCAGGGTCACCTATGGTGGCCAGACTTCAGCGGACTGGCCATCTACTTCCGAAATAACAGCCTTGGAAAATGTCTGTGGACAAAGGATGACCATTGAGGGATATAGTGCCAGAAGATGAGCCCTTCAGGTGGGAAGGCATTCAGAATGCGACTTGGGAAGAGCTACAGTAACCATAATGTGTGGATGGGGTAACTCTTACTATGTATCTACTCATTCATTATTTTCTGGAATAAATGGGATGACAGAATCAGGAGTCCAGAAGGCTAAAGAGTAACAAGAACTAAGCCTAACTTCTGTGCAAAGCTGGTAACAAGATCCAAGGGTAAGCCACTTACTTTATGTCTGCAGGTCCAGAGCAGAGAATCTCAGAACCGAGAAGCATTGCTGTCTGAAGGCAAGCCTACCTCCAGGTGCCAGTCGGCCTGCGGCCACTGCGCACGCGCAGACCCCGCCCCACGCGCATGCGTATATATAAGCGCTGGCCTACCGGACCTCAGAGGAGTAAACATGGCGGCGGTAGCGCGAGCGTCTGCTGCTGGAACAAAGCTGTGCGCTCTAGTGAGCAGTCTGTGGACCCAGACGGCGCGAGGCGCCTCGGTCCGTGGTCTCTGTAGTCAGTCTGTCTCGGTTAACGAGCGCATCGAGAACAAGCGCCATAGCGCGCTGCTGGGAGGGGGTCAGCACCGCATTGACGCGCAGCATAAGCGGGTGAGTCGCGTGGAGGACCGAGATGTCCCGCCCCCCCGACCGTCCTCAGCCTATCACAGCTGGCCGGGCGCCAGGCTCCCAAGGGCTTTAGCCAATCCGTGTGAGCCTGGGTGGGACGGGGCGGGGCGTGAGTAGTGTTCTCCTTGAGTACCTGTTGCCTTTCAAGAGAAGGCGAGTGGATCACCTTTGTGCATTGATCATGTTCTACTTTTCAATTGCACATTTAGATACAGCTGTCAGGACTCCGCGTGATACCTATCAATTTTTTCGCAAATTAATCTCTAGAAGTCAGATTAACTTAAATGAGCTATTAACACATCTTTCTTACTCTTGTTTGACTCCAGATGTTAATGGACACACAATAAAAAGAATCCTCTTGTGCAATATGAAAGACAGGTGGTACTTTCTCCATTACGCATGCAGGAAAATCAAGCCACGTGATGGCAATTTATGTGAGCAAATGCATATTAAACCTGGTGTGAAGGTACGTGCGCGCACCTGAGCTGGGGACTCTTGGAACTTTTGCCTCCAGGATGCTAGCTGAGCTGATTTAGGATCTCAGGAGTGCTTGCTGCCAAGTAGGAAGCAGGTGGTGTTTCTGGAAGTCTGCAGTCTACCCGTGATGGAGCAGGCTGAGGCACTTGCTGCCACGGGCCGGGTTTTGGAGAGAGAGAATCGCAGCTGTGGTTTGGAAGACCGTGTAGTGTTCAGTAAGTTGTGCTGGCTTGGCCATTTAACAACAGAACAAACGGCTTCAGAGAGATGACCTAGAAGTTAAGAGTCCGCACTCTCCTGGGACTTAAGAATAAGTATGTGTGGACTGACATATGGACAGTTTAAATAATCAAAAGCAAAGTACAGAGATGAAACTCATAGAGCCCAAGCTCATTGAGGTGCAGCTTATAGGCTTGGGAAACACGACTGGGATTATTAGAAAGCAGAGTCAAATCAAAGTGTGTTTGATTCAGATGTAGCTTCTCATTCGACAAGGGCCCTTTTTGAGGTTTAAGAAGTGGTGGGATGTTAATTTGGTTGACAGCTTTTAGTGCTGCGAGCCATCCATCTCTGCCCAGGTGTCTCAGTCAGGAGTGAAGAAATAATAAGTCATTCAGTGGAAAAGCTTGTCACTCCTCCTGTGCTCTCTTTCTGCGGGAGCCAATTTCTGAGTCTTTTGTTGTTGAGTGTGGTGGACTCATAACTGAGCCTCCAGGCAGAGATTATGCCACCGCTGCTTCTTGCCCTACTTCCCAGCTTACCGGGAGATTCTTCAGCCTTCAGCCTCCAGAAGCTGTATCTCTTTTGCCAATGTTGACTTAGGAGATATGGGGGAGAGGGGAGGGGAATGCTTTCCTAGTGCTGAGAAGAGAGGAAACTATGATTTTAGATTCTGTAGAATGGTGATTGGTTTCATAGAGCAGGGGCCTACTTTGGGGTTGTATCAGCAGATAGCCTGCAGAGTTAGCAAATAATTCTTTAGAATTACCTAAGAAAATCTAGTACTGAAGATGCCACGGACTGCTAAAAGATCACAGATATGTCTTGCAGAAGGTGCAGCCACGGTTCTCCTTGAAGGCAAAGAGGATAATGCTTCATCTCACAGTCTTTGTTGCTAGGAGAGGTTAATCCTTGGGGAGGGACATCATTTTGGAAGGTGGAGGGGCAGCAAAAGAAAAAGGGAAAAACCTTCAACCAGGTGGATTGACACAGTGACTGCGACAGTGGGCTCAAGCGTGTCAGAGATTGTGAGGATGACACAGGATAGGACAGTGTTCACGTGGGCTCAGTTGTTTATAGAGTCGCCATGAGGCATACTGAGTGGCACCAAACAAAAAGAAGAAGTAGATCTAGGGAGCTTTGGTGACTTAGTGGTAAGGAATTATTGTGTTGCCAATCCAAAGGAACCCAGTTTTTGAATCCACTAGCTGACCCACAAGAGAAAGATGAACAGTCTCTTCCCTGGCAGTTTACTCCCTCTAAAAAAAACCAGCTGGAGGGTCAGTTGGTTGTGACTCTACAGTTCTCAACAACAAGTAGATCTAAGCTTATACTCCAGAAAGAGAACTGGAGATAAGAAAGCAATGGAAGATACAACTTACTTGAAACTTCCCAGTTTTCAGAATATAAACATTTTCTATGTTACAAAAATGCTTTAAAAATACTTTTATAATTTCTTTTTTTTTTTAAACTTTTTCTTTTTTTTAAATTTTATTTTATTATTTTTGTGTGAGTGTACCTTCAAATCAGATCTGACTGGTACAGGAGGAGACTGCCCCTCCTTCCCCAGCAGGGCATCTGGTGGATTTGAACCGTGCGCCTCTGGGATTGTAGTTGCAGCTCCTTGCCACTAGGCCACCAGAACTCCCCTACTTTTATAATTTCTTGACACATGGAATACTAATTTTACAAAAATTAGCAAATAGAGGCAAGATTCCTAAAGATTATATATCTTCTGTGGGGTGATAGAGTCTCCTATGCACATATATATACACACAAACAATTCTTTCTATTCCAAAAATTATTTTATACATTATTAGGATTATTAAGGGACCCTGGTGCTGCAGCAGGGGAGTACTGGTGGCCTAGTGGTAAGAAGCTGCACAGCAATCCTGAAGGCATGAGGTTCGAGGCCACCAGAAGGAAGAAGGATGGGCAGTCTCCTCCTATGTGATTAACTGCCTCTACAAACCCACTGGAGGGTCAGCAATGGGTTGGTTCCGCATCTACGGTACATAACAGCAGCGGTACCGCAGTGTGTAACGTGTTGGACTGCTAACTGAAAGGTTGGTTGTTTGAGTTCACTAGCTGCTGTGAGAGATGTACCTAGGCAAGACTCCTTCTTAAGATTTATACCCTCAGAAACATTATGAATGGTCAGGATGAGTTGTGGCCGATGCACCACGCTGCATTTGGTGTTCTTTATTAAGATTTTATGTCTGTAGAAATAGTCCTTCATTATGGAGCTCTGGTGGCCTAGTGGCAAGAAGTTGTGCTGCAATCCCAAAGGTGCGCTGTTCGAATCCATCAGATGCTCCCCTGGAGAAGGAAGGGCAGTCTCCTCCTGTGCCACTCGGATCTGATTCAGAGGCACAAAAGTAAAACAAAACACCAGAAAAAAAAATATAGTCCTTAATTGCTGTATAAAATTTCACCAGCATTTAATAATTTTGTTTTTTGCCCTTGTGGCTTAGTGGGTAAGGAGCTATGCTGCCAGTTCAGAGGCAGGCAGTTCAGATCCATCAGCTGCTGCATGGGAAGGTAGGCGGTGTCCTTCTGTGTGCTCTTATGCCTCTGAAAAACCTGCTGGAGGGTCACCTATGAGTTAGTTTCCACTCTATGGCGATGGTAAACGAGTATCTGGTACTGAATGAACAGCTTTGTGTATAAAACCCTTCATCTGCTTTTTTTTACATTTTATTTTATAGTTTGTGTGTACCATCAAATTGGATCTGATTGGTACAGGAGGAGATTGCCCCTCCTCCTTCAGCAGAGCATCTGGTGGATTTGAACTGTGTGCCTTCGTGGTTGCAGTGCAGCTTCTTGCCACTAGGCCACCAGAGCTACCCCTTCATCTGCTTTAAAAAAAATATTTGTTGGAACAATTTTTAAAGAACAAATTCCCAAAAGTGGCATTACTAGGTCAAAAGGTATGAATATTTTATAACTTTGACATACATTGTCAAGTTGCTTGCCAGAGATTTATTAGCCTTTACACATGCATATAGGATTGCCTGCTTGTATATTTCAACACAGGCCTCTTTTGCTTTGGTTACTCTCTTGAGATAAAAAAGAAAAAAAATCCAGCTTGCAGTGTTTTTGGAGGAGACTGTGGCCAAAATGTTTCGAATTGAAAACTGTAGAAACCAAAGAGTAAAGGTTTACCTTTTCTTTTTTTTTGGGGGGGAGGGAATCCTCTTCCCCTTCAATTTTTAGATTTGGAATTTGAGTGAAAATTTACAAAGCGTATTGGTTTTTATCCAGTTTGGATAAAAATTTTTTTGGATTAAAAAGTTGGGATAAAAAGTTCTCTGCAGTAGCCAGATTCTACAGAGGTTTGTTTGCTGGTTATGGTGAGGATTAAGGAATGTTGACTCACCAGTGGGTGTGAGTT
>NW_006399777.1:14461423-14462531 GCF_000299155.1 Elephantulus edwardii | reverse complement strand
ACTCCTCAATACTTTGGAAAGGTCCCTAACTTCAGATTTTTCCATTGCAATGCATCTCCTTATTTCCCAGTGTGATGTGTTTCACTCATCCTACTAAGCATTTATTATAACTCTACTCACCCTCTTTGCACATTTAATGAAATGTGCAAAGAGCTGGAGTTAGAAAATTAAAGGGGCTGAACTCGCTCAGTATTTCTTAAGCTTAAGAAACTGAAGAATAAATTCAAGCCTTGAGTTTCAATACTTAAGGATGCTTTGGGCAGAATATGAAATGATCCAGGAAGTATTCAAAGAAGGAAAGAGTATACAGAGTCATTGTACCAAAAGAAATTGGCAACACAGAAGAATTTCATGAAACAACATATGAGCAAGAGCCTGTGGTGATGAAGGAGGAAGTTCAAGCTGCTCTGAAAGAATTCCAAAAAACAAGGCCCCAGGAACTGACGGTATACCAATTGATATGATTCAACAAACAGATGTTGCCCTAGATGTGCTCACCAAGTTGTGTCAAGAAATCTGGAGGATAACTTTGCCAACTGACTGGAAGAGATCTGTATTTGTTCCCATTCCAAAGAAAAATAAGCCGACAGAGTGTGGAAATTATCAAACAATATCATTAATATCATATGCAAGCAAGATTCTGCTGAAGATTATCCAAGAACAAATGGAACAGCACATCAGCAAAGAGCTGCCAGAAGTGCAGGCTGGGTTTAGAAGAGATCATGGTGCTAAGGATATTGTAGCTAATGTTAAATGCATCTTGGCTGAAAGCAGGGAGTACTAGAGGAATGTCTATCTTTGTATCATTGACTGTTCAAAGCATTTGACTGTGTGGATCACAACAAACTGGCTAATTCTGAGAAGAATGGAAATCCCACAACACAGGATCGTCCTTATGCAAAACCTGTATGTGGACAAGGAGGCAGTCATCAGAACAGAGCAGGGGAACACTGCATAGTTCAAAATTGGGAACAGAACAGATTATCCGGATGCTGGGCTGTATGAGGAGAAGTGTGGCCTCAGGATTGGAGGAAGATTCATCAACAGTCTGTGTTATGCAGATGACACAACCCTGCTTGCTGAAACTGAGGAGGACCTGAAGCCCTTG
>NW_006399777.1:14446618-14460255 GCF_000299155.1 Elephantulus edwardii | reverse complement strand
TGAGTCAGAGGCAACTCAACAGCACATGACGACAACAACACAACAACTACTTGTCCTTCTCTTGTTTTGTGTGAACCCTCCTACTTGGCCACATCCTGTTGTGGGACTTCGTTGTCTTTCTGTCTAATGAGTTCTCACAGTGGTGTTACTTAATGGAAAATGTTGAGTACCATCAGCTGGCACTGACTCATAGCTGGGCCTCTCGTGGGTTTTCAGAAGCAATAAATCACACAAGAGGAGATTGTCCATCTTTTTCTTAAGAAGCAGCTGGTGGATTCAAACCATGTGCCTTGGGTGGACAGTACAGTTCCTTACCACTAGGCCACTAGGGCTCTCTCAGTGGGAAATAGAAGGCAATGTCCGCAGGGAAGGCAGGAGAAAAACCAGGAAGTATTGAGTCCTGGGTTTAAGATAGTTGTGGGTTACTCTAGAAGCCTGTGAGAAGAAGTCTGCTGCCTGAGACCCTTCACCAAGTGTGTGTTAGAAGTTGATCTTTTAATTTTCTGCTACATCTCTAGTAGGCCACTGGTGGCCGAGTGGGTAAGGAGCTGTACTGTCAACCCAAAGGCAGGTAGATCAAATCTACCAGCTACTCCACAGGAGAAAGATAGTCTTCTCTCATGCCATTCACTGCCTCTGAAAACCTGCTGGAGGTTCACCTGTGGATTGATTCCACCTCAGTAGTAGCGAACAGCAGTAGGTATTTGTGAACTAGTTCTTTTGTTTCCAGGTCAAGCTCTCCTCACCCCTACTTTCCCCCCTTTTCCTCCCTTCTTCCTTGTTTGCCTTTGACTATTGGATTCTTCCTGGAACACCCTGTCTGCCCTGATTTCCTTACCCTCTGGTATCTATTGATAATGGACACCTGCCTTCCGAGATACAGATGGAGGCTGTATCAGGCTGTATCTTTAGGACAAAGGGCAAAACCTGTCCTACTGGCTTTTCCGTGGGTGGACCCTCCTTGCTTTGGTTAGACGATATCACTGTTCCATTTTTGATGGCTCTGATGAAATTACTGATCTTTGTTGCCTTTTAGGGAAAACTAACAGCCAGAGAGCGGATCAGTCTCTTGCTGGACCCTGGAAGCTTTGTTGAGAGCGACATGTTTGTGGAGCACAGATGTGCTGATTTTGGAATGGCCGCGGATAAGAATAAGGTATCTGCACACACTTTTATCTTGCGGTTGTGGCAATCTATCCACTGACAGAACCTCTTTTCTCTAAAGTCCTTTTGGGACTCGGGATACATTCAAAATTGGTCAAGTTTAGGATCTGGAAATCACAGAAGCTCTGGAGAAGCACTCGTGGTGTCTACCTGACATCCCATCTTTGTTTATAGATAAAGGAGATTGGGTGGGCTGCTCGTACGCTGTGCTGTGTGTCCCTGGCCCTCCTCCCCGGCTCAGGGTTCAGAGCTCTTGTTGACACAGAAAGATAGATTTGGAAGGAAGAACCTTTGTGTTGGTTTGCGCAAACACTAGGTTACCTGTCTCCTCCTTTGACATACTTTAAATTTATGCCTTGGGGTTTTTGGAGTCAGAGTCACCAACACTGCTTCTTTCTTTCAGAGCACTCTCCAACTGTGGGACTTACTTTTCTCCAGATCTGCGTATGGGCTGTTTGTGATCAGAGATTTGTAAACTTGGTACCAAAGCAGTCAGCTCAGTTTGATCCTTTATGGACCACGCAATAATTGCTAAGATTCAATGCAAAGTGATAATTTTTGGTTTTAGGCTTTGGGGAGGAGGTGTGGCTTTGTAGAACTTGCCATGCCTCTTTGTATGTCCTTCTGTTGGGAGTTGGAGAGCTGTTATGTAATTCGGGGCAAAAACACAGGGAAGAAGTGTTTAAATCATAAAGTGCCTTACAGCTTCAGCTGGAGCCCTGCCAGACAAGCTATTAGTGTACAGACTGAGCCTGTGTAACTAAAGGCCTCTGGTGGAGGGCACAGGGTAGTCATTTATATGGAAGCCTCCAGCACCTCAGAGCTGACATGTGCAGTAAGAATTATCTCCAGGCAACCTAATTAGTATCCAAGCAAGCAGAGCCCTACCATGCAATTAGTGAAGTCACAAACAAGAGAGCAGAGCAGAAACCTCTAGCAACACCATTCCATGGGCCCAGACACCATTCAGCTGTGTTGCAGAAAGCCCACTCCAGGAAGAAGCAGACTGCCTGTATAAGCACCTAACTAAGCCCTTGTAGAAGCAATCTTGGTTATAGGGGGAAGGCCGAGTCTGACTTCTACCCCTTCTTAAAGGAGAACTGTCCCCATCAATAATATCCACAGTACTAGACAAATAGCAACATGGTCAGATAAGCCACCCCAAATGCTCCTGCACCTATTTCTACCAATCATTGTGGCCAATGCTTGTTGCAGTATTCATAGACTTTAATCACACTTGTGGGGTTTATTAGAGAAATTGGGTGGGGAGTGAGAAAGGCAAAGAATATCACACAGTGCAAGTCCAGGAGTTCCAAGCCAGATTAACAAGGCACAGTTCCTCAGTGAAAGTTCATGTTCAGTTCTGCAGCACAGTTGCATCTCTGGTTCCCTCAGTCATTCAGCAGACTTTATCTCAGAGCCCTTACAAATCAGCTTTTCCTCCTATCATCAAGCAAGCAAAGCCTTTAACTGTGGCTCCATCTCTAGGGTTCCTCTGGTTACACCTTGCCACAGTTTCTTCTTAGCAATGCCACAGTCTCTTCACCTCTCCACCACCATCTTTCACAGTGTGGAAAGAACTCTCCTACATTGGTCCTACAGCTATTGATGATTTGTAACACCGTGCCCCGAACAGGGGCTAACACAGTGGATAGAAGAGTCAATTTTGAAAGTAATTTACTGACACATCACATAGTCTATAATCCTTGCATCCTTTTTCATTTTGTGGATGACAGCCTATTCCTTTCTCTGGGACATACTGTCACTAATAAAGTGCTTCTACTTTTACCTTCACACCTGTCTCCTTGCCTTCTTTCTCAGCAGGTGTGATGTCTCTGACCTTGGCCACTGCTTACTGTAACATCAAGAAGTGGCTCTTCAAAGAGCCACTAAAATTGTTGTGGGAGCTCTATGCCACTGAGACTTTGACCTCCTTCTTGTCTCCCACTTGCTTTAATTCTTTGACTGGGGAAGGGAGACCAGATTCAGGGCACTTACTGCACAGTAACGTTTTGGTGCTGAGACCCAGGAGCACAAATTATGTGTGTATGTGTGATCTGTGTTGAACTTGGTAACATTTTGGTCCCAAAACCTGGGATATGATTTTCCCATTGAGTTGTTGTTGTGTTGTTATTGTTAGGTGCCATTGAGTCCAGTATGAGTCCAACAATCCCATGAACAACCAATCTGAACCCTGTCCTATCCTCACAATTCCTGACACTCAAACCCTTTGCTGCCATCACGGTTTCAGTCCACCTGGTTGAAAGGTCTTTCTGTTTTTCGTTTATACTTCATCTTCCCAAGCAAGATGTCCTTTTCCAATTAATAACTTCACAGCATGCCCAAAGTATGTGAGACAAAGCTTCATCATCTTTGCCTCCAGGGAGCACTCTCACTGCACCTTCTCCAAGACGTATCTGTTTGTTCTTTTGACAGTTCATGGGTTCTTCCATACTCTTCTCCAACATCACAGTTCAGAGGCATCATTTTTTCTGTCCTCCTTACACATTGTCCAGCTCTCAGATGCATAGCAAGTGACTGAAGTGAGTGGACTCAGATGCTCTTTTGTCCTCAAACTGACATCATAACTCCTCAGCAACTCGGAGGGGAACAGTGCAATATGTCTCCTGATCTCCTGACTGCTGGAACCAACTGTATTTATTGTGGATCTAAATAGGATGAAATTGTTGACAGTCTCAGTCTTTTCTCTGTCCATCATGGTGTTGCTTATAGGTCCTGTGGTGAGGATTTTTGTCTTCTTGATGTTGAGATGCAATCCATATGGAAGACTACAGTGTTTAACCCTCCGCAGCCAGTGCTTAACTTCTCCTTTCTGTCAGCAAGCAAACTTGTGTCTTCTTCATAACGAAGGATATTGATGAGTCTTCTTCCAATCCTGATGCCACAGTTTTCTTCATAAATTCCAGCTTCTTGAATATTTTGCTCAGCATACAGATTAAATAAGTATGGGGAAATGATACAAACCTGATGCACACCTTTCCTAATTTTAAGCCATACAGTGTTCCCTTGCTCTGTTCACACTTGGTCTTGGTGTAGGTTTTTCACAATCAAGTGTTTTAGAATTCCCATTCTTATTTGCTTTATGTGCTATCAAGTCACCTGCAACTCATAGCGATCCTATGTGCAGCAGCTCTGGACCTTGTCCTATTCTGAGTCATCCTCACTGTCTACCCACACACCTATGCTCATAACCCTAGTTACCTGTCACCCTATCTCATCCAGGGTCTTCATCTCTTATGCTGTCTCTCTACCCTTCCAAGTATGATACCCTTCTCCAAGGATTGTTCCCTCCAAAGATTGGTCCTTCCTGTCCTTCTGCCCAAAGAACATGAGATAGAGCTTCAAAAATCCTTGCCTTCAAGGAACAACTTGATTTTGCTCTCTCCAGGACAGAACTTTTTGTTCACTTGGCAGTCCATGGAATGTTCAACACTCCTCTCCAGCACCTTTAACTTAAAGGCATTGATCCTTCTTCAGTCATTCTTAGTCATTATCCAGGTCTCTGGTGCATAACAAGTAATTGCAAAGGCCCTGGCACCTTAGTCTTCCAGACTGACATTGTGGCTTTTTAGCACTCTGGAGAGGTTCCTGACAGCAAATTTCCCTAATGCAATTCATTTTTTTTATTTCGTGACTGCTGGTACCAAGAATGTTGATTGTGGAGCCAAGCAAGCTGAAATTGTTAACAATCTCAGTTTCCTCTCCATCTATCATAGTGCTGCCAGCTGACCCAGTAGTGATAGTCTTTGTCTTCTTGATGTTGAGCTTCAGTCTATATTGAAGACTGCATTAGCCATACTTTGGTTAGGAGAGCCCACTAGACTAAGACCAGTGGATTGTTTTGGTAACACAGTGGCACTTCTCTTTCCCTGAAGTATTTGATGGTGATGGCCATTGGATGGGGGATGGGGAGAGTAGTTCTTTTTTTTTTAATTATTGTGTGTGTACCATCAAATAGAATCTGACTGGTACAGGAGGAGATTGCCCCTCCTTCTCCGGCAGAGCATCTGGTGGATTTGAACCACCTATCTCTGGGATTTCAGTGCAGCCTCTTTGCCACTAGGCCACCAGAGCTCTCTCAGTGGTTCTTAACTTTAATTCTTAAAAGAAGAACAAGGCCTTAGACAACAGTGCCTCCCACTCCTATTGTTGAAACCGTATTCGTATTCTTCTGCTTGCTGTTGCAGAACTTGAGGAAGGATTCTTGCTTGTTCCTTGTTCTTTTTATATTTTAAGGAATTTGAGATTTTCCTCCAATTTTTTGTTTTGATTTTTGAGTGATTGTAATAGCTGAGCTAATGATAAGAAATGGTTGCATTTTTTAAAACTTTGTTTTTTCTCTTTTCTCTCCCTGGTAGTTTCCTGGAGACAGTGTGGTGACTGGACGGGGCCGAATCAATGGAAGATTGGTTTACGTCTTCAGTCAGGTATTTCCAGAGCATCTGGTGGATTCAAAACCGTGTACCTCTGGATTGCAGTGCAGTTTCTTATCACGAGGCCACCAGAACTCCCCAGTGGTAGCTTTCCTCACTAACCTGTCATACCTGTTTATCAGCATGCACAAGCAGTTTTAGCATCTTAACACACCACAAATGTATTATTTTATAGTTCTGTGGTTTAGAAGTTTAAGACAAGAAGCCAAAACAAGCACAATTAGGAGGAAAACAAAATTCAAAGTTTTTAGGCGGGAGGTTATCAAAGCTTAATACAGCAGTACTCATGTCAAGCTGGAAATCTCAGGGTGCTCCCCTAGTCCCCAGAACCTGTGAACGTGTGACCTAATCTGGTCAAGGGGAAGGAAGCTAGCTAATCCGCCGACAGTTAACATAGGTGAGATTTTCATGGAATATCTGGGTGAGCCCAGTGAAATTGCTGCTACTTTAGTTTTCAGAAGAAGCAGTTGACTCGTGTGACCCTGCACAGAGTAGAGCTGTGATGTAATCACACGGTTTCATGAAAATGGAAGAAGGAAGCAGAAGGGGCCCAAATGATGTGATTTAAGAAGAACTTGACCCACCATGGCTGACTTTGAAAGATGGAGGAAAGAAGTCTGGAACCAAAGGATTCAGACAGTCTCTAGAAAGAACGCTTGGTCCAGTAAAACAGGTGCAGAACTTCTAAACCACACAAGAAAACAACACATTTGTGTTGTGTTAAGACGCTAAATTTGTAGTAATTTGTAGCAGTACAAAACTAACATTCAGGATATGTTGTATACAATTTTGAGTTTCATTCCCCTCCTCTTGTAAGATGGGACTATGTAACTATTTAGTCGATTTTATAACCTATATTTATGTAGCTTGACTTGTCACAGAAAATGTTTTCTGAGTTTGATATTAAAATAGGGAGGGGTGTTTAGCAAGTTTTCATTCTTTTTTTTTCTACATTCAGACAGTTCTTAGTAACTTATTTTACCTTTTTTAAATATTTTTTAATTTTTTTAATTTTACCTTTTGAGATATTTAAAAACTATCATAAATTAATCTACCCCATGCTGGACTAGAAAAAAAAATCATCACAATTCTTGGCTTTTGCAGTTTGTGAGAACTGGGTTAAAACCATGACCTCTGGTGGCACTGTGGTTAAAGTCTTTGTCTGCGGTTTGGACCCACCCACCACTCCACAGAAAAAAGACATGGCAATCTCCTGTAAATATTAGAGAAATTTGGACATTTTTTTTAAATTTTAATTTTTATTACTTTTTATGTGTGTACCGTGAAATCGGATCTGACTGTTACAGGAGGAGATTGTCCCTCCTTCTTCAGCAGAGCATCTGGTGGATTTGAACTGCATACCTCTGGGGTTGCAGTGCAGCTTCTTGCCTCTAGGCCACCAGAGCTCGCCAAATTTGGACATTCTAAGGAGCACTTCTGCTCTGTCTTGCAGGGTTACTGTGGGTCAGAAGCAAGTTGATGCCTATGTGTTTTGGGGCTTAAAACAAAAATTATCATAAAGATGGAAGGACATTTTTGTGTTATCGGTATTCAGCAGTTCTCCTAACTATTAAGGAGATTAAAAAAGATTCATGAAACCTTTAAGCCGTTTTTATGCCTGTGGGTAAGGTGAGGAGGAGATGGAGATGACTGAGATAGTGTTCTTGTCCTGAAAAAGCTAATCATGATGGAAGGAGTATAGGTCAGAACCCAGCCAACTACAGACAGGGCAGGGGGGATTCCAGGCAAATGCTGAGATCTTAAGAGAAAAGATCATATTGAGGGTTGAGGAAGAGTTAGGGGAAACGGAGCATTAGAAATAGACCCTGAAAGATAATGGGATTGGAGAGTGATGAACCATATTTTATAGTGGTCCTCAAAATACCAGTATTCGTAAGTGCTTTTTGGGAAGAGGTTCAGTTTTTCCAGAGAACAATTCTTCATCTCTTTCCTGATAACTTGGTGTGTTAGGCAAAGCTGAGCTTTTGTGAGGGAGAGACAGGGAAAGTCCTAAAGTCCTAGCCTCTCCATTTCAGCCTCATCTTTGACTTTCTTTAGGGCTGTGATTGTGAGCCCAGAGCTCCTCTGTTTTAATGTCTTTAGAAAGTAAACCTTTCTCCCTGTGTGTGTTTTGGGATATGGGAGTGGGTGTTGGTGGTGGTGGTGAGGTCTGACTGCTCCTAAATAGACTTTCTGTTGATGTGTGCTCAGCCAGCCCTCCCCTCCACTCCCCTCCCCAACCTGGTTCCAGGGTTCTCTCTCATGTTCATCCTTCTCTCCTTATGTATGTGGGCTTTAATCTTCTCTCAGTCTGCTATTGCTTTGTCTGGTGCTTTCAGTTCCCCTGTTCAACCTCTCCTCTTTGCCCTCCCTTCCTGGTCTTGAGGCTTGGTTCTGTGTTTAATTCCCACAGGCTTTTTTGAGGGGTTTAGGAAGGAGGTCTCATCCACAAAAAGTCCTTTACATCAGAAGGTAATGGATGTCTACAAGCAGAGGGAGCCCGGGCTGCACTGATTCATCTTCTCCCTTCTCTGTCAAAACAGTACATAGTTCTATTAAGAGAAATGCCTGTTTGACATGCTTAGAATCTAATATTAGGTTGAAGTCTGCAGGAATAGTTTTCCTTTCCAGAGCTACAAGTTTGTTTCCTTCCTTCCTTCTTTCCTTCCTCCCCCCCTCCCTCCCTCTCTCCCTCTCTCCTTCCCTCCCTTTCTCCCTTTCTTTCATTAAGTAATAAGATACGACTCCCTTTAGGAGATTTGATTCACTATTTCATGGAATAATTTATGGATCTGATTTGGTTTTAACCTGAAAAGCCTTCATTTCTGCCCAGTCACTGCATTTATTTGTCGGTTTTATCATGCTTTCTTGTAGGATTTTACCGTGTTTGGAGGGAGCCTGTCAGGAGCACATGCCCAAAAGATCTGCAAAGTAAGTGGTCTTCATGTAGCTGAACTGCTCCCTAAATGTGGCCGCCAAACGCCTCCAGTGCACTTCTTAAATGAGGGTTCTTCCTCCTAATAAGTACAAATATAGCAAAATCCATGCTTCGCTATGTAAGCCAAAAAAGAAGTTGATTAGGGAGCTGTGATGGCTGGCTTAGTGGTAAGGAGTTGTGTTACCAAAGTAAAGATACAGAATTCGAATCCACCAGCTGATCCTTGGGAGAAAGGTGGTCAGTGTCCTCCTGTATGATTGACTGTCTCTGAAAATCTGTTGGACGGTCAGCTATGGATCGGTTCCGACTCCATGATACTCAACAACAACCTTGCAAAGGGAGACACGGAAGTACTAGTTGCTGCAAACCCATGAGTCCTTCAACAGAGGAAGAGGAGGGGGCTCTAGAGGTGGGCAAAGGATATCATGGTTTTTCATGGGAGGGTTGAACTTTTAAAGTTAGGTATCATGGCTATTCATGACAGGGTTCAATTTTAAGGGTTAGGTATCATGCTTATTCATGACAGGGTTGATTTTTTTTTTAATTTTATTGTATTATTTTTTATGTGTACCGTCAAATCAGATCTGACTGGTACAGGAGGAGATTGTCCCTCCTTCCTCGACAGAGCATCTGGTGGCTTTGAACTGCGTACCTCTGGGATTGCAGTGCAGTGTCTTGCCACTAGGCCACCAGAGCTCCCTATGAATTTTTAAGCCTTAAGCTACCAAAAAGATAAAGAATACATTTATTCATGAAAGGAGGAGGGGCTCTTATGAGATTGGCCCACGGGGGAGGGGTTAGGATGATTTAGCCATGCCCAGCTCTACGTTCAAGATGACGGCCACCGGAAGTCCTTCCTGGGTCTTGGGGGCAGTATGTGTAGATGAGCAGTATGGTCAAGCATATACATGATCCAGTTACACGTGCATGTGGTTTGAATATGACCATCTCCAGATGAGGTTCTTGGTCCTCACCCAACATGCCATTCATTCATTTCAAGGTGGCTGCTCTCCAGAAGGTCGTGCAGTCATCACTCACAACTCACAGGGCACCTGAACTCTCTTAGCAGGGTTAAAGGTTAAGAGTGAACACCTGGAGGTGTCTGGGCTTCTCCTTCAGGGTGTGTTCTTGGGTCCTTTTTTTGTGTGTGTGTGTACCGTCAAATCAGATCTGACTGGTACAGGAGGAGATTGTCCCTCCTTCTCCAGCAGAGCATGTAGTGGATTCGAACCACATACCTCTGGGATTGCAGTGCAGCTTCTTGCCACTAGGCCACCAGAGCTCCCCTGTTCTTGGGTCTCTTAATGCCTGCATAAGCTAATTGTTGGCCTTCCCAATCTGAGCTGTCACAAGAGAAAATAATTCAGCACATCATGTAAAGAGGGAAAGGAGATGGAGAAATACAAAAGTCTGTGATTCAACACAAACGTAGCAGTAACCCACTACAGTTTCAAATAGTTAAAATGACCTTGATACAAGGTCAGAAGGTCCTGTTATTATGTCAATTGAAGGAAGTGATGCCCAGCAATAGATTGCAGAATAAAGGACGTAAACTTGATAAGGAGGCTCTCCTCAAAACTGTCTGCCTAGAAATAAAGGACCTTTCCCCTAAAATACTTTTAGTTGCTTTCTTGCTTGTTGTAATAGTTGTTGTAGTTGTTAGGTGCCACCTGATTGAGTTGAGTATGACTCCCAGCGACCTTTCTATGAACAGTAGATCTGAACCCTGTCCCGTGCCATCCTCATCATCCTTGACACACTTGAGCCCATTGCTGCATTCGCTGTGTCAGTCCATCTCATTGAGGGTCTTCCTCTCTTTGGCCGACCCTCCGCTTTCCCAAGCTTGATATCCCTCTCCTAGCAACATGCCCCAAAGTATGTGAGCTAAAGCTTTATCATCCTTGCCTCCAAGTTCAATTTATAAATTTGGCTTGCAAAAAAAAAAGCAAAACCCAAAATAACTAGCATCGCTGTTCAGCTGGCACTGACTCTAAGCTGACTCTCCAGGGGGTTTTCAGGAGGCTGTGAATCACAAGGAAGGTGATTGCCCGTTTTTTTCTTCTCCGGAGCCGCTGGTGGATTTGAACTGCCGGAGAGGCTCTGTCTTTGAGTGAGCAGCACAATTACCTATCAGCGAGACCACTAGAGACTAATAATAAAAGAGAACTAATTAGAAAGTAAAAATTGTGGCAGTATACTGTTTTATGTGATAGGAAATGAGGTGGCTTACGTGGGCATTATGAAATGACATTTAGACTACAGTTTTGGACTGTATTGACCTCAGGTAGCTTGAACTTTAGAAAGAGAAATTGCAGGAAGCTCTGGTGGCCTAGTGGCAAGAAGCTGCACTGCAATCCCAGAGGTACGCACTTTGAATCCACCAGATGCTCTGCTGGAGATGGAGGGACAATCTCTTCCTGTACCAATCAGATCTGAATTGATGGTACATGCAAAAAAAACAAATAGGGAAATTATAACTTTGGGGGGAATGGGGATGACACACACTGTATCTTGAATATATCTAGTCACAGCATGCATATTAAGTGTCCTTTGGGGATCTAAGATACTGAATTGGGTACTTGTAGTAGGGCAGAGCTGAGCAAGAGGAGGTGCTAAAGAGGTGGATCCCTGTTCTGTTCTCAGGTATGTCAAGAGGTGGGGTACCTAGCCTGAGGTAGAGTTTTGGCTGGCCCAAGAGGAGTCTGGGTCAGCCTGCCTGCCTACAGGTGGTGTTTTTGCTTGTCCAAAAGATAATTGTGGCACAGTGCCCAGTCAGAAATGGCTCATGTAGAGAGACCGTCACTATCAAACTGACATGTCCATGTGTGTCCCTACGTGGCCATTAGAGTTTGCTGGGTAAGAGTTCGCTGTAAAGGGTAAAGGTTCCAGTCAGAGGAAGTGCCCCCCGCTAATTCAGGTGCTAATGGCTGGCTAGGTGTGGCACAGTGCACAAGCTCTCAGGGAGGAAGAATAATGCGGCATCAGGATTGGAGGAAAGCTCCTCAATGACCTACATTGCTGTAGTCTTGCATGCAAAAAGTGAAGAGGATGTGAAGCCCTTGCTGCAGCAGTTCAATGGCTACAGCCTTCAATATGAGTTATATCTCAACATCAAGAAAACAAAAATCCTCACCTCTGAACCAATATGCTTCATACTACATAGAGAAAAAAAGGTTAAAGGTGTTAGTGATTTAGTTTGTTCGGATCTACAACCAAAACCCATGGCAACAGTGTTCAAGAACTCAGAGAACGTGTTGCTTGGGGGGAAAAAAATCTCGCTGATTTTCTGACTATCTGCTGTGAAAGATCTCTCCAGAGTACTCCAGAGTAATTCTATCAGTTTAAAGATTTAGGTGTGCCTGATCTGAAGCCATGGTGTTTTCAGTTGCTCACTATTCATTGGAAGTTAGACAATATGAAGGAGAGAAGAATTATTGATGTCTTTGGATTGGATTGTGCTGTTGGAGAAGAGTGCTAACTATCATATGACTGTCAAAAGAGGAAAATAACATGGTCATAGAAGACGTGCAACTAGGTGGCTCCTTAGATGCAAAGATGAGGACATTTCATTTCACATGCTTTGGGCATGTTTTCTGGAGGGGCTATCACTTGGAAAAAAAACATTATGCTGGAAAAGGTAGGGAATCGAAGACCCTCAGTGTGATGACCTGATACAGTGACTGTAACAATGAGCCGCAGTGATCAGAGGTTGTGGATGCTGCAGACCAAGGATAAAGGAATTATGTAATTATTAATAATGAGACAGCCAGCCAGGAATGGAGATAGAGCAGAGAGCATAAAACAGGGGGCCAGCAGTTCTTGACTGAAGGGCCTCAAGCAATGCCTCTCTGCATAATCAGGGGAAAGCAAATCATAAAAAGAATTCCTTGTAAATGAAGGCGAATTTTTCTCTATTGTCAACCTAATGCTCTCGCTCAGGAAGTATTTCACAGGAAGTTAACACTCCCGCTGCAGGGGGGCCCTAGGTGTCTCCTGTCTGCAGGGAACAAACAGCTCACTTTCTGGAATCTGCCACAAGAGAAATCCTAACTTATAAATTTGTAATTCCTTCAATTCCTGAACAAGGGTTTTCTTTTCTTTTTTTTCCCTATAATTATATTTTATTAATTTTCATGAACATTTACAGAGATTTTGGGTTTCCATTCATTCACCGCTGCACCATTCTCTCTACCCTCCTCCCAGTTTGTTCTTGTCCAAATGCCACAGTGCTTGTCAAAGCCAGTTCTGATTAATCTTCTTTGTCAGTGTGTCCTTTGCCATTCCCTATCACTCCTCCCTGAGAGAGACTTCACCCTGAGTCATAAAGAAAAGGGGATGGCGTATTCTCTTAGCTACTTCCTGCTGAAAAGGGACGCTGTGGGTTTCAGGGTGAAGATCTTCTCTCACTACTCTAAAGGGCCCCTTTGGCAGTAGGAAACACATAGACTATTATGGAGATTGATTTTGGAATTTAGATGCACTTTTATTGATTGTGCTTGGCCGTACATGTTCATATCCTTGAAGATGTATCATGGGGGTGTTGCAACCTAGAAGACACAAATTTGAGTAACAAGTTATAAGTACATGAGTCAAAAATTATGGAAAAGTAAAAGAAAAGATTCTTTCATTTGAACAAGGGTTTTCATATAATATTTGCTATGAAGTTTGTCTTCCCATAGTGAGGATGGTTCAGCAGGTTTAGATTTGTTGTTCGTAAGGTTACTGTCAGTAGTTATTGACTCAGTGGCACACAACAACAGCATGGGGTTAGTAAGACTTAGTGGTAGAACTTTTAACCATTGTCATTTCAAAGTAAGGGTGAGTGAAAGGATATTTCAGAATACTTGCAGCAATTTTAGTACATCAAAATATCTGATTTCTCGTTACAGGGGACCAGAACGAAGACTGCATAGTGGAGTGGACTTTGGAGGGGGGGGGGGTTTATACCAATGAAAGAATTTTTCTTTTACTTTTCAAAGAGAAGATTGAATTTGAGGAGGGGGGAGCAAAACTGCAACAATGAATGAATGGAAACCCTAAGTCTCTGTAAACTTTCATTAAAATTAATAAAAACAAACAAA
>NW_006399777.1:14413658-14446298 GCF_000299155.1 Elephantulus edwardii | reverse complement strand
CAGAAGGATGGGCAATTTTTTCCCATGCAATCAACTGCCTCTGAAAACCCCCCTGGAGGGTCAATGGTAGCTTGGTTTCAACGCAGTGATGTGCAATAACCACAGTGCTAGGAATATGTGATAATATTTTAAAAATCCTATTAGAGATGGAATGAGCTGGGCATAAGAAAAATAGTGTAGATCATACACGCAGAATTTTGGAATTAAAGGTAGAGTCAGCTGTTGTTAGCTGGGCTAACATCACCACGTAAGGGATATCTGATGATGTCAGAGATCCTTGATATGCCTCTGCCATGCCTTATTCCCAAGAGTTTGAGCTAATCACTAACTTAAACCTTCCTGATTTTTCTTTTTCACTGCTTCTGTTATGAAGGTCAGAGGATATCATGTAAGTGAAAGTGCTTAGTGAAATTAAGGGCTGTAGGAAGGCGGCTCATTAGGGTGCCAGAATCCATCGGAGAAATCTGTCACATTCCATGTAAAAGCAAGCGTGGACTGGCCTCAGGTTAATCGAAGGGTCAGCATCTGCTGCCGGCCAAATGCTACTTAGCCCTTGTGTCTCCTGTCAGCTTTTCTAAGTGAGAAATTCACTCATGAAAAATATTACTGTTTGCTAACTGCCTGCGTCTATGATCCCAGAAATGATCCGTCTTACCTCCTGCTTGGTACGAAGTGTGGTAAATCTTTGGAGACTTTAATCAGTTTTGAAAATATGTAGTTGTCTGTCTCCCATGAAGATGCTGTGTCTTCATAGGGAATTTAAACCATTGCTCCTGCCTCTTGAAATGTCCACTCAGAACATTTTTCTAGAGAACACAGTAGTACGTGTGAATGCTGATTTGTCTGGGTTTTTTTTGTTAGTAGGAGTAATCCTTTAACAAAAGATTTCTGTGCTGACTCAGATCATGGACCAGGCCTTGACGGTGGGGGCTCCAGTGATTGGACTGAACGATTCCGGAGGAGCGCGGATCCAGGAAGGGGTGGAGTCCTTGGCTGGCTACGCAGACATCTTTCTGGTGAGAGACCTGTCAACGAGAGGTTAATGAAAACTTGGAAGGCTTAATTCTTTAATCTGTGTCCTGGTCAGAGCTTCCCCATCTCATTCCTTGCTCTAGTGTGTCTGTGGCTCTTTGCTTTGTTATCTGGCAGTGAGACCTGAACGGATTAAACATTTGAGAGAGTGCCACACATTAGTTGTAGATTATTCCCCTGGATAAACGCAAACCAAATGCATTCCAGTCAAGTTTATCAAGTGATCTTGATAATGTTCTGCATGGCTATCATCTCCCCCTTTTTTATACCTCACGCCTACTCCTCACAGGATCCAATTCAGAATCGAGTATTGACCTGAGTTGTTTGACCTCCTTAGACTCTTTCCATGGGGGAGAGATAGTTCCTCCGCAATCTTTCATTCTTCATGATGTTGCCATTTAAAAAGCAAGAACAAAATGGTCTGTCCATCAACAAATGAACGGCTAGAGAAGCTGTGGCATATTCACACAATGGAATATTATGCAGCACTGAAAACTGAGTTTATGAAATACTATACAAAATGAGTGACCATTATGCTGAGTGAAATATCTCAGTCACAAAAAGACAAATACTGTATAATGCCACTATTATAGAACAAGACTGAGCAGGGGACTAGGGAGAAGCTAAGAAAAGGCGATAAATAATGTATACGGCATTGAAACAGAAGAGAGAGAAAACGATATAAAAGGAATATGTGATTAGGTATTATTGGCATGACAAGAGTGCAGAATAAGAGCTGCATATTAAAGTGGTTGGTGGGGGGACTGTATATCAATGAAAAAACTTTTTCCCCAAAGAACAAAGGGCACTGGGGGTGGGGGAAGGGAGGCAGGGAGGAAAATGTGCAATAATGAATGAATGGAAATCCAAGTTCTTTATAAACTTTCATTAAACTAAAAAAAACAAAACACACTGAAATGTTTTTACTAAAGTATAATTTACAAATCTCAGAATCTATGCATTGTAGGAGTACAATTCACTGATTTTAAGAAATGAGTTTAAGGAGATGTGACCCCAACCATAATTCAGTGTTAGAACTTTTTCTCATTAAAAACAAAACTCTCTCCTGCCCGTCCACCCCCCACCACAGGCTTCAGACACCCAGTGATCAGCTTCCTTTTTGTACAGTTAGATCTTTTCTGTAAATGTCTTATATAATAGAATTGTATGGTGTGTAGTTTGTTGGTTTTTTGTTGTTTTTTTTTTTTTTACATCTGAATCCTTTCTTTCACTTGTCATATTTTTTAGATTCTTCATAACAAACTGTGTGTGTATCTTTTGGTTTGGTTCTTTTACTGCAGGATAACGTTTATTATAGGGTTATACCACATTTTATTATCTCTTCACCAGGTGATAGACATTTCTATTATCTCCACCTTTTTACAGTTATTCATGATGCTGCTCTGGACATTTGTACGACTCTTGTTGTTGTTGGGTGCCATCAACTATGTCAACTGTGGCTTAGAGCAGCCTGTGAACAGCAGATCTAAGCCTTGCCCTATGCTCTGCAGACCTCATCATCTGCCCAGTGCTCAAGCTCATCCTTGTAGTCACTCTGTCAGTCCATCTCGTTAGGGTCTTCCTTTCTTTTGCTAACCCTCTTCTCTAAGCATGATGTTCTTTTTCCAAGGACCGGCCCCTTCTGACAATGTATCCTATGTACGTGAGACAGAATTTAATTTCACCATCCTTGCCTGTAAGGTGCACTCTGGTTGCACTTCCTCCTAGATAGAGTTGCTTGTTCTTTTGGAAGTCCTGATATATTCAAATACTCTTCTCCCATACTTCAACTGAATGGCATTGATCTTTCTTTGTCTTCCTTATTCATTGTCCAGTTTTCAGATGCCTAGGAAGCAGTTGAAAAGACTTTGGATCTGCTGCACCTTAATCTTTAAAGTATTATCCTTGCTCCTTAGCACTTAGGGAAGACCTTAGCAGATTTTCCCCAGGGCAGTAGAACTTTTGATTTCCTGACATCTGCGACCATCGGTGTTGATTGTGGAATAGCTGTTGGCATGGGCATAAAGTTTTCTGATTTTAGGTAAATATTTAAAAGCGAAATTTCTGAATCTTACAGTATTCCATGTGTAACTTTAAAAACAACTATAAAATTGTTTCTTAAATAGTGGTACCATTTACATTACCTAGAGTAGTGTGTGAGGATTTCAGATTCTCCACATTCTTGCTCACCACCTGGTAAGAGTCTTTTTGATCAGTTTTAGTGGGTGTGCAGTTGTAGCACTTCATGGTTTTACTTCCATTTCCATTTTACTTTCCATTTGACTAATAATACTAATAGTTTTCATGTGTATTTTAGTAATTTATGTATCTTTGATGAAATGCTTACTCAAAGGTTTTGCCCATTAAAAAAAAAAACAACACTGGTATTTGAGTTATAAGAGTTCTTTGTATCTTCTGGGTAAAAACAGGATTTTGTAGATACTTCTTTCAGGTTATTCTTTTCATTTTTTACTCATTCCTTTTGAAATAGAAAAATATTTAGTTCTGATTAGCTGTATTTCATAGACAAGTAATGAACAATACAAAAAGCAAAACAAAACAGTTCCATCAACAAAAATTAAATACTTATATATAAATTTAACAAAACACCCCCAAAACCTCAAACAAGACAAGTATGCTGGAAAGTTGTAAAATCTTGCTCCATTGGGGAACTCTGCTGTCATTGACCTCTCCACAAAAGAACAAGGATGTTGGTTAAAAACGAAGACCTTAACGACCCTATGAACCATAGATCTGAACCTAACCTTGCTGTATCCTGTGTGTCCTTAATATCTGTGTCATGCTTATGGGGTAGTTTCTGTGTCAGTTCATGTCGTTAAGGGTCTTTCTCTTGTTCCCTACCTCTCCACCTTTCCCACGATGGTATCTCTCTCCAAGGTCTGACCCCTCCTGACAACATGCCCTAAGTAAGTGAGGCAGAGTTTCAGGATCCTTGCCTATGTGGAGCACTCCGGTTGCATTTCCTTCAAGATAGATGTGTTCTTTTGGCAGAGTCCTGAAGGGGTATTTAATACGCTTTGCCAACACCACAATTCCAAGACATCACCTCTTCCGTCATCCTTTTTGTCTAACTTTCAGATGCATAAGAACCAATTTAAAATAGAAGAACCAATTCAAAATATCATGGCTTGGATAAGGCACATCTCACTCTTTAAACTGACATCTCACTCTGTGGAACTTTGGAGAGGTTCTTGACCACAGATTTCCCGAATACAACATGTAATAAAATACAGCTTTTAGAGGTGAACCCCTTGATAAATGAGTCTCTTATTGTTTATGTTGGAAGCAGGAGGGGCATCCACTTCCTAAACAACGTGCCTCTGGAAACTCTATGAACTTTGATAAATGTTGATAGTTTTAGAAAAGCTTTAAGCCTTTTGTTCATAGGGTCGCTGTGAGTTGTGCTTGACTTAACAGCAATCCACAATAATAATTGTTTGTGATCATCTATGTAAGTTTTATACTAAATATCCTTAACTTTTTCATCGGAACTTTCTGCTGAGCAAATGCAAGGAAAATACAGTTAGCATATTCTGTTACTCAAGGACTTCAGAGTGAGTGATTGGAGCCAGTAGAAAGCTTAGTAACCAACTTCCCTGGCTACCACCCGTTGCAAGAATCCTGCCAACTTTCACCCAGATGCTTGTGGTAAAAAGAAACCTCTCTTCGTCAAACAACCTGGAGCTTTATGAGACTATGTTTAGGAAACGCTTCCTGAAGCAGTTCAAAGGACATTTCTGTCCAGTAATTCTAAGTCTGCCCTCTGGGACAATCCTGAACAATGACCTCTGTCACTTAATAGCCAGCTGTCCAGAACATGACCACATTTACACTCTTCATTTTCTTTCCTCAAGACTAAAAATCACTGTTATTACAAGTATCTTAAATGATTCCTGGTATGATTCAGTTGCTGGAATTTTGTCTCCAGACCTATCAATATTACTCAGGTTTGTTAATGTTTTTGACGCTTAGGATTGGAACTGGTATATACCCAGACCTCATCATTCTTTATTCAATTTTTTAAAGATAAATACAATTTTTATTTTATATTGATTTACTCACATATATTTATTCCATTAAATGGTGCTATTTTTTTGCGGAGATGGGATGGTATCTTGCTGTAGTTTTGATTGGCATTTGACCAATGATTGCAAGAGTCTGTTGTTGTTGTTGCTGTTATGTGCCGTTGAGTCGCTTACAAGTGTCTATTCATGCCTAATGTTTTTTTTTTCTTTAAATAAAGTTTTTATTTTATACTAGTTGGTTTACAAAGTTTGTATACATTGTTTTTCAATGGGGTATTTCCCATCTAATGTCTTTTTCTGTGTGTAAAGTGTGTATTCATTCCTTTTGCCCATTTTTAATTACTTATGCCTTTTTTCGTTAAGTTGTTGAAGTGTTTTATGCATTTTAAAGACTTTTAAAAAATTGTGTGTGTGTGTGTGTATGTGTACTGTCAAATCGGATCTGACTGGTACAGGAGGAGATTGCGCCTCCTTCTCCAGGAGAGAATCTGGTGGATTTGAATGGCTGTTTTATGCATTTCAGAGCTTACCAAATATCTTCTTCCCAAAGATTTTTTTCCCCCTTTACTCTGTAGGTCCTTTTTCACCCTTGGTAAAATCTTTTCTTCTTGTTTTTGTGTAGAATTAAGTTGGAGTAAACTCATGGTTGACCCTCCAGAATTTTCAGAGGCAGGAGAGGGTGCAACTGGGATGCTCTTTGGAGGCAAGAATGATGAGGCTCTGTCTCATATACTTTGCTGGAAGGGGCTATTCCTTGGAGAAGGACATGATGGTAGGAAGGGTAGATGGTCAGTAAAAGAGAGGAAGACCCTCAGCCAAGTGGACTGACACTTCTGCAGTGGGCTGTTGTGTGTCAGGAAGTGTGAGATTGGCACAGGATAGAACAGGGTTCACATATTTTGTTCATAGGGTTGATATGAGTCATACTCGACTTGATGGCACCTAACAACAACAACAACAACAACAAATTTCCCAAGAGGAAGTTTGTCCATCTTTTTCTCATGAAGCAGCTGGTGGATTTGAACCATGGGTTTTTGGGTTGACAGCACAACTCCTTACTACTAAGCCCCCTGAGAGATGATAATGATTTGATTTTTCTAAAGTTCCAGTTGTCCAGTTTATATTCTATTGTTCATGCGTTTGTAGCTGTCTTTGATAAAATTAGATCTACAGGTTTTTCCTGATAATATCTTTCTGGAGCTTTCCAGTTTAAACTTTAATGTTTAGGTCTTTGATCCATTTTGTTAGTTTATTTTATGGTGGGAATTAGGGTTCCTGTTTCCTTCTACTGTGAGTGAGCTTCCAGTTTCTCCTTCATCACTTGATAAACCATTTGTTCCTCATTGGATGGACTTTGACTGCTTGTTGAAAATTAACTCCCCACTGATGGATGGATTTACCACCAAGTTCTTGGTTCTGTTCTACTGGTGTGTGTGTCTGTCGTTGTACCAGTTTGAGGCTGTTTTTATTACTGTGGTTTATAGTATGAGCATAGTATGGGCTTAAGCATGGAAGAGATTGTGAAGATGCCGTGGATTTGGACATTGTCTTAGTCTGTTATAGACATGGTTGCTCTGAGTTGATGTGTACTCAGTGGCACTTGAAAATAATGACATCCTCATTTGTATAGTGGTGAGTATCCCACCTGTCTCGTGGGAAACCAGGGTTTAATTCTCCAGTGGGGAAGGAAAACAAGAAAAGAAAATAGTAACAACAATGGTGTGTTTTGAGGTCAGGAAGTGTGAGGCTTCCCATTTGTTGTTGTTGTTCAATACTACTTTAGCTGTTCATGTAAACTCAGTGAGTAGGTTTTCCATGTCAGTGAAGAACGTTGTTGGAATATAGATTGGAATTGCATTGTATATATAGATTACTTTGGATAATATTGACATCTTCGTGATGTGAAACAATCTATACAATCAGAATATTTTTCCATTTGGGTAGACTTCATTTCTTTCTTTTAAAGTGAAATAAAATTTTTATTTTATACCTGGTTTACTTACAAGAGACTTCTTTGCTTGCAGTAGTGATTGTATTAATTTGGAGGTCTAATGTATTGTGTTTTGCATTTCCATTCTGGATTTCTCCTGGTTATGTTATGGAGCTTGGGTGACCCAGGTTGTAGGGAGTTACACTGTGAGGCCGCACCTCTTCACACGGTCTTTAAATTCAGGTCATATCTAAATATGCAGGGTTGTGCTTTTGATTTGCTGTAATTTTTTTTTTCCAGTTTCTACTTGAACTTGAAAGGAGCAGTTGATGCTTTGTTCTTAAATTGGCCCCTTGCCTTGTTCTGACTGATGAAATTGAGCTGCCCCGTTTTCTCTTTCCACAGATGTGGTCACTTCGAACCTATTGTCTTCCACCTGGTGTATTGTCCTCATTTACATGTCAAATAAAGTTATTTCCCAGAAAATGTCCATTGATCCTGCAAAATTCTGTCATAGACTCTTGACCATCACCAATGCTGTCAGCAAGGGTTATTGTCCAACTGCTGATGCTTAAATTTTTTTTTATTTATTTTTTTTAGCTTTTGAATTCCAATCACGAGTCATTATCAGTGCACTTTGTGATTTCATGTTTGATCAACTTCAGGTTTCAAACGCTGGCGGTGGTGGTTGTTGTTAGGTGCTGTTGACTCAAGAATGACTCATAGCTATGGACAAGAGACCTGAACCCTGTCCTGAGCTGTGCCGTCTTCACACTTGCTGACACAACTAGAGCCTATTGCTGCAGTCACTGTGTCTGTCTGTCTTGTTTAGGGTCTTCCTCTTGTTCACTAGGATTCCACATTCCATGCATGATGCCCCTTTCCTAGTAACACACCCCAAGTATGAGAGTTGAAGCATCACCGTCTTGGCCTCCAAGGCAGCACTTTCTCCAAGACACGTGTCTGCTTGTTTGGCAGCCCATGGGGTATTCAGTTCTCTTCTACAACAACACAGCTCAGAGGCATCTGTTCTCCTGCTGTTCTCCTTACTCATTGCCCAGCTCTCAGTGTGTAGCAAGGGATTGAAAAGACCATGAAACGAACATGGCCTGAATCAGGTGCATTTTAGTCTTTAGACTGACATCATTGCTCATTAGCAGTTTGGAGAGGTCCCTGACAGCAGACTTTCCCATTGCAGTATGTCTCTTGATCTCTTGACCGCTCATAGCAAGGTAGACATCTTCAATATCTTCATCTCTGGTGTTAGTGGTTGGTGCATAAATTTAAATAATTTGCAATCATTTGCTATGCGTCAGAGAGCTGGATAGTGACTAGGGATGATAGAAGGAGAATTGATGCCTTTGAGCTGTGGTGATGGAGAAGAGTATTGAATGTACCATCGACTGCTAGAAGAAGAAACAGGTTCTTCCTGGAGAGGGTGAAGGCAGGCTGCTCCTTGGAGGTAAGGATTCTGAAGCTTCGTCTGACATACTTTGGACATGTTGCAAGGAGGGACCAGTCCTTGGAGAAGAGCGTCATGCTTAGGAGTGTGGAGGGACAGCGCAGGAGAGGAAGACCCTCAATGAGATGGATTGATTCAGTGAGATGAGATGGATTGATTCAGTGACTGGAGTAATGAAATGGGGTTAGGTGTATCAGACAATAACATTGGCACAAGATAGAGCAGCATTTAGGGCTGTTGTATATAGGGTCACTATGAGTCACAGGCAACTCGACAGCACATAACAACAATCATATTACCTGGTTTTCCTTGTATCTGTATAGCTGTTGTTTACCATTGACAGCATTGTATTTCAGGATAAATCTTTCCTCCCCTCCATGTTCTGAGGTTTGTATTAGAGAGGTTAACAGGCTATACCTCAGGTTGGCAACAGGTTACAGTTTTTCAAGTCAGGACTGCTACTTACACGTGCTAACAAGCCCTTCAGCCTTGTGATTTTAGGCCAGTGCTACAAAGATCTCTTAGTCCTGCCAATTATGCCCTCTTCCCAGACCCCTGCTTTCCTCTAGCAAGACTGGACAAAGGCCTCTGGCTCTGGCTTCTTGGGGCAACAGTTCCGGATGAGCTCTGTTTGATGTTGCTCTCTGGGCCTCTGTCCCAGCTGTTACAGGTCTCATAGAGGACCTGGGTGGACTCTCACCGGAATCTGTTCTGCTTTGTGCGTGTACACGGCATTCTCTGCTGCTTCTTCCATGCTAGTATTGAAATTCCCCATTTGTACTGCTGAACCTGTTCAGTTTAAATCTGCTGGAATGGCCAGACTGCCCAGTCCCCTCAGGAGTAGACTAACACACCCTATTTGCATGTTTTCCCCCCCAGCAAAGTGGTAAAAGTCAAAGGCAGGGGCCTAGGAAAGCCATGCTGAACAGACTCACTAGCCGATAACCATTCTTGCCTAAAGTCACAAGGCTAATGGGCTTGTGAGCACATGTAAGCAGCTGTCCTGACTTGAGAAACTGTATCCTGTTACCAACCTGAGGTGTAACTTCTTAATCTCTCTAACACAAACCTCAGAAAGTCGGGGGGGGGCCGGCAGGGTGGGGGAGATCTCTTCTGAAATACAATGCTGTCAGTGGTAAAAAAAACAGCCATACACATACAAGGAAAACCAGGTAACATGATTACTATTTAATATTTGCATAAGCTACTAACACAGGGTGGTTGCTCTTTCTCCAAGACAGATTTGTTTCTTCTTTGGACACTCCAGAGGGTGTTCGCCAGCACAACTTACAGGCGTCAGTTCTTCGAGGACAGATCTTGAAGTGATGGAGGTTTTTCATTCTAATCATAACCTGTTGATGTTGTTAAGTGCCAGCGAGTCATAGACGACTCATAGCGACCCTATGAACCGAAAGACCTGAACACTTGTATAACTTTCATCGTTTCTCCACGTTCATAGGGTTTCTGGAGACAAGCCATTTCAGAAGTGGATGCCACTCCAGCTTCCAAACTTGTTTAATTGAGGAGCTCTACCAAACACTGTCCACCATGGGGAATGATGATTGCATTTGACACATCAGTGTCACAATGTTTAGCATCACAGCAACCAGGAGTTACGTCTGTACAGCAAATGGACAGACCGGGGCTATAAGACCTAGAAGAATGTTTGACAAAAAACAATTTAAACCCGGCCTGAGGGCCTCAAGCTTATGAGATCTTGTTTATTTTATTATTTGCTGATTGCGTTTTTATTATTATGTTAGGCCTGGCTTTTTTACAGTGGTTTATCTAACAGTAGGGAGCTCTGTTGAATTGTGCCGCTAACTCAAAGGCCGCACCTTTCTGAATCCACCAGCCTCTTTGAGGGAAAAGAACAGGGCAGTCTCCTCTTGTGACATTTACAGTTTGTGGAAATCCCCTGCAAGGCCAGCAGTAATTTTGACTTTGAACTTTGAGACCTAAACTAACAGTGTTTCCCTTTCATTTCCTTCTAAGAATGTCTTGGCTTTAGATTGCACATTTAGGTCCTTAATGCATTTTGAAATATATGTGTGTATATGTGTGTGTGTGTGTCTTCTGTATGAGATATAAATGCTTTCTTTTTCTTCATGTGTAAATTCTGTTTTCCTGGAACCATTTAAAAGCAATCTCTTTGATTTTTTTAAAATTTTCTTTTATTATTTTTTTCTTTGTGTACTGTAATATGACTGGTACAGGAGGAGATTGCCCCTCCTTCTCCTGCAGAGCATCTGGTAGATTTGAACCATGTACCTCTGGAATTGCAGTGAAGCTTCTTGCCACTAGGCCACCAGAGCCTAATCTCTTTGATTTTTAAAGGATAGTTTTACTGGAGATAAGTTTATTGATTAATAATTTTTCTTTCTTTGAATTTGTCACCTTTGTGCTTGATATTATTCCAGATTCTCTGTGACTTTGGCTTTTGACAGTTCAGTTATGATGCTGTGCCTTGGTGTGTATCTTTTTATCTTGCTTGGAATGTGTTTAGCTTCTTGAATGTGTGAAGGAATTGTTTTTCATCCAATCTGAGAAGGGGTTTTTTTTTGGCGTTATTTGTTCAAATAGTTTCTGTAATAGAGCAAGTTAAACTGTCTTAAGCTTGTCACCCTTTGTGAGATGCAGGCTTTTTATCTTGAATAAATGTCCCTTGGTTTACTGCTGTTGTTGGTTGTTGAGTACAACTCACAGCGACCTTAGGAACCACAAATCTGAATCCTGTCCTATCCTGTGCCATCTTCACTTTTCCTGACATACTTGAGCCCATTGCTGTCGTCGTTGTGTCAGGTCACTTGGTTTTATTGCAAGTCTGGTTAATTCCTGTTGTTGTAACCGACCCGTAGCTGACCCTCCAGCAGGTTTTCAGAGGTTGTTAATCACGCGGAAGGAGATCGCCCATCCTTCTCCCACAAAGCAGCCGGTGGATTCAAACTGCCTGCTTTTGGAATTGCAGCACAGCTTCTTACCACTAGGCCATCAGATCTCCCTCTGGTTAATTGTAACTTAAATAGTTGCTTTGGAGGTGTTTGAAAGGAATCAAATTTTTTTTTTAGTGTTTTGCCTTATCAGAAGTCTTCTCTCCTACACTATTCTATTCAGATTTAATATATATTTTGGTTTGGGTTTTATTTTTTTACTTAATATTTTTTTATAAGTTTAGATTTACTCGCAGCAATTTTCCATTTATTATGTGTCTTTTTTTAAAAATAGAGACACATATTACTTATTTTATTTATCATAAAAGTATAGCATTAGCATTTTATGCAAGATTAGAATGTTTATTAAAATCCTGTATTTAAAATAGATATTGGGGAGCTCTGGTGGCCTAGTGGCAAGGAGCTGCAGCTACAATCCTAGAGGTGCACGGTTCAAATCCACCAGATGCTCTGCCAGGAAAGGAGGGACGATCTCCTCCTATACCAGTCAGATCTGATTTGACGGTACACTCACACAAAAATAATAATAATTAAAAAAAGAATTAAATAGATATTAAAAAACTCCTCTGTATTAAAAAAGCGTATGTAGCCTCCTTTGCCAGAGACTGTTATCTATGACACCGATAGCAACAGAATGCTAAACAATAATCTGCAATTTTAGAGTTTGCTAAAAAAGCCGTACAATTTTGTTATTTTGATTGCTGTGTTCAGTACAAACCATACTGTTTAAATTCACAATGGGCAAGTTCAGCCAATCTTGGGGTACTTCCGTAGTGTTTATGTGAATATTAGTTTTAGTAGAAAATATGACTTCTACAGTTTAAATGTGGCTGACTTTCTAGTTATCGTTATGGTAGGGTGTTTGTAGAGCTGCTGGATTATCAGTCAATTACTTGGAGTCCTTCTGCTTCTGCCATGTCTCAGTGATGAATTATATGCTTTTCTGCTTGCTGCATTTTCTCTAGTTTTTGCACAGTCAGAGACTTTAAGGAGAAAGTTTGGGCTTGCCTGGTACCCTTGTATTAACATCTTCTACAGACAGCTGCCCTTGTTTTGGAAGAAGGTCCCGAAACATTGACTTCTCCTCTCCCTGATCTTTTTTGTTGAACACAGTACATTTCTTCCTTAAAGTTCTCTTGGTCTTTTCCCTGAAGCTATAGGCAGTCAACTGAATGACTGACAAGTCCTGACACAAGCAGACTTCACACTTGAGGGCGAGAAGGGGAGCTTGTGTGGGGTGGAAGTCACAGACTATTCCCACTCTTCTGCCGTGACCCCACCTGCAAGTGCCAAATGCAACTTCCAGGCAGGACAAGGCTTCTCGGAGCTCTGTATGTTTGTACACCTTAGTTAAATGGCCAGACACCTCGGCCAAAAGAAAGCCCAGGACACCTGCTCGTTCTTGGTCTCTCTTCACTGGCAGATATAGGTTTAATTACCCAATTTGTCTGTAGTGGAGTGTCTGGTCACTTGTGGACCTTAGGGCTTTCTCAAACCTGCATCCTTTCCCTGAAGGCCCCTGGGTCATGTTTTTTATTCTTATATTCCTTACGTACTTTGGGCATGCTATCCAGGGAGGACCCAGGCCTTTGAAAATGACATCTTGCTGGGGTTGACTCAGTGGCTCATACAACAACAAGAACAAGAACAAGAACAACAACAACATTCTTGTACTACCTTTTATGTTCAGCACTTTTAACAGAAAAGCGTGCCTTTTTCATTAGTGTTTTTCTAGATAGCTTTTCTTTTCCTTTTTTTTAGTGAGTTTGCTAGTGATCACAGAGTGTACCTTAATTTATCACACTCTACTCGAATTAATACTGTTGCAATTCTGGTAAGATGTAGAAACATTATTTCACTGTAGCTCCGTTTACTTCTGGCTGCTTTGTGCTATTATTGTTGCATGTTAAAAACATAACGTTACAGTGTTGTAATTATTGCTTTATAACATCTTGCTTTTAAAAGAGGACTGTTAAAAGAGGTAAGCGTATTTATGCAGTATTCATTTGTGGTATTTAATCATGTGTTCAAAATTTTTTTAAAAATTAAAAAAAAAATTATTATTTCGTGTGTGTGTACCGTCAAATCAGATCTGACTGGTACAGGAGATGATTGCTCCTCCTTCTCCAGCACAGCATCTGGTGGATTCGAACCTTGTACCTCTGGGATTGCAGTGCATCTTCTTGCCACTAGGCCACCAGAGCTCCCTTGTGTTCATCATTTTTAATGTCCTTGATTGCTTCCTGTGTATTTAAGTTACTATTTGGCATAATTTTCTTTTACCTTGAAGGCAACCTTACAGTTGATGATCATACGTTACAGTTTAGAGTCCCACAGACTCTCGCTATTGTTACCTTAAGTTTGACAATGTTTCTTGAATAAACATTTCTCAGCTCGCTTGCTGTTAACCTTATTCCCGGAGCCCTGAGATCTGTGACAATGTCATCCAGGTTTAGAATTGCTGGTTGTGGTTTTCTGAGCTCTTCATGTGGCCATCCATGGCTTTCAGGCTGTCTACCCATCAATGTTGTCATGTTTGTAGAGTGGAGGTAACTTTCTGTGCTGTTCTGAGATGTGTTCCCTACTTTGTAGAGACTTAACTTAGAACTAAGGCAATAAGGTCTTGAAGGACCGACTTTCTCTAAGCCGATGGGTCACCATGAAGGAGAATAGAAGGAGCGATGGGGCCTCTTTCAGCTTCTCTGGGTCTTCGATCCTCCACTGTCTGTCTTAGCCTAGGCCAAGTGCTGAGAATTGGTGCTGTAGGTCTTCCTGGTCCTTCATTGCCCCTTTTCCTGCATAGGCTGTGTTTGAGGGTGAATGGACTTTAAAAACCCAGCAAAGCAGCTTCTGCCTCTCTGAGCTTTGCTGTGCAGATGCTGTGAAGAGGCTTGAATGAACAATCAGGGCTCCAGGATGGGTGTTCCCTTTGAAGTTTGCACTCTTCTCCACAGGCTTGCACGCTGCGCAGACGCAGACAGGCTTGACCGGGATGTGTTTGTAGCTGGTGTGAAAGTGGAGGGACTGTGTCAGAAACTCAGGTGCTGGTGGAGATTTGGGGGAGCTCCTCCTGAGAAGACAAAGAGAGCATGTGCCCCAGAAAGTACTTTTCCAGCCATCACCCCAATTACGGGGAAGGGGAGGGATGCAAAAGTAATTACATAGGAAACTTTACTGATTAAGGGTCTCTTTCCTGCTGGGTGGGATTTCTCTGGGGAACCAGAAAGCAGCCAGTGGCTACTTGATTGTTGCCCTTGTCTTTCTACAGACAGTGCCTCCCACATCCCATAACCCGATGCCTTTGCTTCTCTCTCTCTCTCTCTCTCTCTGTCTCTCTTTTCTCTCTCTGCAGAGGAATGTCCTGGCATCTGGCGTCATCCCCCAGATTTCCCTCATCATGGGCCCGTGTGCAGGTGGTGCCGTCTACTCCCCAGCCCTGACAGACTTCACATTCATGGTCAAGGTAAGAGAAAAGGTGCCTGTTTGGAGTTGCCTTTGAAAATCGTGCAGTTCCTCATGTATATTAAAATCAGCCCCTGACCTTGATCTGGCCTTGTTATCTGCAGTGTCTCTGGCTTTCTGGACAAGGGTGATAAGGTCTTGGTGGAGAGGAGGGGGTTGGCCTGAGATCTGAAGCTTGTGGGGAGGATGGTTCGTTTGTTAAAGCGGCTTATGCACCTGATTGGTGGGTTATTTCACTTGTTCTGAATGAAAAATGGCTTTCAGCAAATCAAAGGATCTTGTCCTCTGCCCAATCTGAGTCCTATTTAAAGAGTTTCTCATGATAGACTTTTCTAGAATTTCTTTTTATTAGGCACTTATTTCTTGGGCCCCACATTTATCTAGTCTGTATCACATTTTGGTCAGAATGGTAATTAGATAAATCTTATCTCCAGTTTTGTGAGAATGATTATTATTACCTGAATTGATGCAATGACATTTTATTTTTGTAAATATTTTTTTTGTATCTTTAATGAACTATTTAAAAGTATTTTACTTTGATTTTTTTTTTATTTCTTGCAATTCTTTTTTAAAATTTTATACTGGTTTACCTATAAACTTCATAAACATCACCCCTCACACTGGATCCCCTCCCCCATCAAACCATGCAAGTCCATGACTGCTCGCCCACTCAGCCCCACCCAGCCCCATCCTTCTGCACCTCCACTTCCCCCTTAGATCCTCATACATGTTTTACTAGTTACCTATTACTACAATAATGGTCTTACACAGTATTTGTCCTCAGGGGACTGAGTTAGTTCACTCAGCATAATGCTCTCCAGTCCCTCCTAAGTTAGGTAATAATTTACAAAATAATTGCGCCTGCGTGCTGTGTAATATTCCATCGTGTGAATGTGCCATAATTTCTCAATCCCTTTGATTGTGGTAGGACATTTGGGCTGTTTCCATGTTCTTACTATGAACATTGGTGTTCAAGTCCATTTGTGCCTCAGTTCTCATTTTCTTGGGGTATACAGTGACCTTTTTTTCCCCTCTCAATTTTTTTTCTTTTCTTTTTTAATTTATTATTACTTTCAATGAAAATCTAAAGAGACTTTGGATTTCCATTCATTCATTGTTGCACTTTTCTCCCTGCCCCCCCCTCAGTACACTCCCCTCTTGGAAAAGTAAAAGAAAAAATTCTTTCATTGTTTTACCATCCCTCCCCCCAGGTCCACTCCACGATGCAGCCTTTGCTCTGGACTTCTGTCATGACAGAAATACCTAATCACATATCCCTTTTAAACAGTTTTCTCCCTCATCTGTTTCAATGCAGTATACATTATTGAACACATCTTTCTCAGTCTCCCCCCAACCCCAAGGTCAGTCCTGTTTTACAACAGTGGCACCATGCAGTATTCGTCCTTTTGTGACTGAGATATTCACTTAGCATAATGTTCTCCAGGGTCACCCATTTTGAATATTATTGCATGAGTTCCTTGTTTTTCAATGCAGCATAGGATTCCATTGTGTGAATATATCACAGCTTCTCTATCCATTCGTTTGTTGATGGGCACTTGGGTTGTTTCCAACTCCTTGCTATTGTGAACAAAGCTGCAATAAACGTGTGAATACAAGGCATACAATGACATTTTTAATGGTTTTAAAAGTATTGGCAAAAACCCTAAGTAGACTATAGGAATATTGTATCCTATGTTGTTGTTATGTGCCACTGAGTCACCTGCGACTCATAGCAACCCTATGTACACAGGCTCTGAACTCTGCCCTATCCAGAGCCAATATCATTGTCTCCCAAAGACCTAATCCCACTCCTCCAGTCACTGATCCATCTCATCCTGGGTCTTCCTGTCATGCACTGTCCCTCCACCCTTCCTCTCAAAGGACTGGTACATTGTGGCCATGTACCCAAAATATGTGAGATGGAGCGTGTTAAAAACCACATGGACTGCCAAAGAGCAAAGAAGTTTGTCTTGGAGAAAGTACAATGGGGGTGTTCCTTCCAGGCAAGGAGAGATGGTAAAATTAATTTCTCATACATTGGATATGTTGTGATAATGGGCCAGTTCTTGATGATAGACATCATGCTGGCAAAGGAGGAGAGTCAGTGAAAAAGAGGAAGACCCCCAACAAGACAGATTGATACTGTAACTTTAGCCATTGACTGGGGCATGTCAGAGACCATGGGGAGGACTCAGGGTAGGGCCAAGTTCACAAGTTCAAGTTCTTCATAGAGATGCTCTGAGATATAGCTGACTTGAAGGTGCCTAACACTACCTACCTCTACCCTCTTAAACATCAAAGCAATAGTTATCAGTGTCTTTAAGTCCTTTTACTTTTTATTAGTTGGTTTGGGTTAGACAAGTTGTGTGCCTGTTTGGGTCCTAATTTTCTCATATGTAAGTGGGGGTTTGATTGTACCTGGATAGAATGTGGCATCAGGATTGGAGGAAGACTCATCAACAGCCTGCATTATGCAGATGATGCAACCTTGCTTGCAGAAAGTGAAGAGAACTTGAAGCGCTCGCTGTAGAATATCCAACACTACAGACTTCAATACAGATTGCATCTCAATGTCAGGAAAACAAAAATCCTCAGCACTGGACTAATAGGCAACATCTTGATGGATAGAGAAAAGATTGGAACTGTCAGTTATTTCATCTTACTTGGATCCACAGTCAACAGCCAGCAATCAGGAGATAAGGAGACTTACTGCTTTGGGCAAGTACACTGTAAGAGACCTCTCCAAAATACTGAAGAGCAGTGATACCAGTTTGAAGACTAAGGTGTGCCTAACTAAGACCATTGTGTTTTCAGCCACTTGCTATGAATCTGAGAGCTGTACAGTGAATAAGAATGACAAAAGAAGAATTGATGCCTTCGAACTGTGGTGTTGGGGAAGTGTACTGAATATCCCATGAATTGCCGAAAGAATGAACAAATTTGTCTCGGAAAAGGTGCAGCCAGAGTGCTCCTTAGCGGCAAGTGTGGCAAAGCTTCATCTCTCGTGCTTTGGACCTGTTGCTAGGAGAAGCTGATCCTTGGGCAGGTGTATCATGCTTTGTGAAGTGGAGAGTTACTGAAAGAGAGGAAGTCCTCCAACAAGGTGGATTGACAGCGTGACGGCAGCAGTGGGCTCAAGTGTCTCCGAGATGGAGACGATGGTTCAGATCTGTTGTTCACAGGATTGCTATAAGTTGTGCTTGACCTGACAGCACCTAACAACCATTAGTGTCATAATGGCTTGGTGTGCTGCAAGCTCTGAATTAGACCCGTCTGTATCTGTGTTCCAGAGATGAACAACTGAAACGTTAGCCACACTTTATGTATATAAATTTGCCGAGGTAGAACCATGTGGCATTTTTTGAAACAGAGGAGAGTGCTAATCCTACAGTACAGAATACTGCCCCATAGGGTCTGTACGACTTTAGATCTCTCTGGAAGCAGATGACCACATCTTTGTGGAGTGATTGATGAGCTTGGTTGGCCAAATGCTTTAATCATTGTACTACCGCACCTCCCCCTAAGAGTTCCTAAAACTCCATTGGAATGAACATTTACTTGTGCTGCATCCTAGCCTGACCGTGCTAACCGTGTCAGCTACCATCTCGTGGGTACTTGGCCTCCTCGGCTGAAGGAACACTGAGTCTCTCTCTGGTTTTCTCAGAGTGACCGTTGTGGAAATCTCTGATTTCAGGACACCTCCTACTTGTTCATCACTGGCCCTGATGTTGTGAAGTCTGTCACCAATGAGAACGTCACCCAAGAGGAGCTTGGGGGTGCCAAAACCCACACCACCATGTCAGGTGAGAGGCCTTGAGAGTAATCTTGCGATTTTCGTTTCCTTCCTTTAGTTCTTCATTTTAAAACATGTTGCTGGGCTGTAGGTAAAGGTTTGCACAGCAGACAAGTTTTCCAGTCAGTAATGCATGTGCATTGGAAGCAGGAGTGGCATCCACTTCCTAAACCACATGCCTCTGGAAACTCTATGAACCTGGAGAAATGATGATAGTTATAGAAAGGCTTCAGGCCTTTTGATAATAGGGTCGCTATGAGTCATGCTCAACTCCGTGGCAATCGACAAATGCAGACTGTTCCATATAGTCCCTGCAGTGTGTCAGCCGTCTCCTCCTCCCCTCCCAAAGTTCTCCGAGTACAAATGTACAGAGTGGACAGAAGAAGAGGCAAGTTGCAGTTGGTTCTTGATATCATGGGGTAACAGAAGTTATGTTCCAGAATGACTCATAGTGACCCTGTGAACAAAAGGCCTGAAGCCATTCCATAACTATTGTCGTTTATCATAAACAGTTAATAGACTTTCCAGAGGCATATTGTTTAGGAAGTGGATATATAGATAAATATTATTAAACTATATCAAACACAATGTATAGAAAAGATCTTACAAATCAAAATGTACAAGAATGAAACAATGTATACAAATTGTTGTATGAAAGTGATTGTATAAAATGCAATGTGGATGAAGGAAACAATGTATATGAAGGATTGTAACCAAAGTTTGCTTCTATTCTCTTTTAAGACCAGTTAAGTCTGGGTGTTGGGTTTTTTACTTTATTCTACATTTTTTGCCCACTTTTTTAATTCCTTTTTTTTATAAATTTATTTCATATTCATTTGAATACATAATTGTTATACATGGTTATTTTATTTATTTATGGTGTGCTGTTGAATCAATTCTGACCAGCCCAGGAGGAGATCGCCCTTCCTTCTCCAGTGGAACATCTGGTGGATTCAAACCACATGCCTTCAGGATTGCAGTGCAGCTTCCTGCCACTAGGCCACCAGAGCTCCTTAATTCCTTTTTAAAATTTTCATTCATTCAGTGTTGCACACTTTCCTCCCTGTCTTCCTCCTCCAGTAAACTTTTTCTTTTTTTAATATTCATTCACTGTTGCCCAGTTTGCTTTTCTCTTTGAAAAGTAAAAAAAAAAATTCTTTCATTGTTATGCAATCCCTCCCCCCAAGTCCACTCCACTATGCAGCTTTTATTCTGGACTTCTGTCATGCCAAGAATACCAAATCATATATTCCTCCTAAACAGTTGTCTCTCATATCTACTTCAATGCAGTATACATTATTTATCCCCTCTTAGTTTTCCCCCAACCCTGATATCAGACCCATTTTACAACAGTGGCACTATACAGTATTTGTTCTTTTGTGACTGAGATCTTTCACTCAGCATAATGTCCTCCAGCATCACTCATTTTGTATAGTATTTCGCGAGTTCCTTGTTTTTCAGTGCAGCATAGTATTCCATTGTGTGAATATACCAGAGCTTCTCCATTCATTTGTTGATGGGCACTTGGGTTGTTTCCAGCTCTTTGCTATTGTGAACAAAGCAGCGATAAACATGAGTGTGCATAGATCTGCTTACGTGGCAGTTCCGATTTCTTTCTTTCTTTTTTTTTAAATTCAGTTATGGTTTCTTTGGGGTATATTTCCAGTAGTGGAATTGCTGGGTCAAATGGTATTTTGTTCGCAGCTTTTTGAGAAAGTGCCATACCGCCTTCCACAGTGGTTGCACCAGTTTACACTCCCACCAGCAGTGAGTCAGGGAATCCAGTTTCTCCACAACCTCGCCAGCATTTGATGTTTGCTCTTCTGTTAAATTGTGCTGTTCTGACTGGGATGAGATGATTTTTTTTGCCATTTTAACAGGGACCTTTGTTGGGGTCCTAGTAAGGGTGGACATTGATGACAACTGAGCACCATCCAGTTCCGTGGTCCAGGTTAGAGGAGGCTGTGGTTTGTGTGAACCGTTAAGCCTTTGGATTAATTGCTTCCTTGAGTCTTCAGTTTTCTTCATTCTCCTTTGCTCTACGTGGGGAGAGACCAATAGTTGCTTTTTGAAGGGCCACTCATGACCTTTTAGGATTCTAGATGCTGCTTACCAGACTAGGTTTTTTGCCCTTTGACCTAGATGGCCTCCCAGACTTTGGTACTTAGCCTTCAAGTTTAGTAGGTCAGTCCTGATGTCAAGAATCTGATCCAGGAAGAATGCAAAGGGTTCATTACAAAGCCAGAAGGAAGAAAAGACCAAGATGGATGTCCGAAGAGACTGAATATTGCACTAGAATGTCGAGAAGCCAAAGCAAGGGGAAGAAATCAGAACATTCAGAAGCGGAATGGGAGATTTCAAAGGGCAGCTCGGGAGGACACAGCCAAGTATTGTAATGAAATGTGCAAAGAGCTGGAGTTAAAGCAAAAGGGACAAACTCACTCGGCATTTCTGAAGCTGAAGGAATTGAAGAATAAATTCAAATCTCAAGTGGCAATATTTAAAGATGGTGAGGGCAGAATGTTGTATGACCCAGGAAGCTTTAAATGAAGATGGAAAGACTACACAGAGTCACTGTACCAAAAAGAACTGGATGACACAGAAGAATTTCATGAAACAGGATATGATCAAGAGACAATGGTGATTAAAGAGAGGAAGTTCAATCTGCTCTGAAGGAATTGACAAAAAGCAAAGCCCCAGGAAGTGATGGAATACCAGTTGACATGTTTCACCAGACAGATGCTGCCATGGACATGCTCACTAGGCTGTGCCAGGCAGTCTGAAGGACAGCTGCCAGGTCAACAGACTGGGAGAGACCCATATTTATTCCCATGCCAAAGAAAGTGATCTAACAGAGTTTGGAAATTATGAACAGTATCACTAATACCATGTACAAGCAAAATCCTGCTGAAGATTAGCCAAAAAAAAAAAAGGGGATAGCACATCAACAGAGAACTATCAGAAATACAAACTGAGTTTAGAAAAGGCCCTGGTACTAGGGACATCAGAGCCAATGTCAGATAAATCTTGACTGTGAGCAGAGAATACCAGGGGAATGTCTATCTCTGTTTTATTGACTATGCAAAGGTATTTATTTGACTGGATCTCAAGAAATTGTGTCTAACTCTGAGAAGAAATCCAGACTATTTTATGGTGCTCTTGTGAAACCTGTGATTGAACCAGGAGGCAGTCATTGGAACAGAGCAAGGAAACGCTACATAGTTCAAAATCGGGAAAGGTGTATGCCAGGGATGTGTCCTATCTCCACACCATTTCAATCCGTATGTGGAACAGATCACTTAGGAAGCTGGGTTTTATGAGGAGGGATGTCACATCAGGATTGGAGGAAGACTCATCAACAATCTACATTATGCAGGTGATACCATCTTGCTTGCTGAACATGAGGAGAACCTGAAGTGTTTGCTGCAGGAGATTAAGAACTGCAGCCTTCAATATGTTTTGAAGCTCAGTATCAAGAAAACAAAGATTCTTAGCACTGGGCCAATTGGCAGCACCATAATGAATAGAAAAGAGATTGAGTTTGTTAACAATTATAGCTTGCTTGGCTCCACAATCAACACTCTTAGCACCAGCAATCAGGAAATCAAAAAACAAATTGCAGTGGGAAAATCTGTTGTCAGGGACCTCTCCAGAGTACTGAGAAGCAATAATGTCAGTCGGGAGACGAAGGTGCACCTAATACAGGCCAAGATCTTTGCCATTAATTGCTGTGCAGCAGAGATCTGGACAGTGACTAAAGATGACAGAAGAAGAATCAATGCCTTCGAGTTGAGGTGTTGGAGAAGAATCTTGAACATACCATGGACCACTAAGAAAACAAATAAGTCTGTCTTGGAGTGGTTAAAACCAAGTCTCTCCTTGGAGGCTAGGATTTTGAAGCTCTGTCTCACATACTTTGGGCACATCACCAGGAGAGACTGGTCTTTGGAGGACATGATGCTTGGAAGGGTGTAAATACAGCTCAGAAGAGGGAGGAGACCCTGGATGAGATGGATTGATATTATAACTGGGGAACGGGTTAGGTGTGTTGGAATCACGAAGACTGGCCCAGAACAGGGCAGAGTTCAGAGCTGCTGTACATAGGGTCACTGTGGGTCGCAGGTCAAAGGTACATAACAACAACTGTGAATGAATGCTTGAAGTTTAAATTTTTGCCATTGTCATTAATGACACTTACAGATGACCAGATAATCAGTAAGTAAGGTGTTTGTTCTGAGATTCCCATTCTTTTCAGAGTCACCCACAGTTTGTTGTGATCCACACAGTCAAATGCCTTTGCATAGTCAATGAAACACGGATATATTTCTCTGGTACTCTCTGCTTTTAGTCAAGATCCATCTGACATTAGCTATAATATCCCTAGTGCCACGGCCTCTTCTAAATCCAGCGTGCACTTCAGGCAGTTTTCTGTTGATGTGCTGTTCCAGTCGTTTTTGGATTATCATCAGCAGAATCTTGCTTACATGTGATATTAGTGATACTGTTCGGTAATTTCCACACTCTGTCGGATCACCTTTCTTTGGAATGGGAACAAATATCGATTTCTTCCAGTCACTTGGCCAGGTGGTTCTCCAGATTTCGTGAGCATAACCAGGGCAGAGTCTGTTTGTTGAACTGTGTTAATTGGTATGCCATCCACTCCTGAGGCCTTGTTTTTTTCCAGTTCTTTTATAGCAGTTTGAACTTTGTCATAAAAAAACTACTCTCTGATTTGGTATAAAAAATAGTTTCTTTTTTTTGTTTTTTAATGAAATGGCATGGAAATGAAAACAGGGTATTACTCTGATATTGTTGCCTGCTGTCAAGTTGAAACTGACTCATAGCTGACCCTCCAGCATTTTTTCAGAAGTAGTAAATCGCACCAGAATAGATTGCCCATCTTTCTCCTGGGAGCAGCTGATGGATTTGAATCGTGTACCTTTGCATTGACAGTCTGATTCCTTACTGCTCAGTGACCAGAGTTCCCGTTGATTTTGAAATGTCAGGATTTAGCTCATATCAATAATTTGATATGAAAAAAAAGAATTTTATATGAGCGGAACCCTCATTGCTGTTAGAGTAATGATCACAATTCCATATTTTCGTGGGAGAGAAAAAAAATCGATGAAATTTAGATAATTTTTTTTTAATCTAGTTTCAGAATTGCTTACTAGATCACAATCAGAATAAGTAACTAAGGATGACATTCCTGCAGTTAAAGACTTAACATTGTGAGAGGCTGCTTCATGACCTGTTCTGGGCTATGGTCAAAGCGTTGGATTTTGATTTAAAAGTGAGCATTTCCTTCTTCTTTTTCTTCATTTTATTTTATTATTTTGTGCGTGTACCATCAAATCCGATCCGACTGGTACAGAAGGAGATTGCCACTCCTTCTCTAGAAGAGCATCTGGGTGGATTCGAACCGTGTACCTCTGGGATTGCAGTGCAGCTTCTTGCCACTAGGCCACCAGAGCTCCCTAGTGCATTTCCTTCTTGTTGTTATTAGTTGTTATTGAGTAGAGTCTGGCCCATGGTGGCCGAGGTGTTTGGGGTAGAATGTGCCCTAGGTTTTCATGGGAAGCAAGTCATCAAGCTTCCCATCAGAGACCTCTCTGAGTGGGTCCGAAGTACCGACTTTTGACTAGTAGTCAAATGCGTAATCGTTTGCACCGTGCAGAGACTCTTGTTTCCTTCTTAGTGTGCGTCAAGCCGAGGTGTCTCTAACAGTCTCTGAAGTCTTAGCTCTGATCAATTGTTGTTATAAAATGCGCACCTCCTGCTCGGTGTCGTTCTCATTTATTCCTCTCACCCGTCTGTTATGTCTCTGATGCGCAGCCGCTTTTCACTCTCTTGTCTAAGCGCGTCTCAGCACAAGCTCCCCGTCATTACCTGTCTACACAATAACCCTGAGTCCCTGCTCCCTCAGGTGTGGCCCACAAGGCTTTTGAAAATGACGTGGACGCCTTGTGTAACCTGCGGGAGTTCTTCAACTACCTGCCTCTCAGCAATCAGGACCCCGCTCCCGTCCGCGAGTGCCACGACCCCAGGTGAGCGTCCGGCCTGGGCACCTCCTCTCCTCTGCAGCCAGGCTTGTCTTTCCTCAGCCTCCACTGTCCCGACAGGTCCTCCAGGGTTGGCCCTGTTGGAGCAGAAGATGGAGTGGAGTCAGTGGGCATGATGAGGGTGACAAGTCTGGGCCACAAAAACCCACTCCTCTTAGTTGATTCTGACTCACAGCAATCCTGCACCAGAGCTGTAAGTGTGGGTGAGAGGAGACTGCCCATCTTTGTCCATCAGAGCAGCTGATGGATTCGAACTGCTGAACTTTTGGTTAGCAGAGCACATGATCCACCACATTACCGGCTCCATGTCTGGTCATAGGCACAAAGAAGGGAGATTTTATTAACTTTTTCTCAGTGCCCCTTAGGGCAAGGTTGTTGAAGCTTCCTCTCATATACTTTGGTCATACTGTTAGAAGGGGCAAGTCCTTAGAAAAAGACATAAAGCTGGGAAAGGTGGAGGTCTGAAATGGCTTCTTCCCAGCAGATACAATTCCATATCCGTTCTCGGTAAGATCTGCTTTCAGGGATCTCTCCAAAGTGCTAATGAGTAAGGATGTTAGTTTAAAGACTAAGGTGTGCCATGATCTGCTTGAATCTACGTGCTGTGTATCTGACAGTCAGTGAATGAAGATGACAGAAGAAGAATCGATGTCTTTGAGTGGTGGTGAAAAGAGGACGGAATATCCCATGGACTGTCAAAAGAACAAATAAATGTATGTCTCCAGGGAGCTCTACCTGTAACTGAACAAATGAAAAATAAGGGACAGCTCTGTTAGATGGACTGTGCCCAGAGCAGAGAGCCTCGAATCTCGGGCGTAAGGCTGTTGATTGCTACCTGAAAGGGTGGTGATGTGAATACTACAGCTCCTGCCTGGCAGAGACATAGAAGTTTATTTCCACAAACATGGCAGCTGGGAACCCTGTGGAGCGCTCAGTACCCTCTACTGTTGGGTTGCTCAGAGTTGGAATTGAGTCGAGGGTTGTGAGTTAGATTTGGGTTTGATGACTATCCAGTACCTTTGGGCAGGCCTCGCTGGACACTGGACATGATGGAGCACATGACTGGGCCCCATCCCGAGCAGGAGACAAGAAGGACAAAGAACCTGGTAGAGAGAGGAGGTCGGAGAGGGCCACATGGCTGAGTCCCTCGGCAGTGGGCCCCGCGCAGTCCCCATGGTGCAGGAGAAAGGAGAATGACACGTGTGTGTGTGTTAGAACTCAGTTCACCTTAATCCAGCCCACTGGGCCTGCACTGCGGCTTCTTAGAAGAGCTGTTAGCGGGGTAACCTTCTCAGAGGAGGTAAGAGTTCAGCAGTCACTATGGCACCCCTAATCTGTGTCTCCAAGCCCTACATCTTTGGTTATTAACGTCTCAGGAAGTTAGAGTGGGAACTCTATTTTCACTGAGATTCCTTCAGCGCCTCGCACTGAGATGGGGGTAGGGGTGGGGGCATCAGAGAAGGAAGATGAAGGGTCACATTCAGAGGAGCCCATTTCCTCCTCTGAAGGAATGCCAAGTGGGGTCTTGGGTTGACGTGTCGCAGGCTCAGGCGTCAGGGGAACGCAGCTTAGGTGACAGTGTAGCTCAGTCGAAGGCTGTGTGAGCCTCACAGGGTCCTCACTGTCCCAATTCCCATGATGCCGTTCTCTCTCCCGTCCCATGCCCCCCTTGTGAAGGCAGGTGGCTTGTCTGATGATGATGTTGTTGTTAGGTGCCATCGAGTCGAGAGCGACTCCCAGTGTCCGACTCCCACGGACCCTGTGAACAGCAGAGCCAAGCCCTGTCCTATCCTGTGCCGTCTTCACAGTGTCTAATGCTCTCGAGCCCATTGCCACAGTCCCTGTGTCCATCCTCCTGGTGGAGGGTCCCCTCTCCTTTACCGTCCCTCTGCCCTCCCAGGTGTGATGTCGCTCATCAGCCCTGCTTGTTCTCTCCTCATAGCGACCGTCTAGTTCCCGAGCTCGATACCATTGTCCCTTTGGAGTCCACCAAAGCCTATGACATGGAGGACATCATACATTCTGTAAGTTCTCCCTCTTCCTGGATTGCTAGTCCCGCCTTGCCCACGGCCCCCCACCGACCCTGGTGTAGCAAGTGCTCAAGGGAGCAGGACCGCTGAGTGGTGCGTTCTGGAAGGAGCCGGTGGCCAGTGGCTCAGATGGACTTGAGGGAGAAATAAAGGAAGGAAGGTCCGTTGGGGTCAGCTGAGCTCTGGGGTCTTTAGGGAGGATCTCTGGTGGAAAGGGGAGGGTGCATGTCTCTCAAGCCTGGAGTGATGCTAAGATGGCCCTTGTGGGATCTTATTCTCAGAACACGTTAGTCTTTTTAGGGAAAGGGGAGCAGCTCCTGGATTGGTTTAGCTGAGCTGATATATCGCCAGTTCAAGCCCATCTGGAGCAGCTGTGGAAAGCAGACCTGGCTGCCTGCTGCTGACAGGTCCCAGGGTGACCCTGGAGGATATTATGCTGAGCGAAATATCTCAGACACAAAAGGACAAATACCGCATAGTGCCACTGCTGTAAAACGGGACTGACATCGGGGTTGGGGGGACACTGAGGAAGATGGGATAAATGATGTGTACTGCATTGGAACAGATGAGTAAGAGAACTGTTTAAAAGGGATTTGTGATTAGGTATTATTGTCATGGCAGGTGTCCAGAACAAAGGCTACATAGTGGAGTGGACTTGGGGGGAGGGATTGTACAACAATGAAAGCATTTTTCTTTTACTTTTCAAGGAGAAGAATGAACTGGGGGGGGGTGGTGAGCAGGGAGAAAAATGCAACCATGAATGAACGGAAATCCAAAGTCTCTGTAAATTTTCATTAAAATTAAAATTATTATTATTTTATTAATAATAGTAATATAATAACAACAACAATAATAATAATTATCAATAATAATTAAAAAAGAAAACCACGTGGAGACATTCTACTCTGTGCATACGGAGTCACCAGGAGGTGGACTGTAACAACATAAAGCACCGGAGCAGTATATGAATTCCAGGACACACAGCGTGTGTCTGTGTGTCTGTCTCTCAGTCTCTCAATGTTGTTTGTGCCTCTCGACAAGCAGGTTCCACAGTTAGAAAGACTCCCTCCTTTTTCTCATCCGGTCATGAGTTCTCTAACCCTCTTGGGGAGCCACTCTCTTCACTCCCAGCAGATTTGATTCTCTTTCATACGTTCTGTTCATGTTGTCTTCTGTGTCTGACGTCTCTCGGGAGGTTTGTCCATGTTACTACATCCACCTGCAGACCGATTGTTCTCACGGGTAGCCAGTCTCTGTGGTTGGTCTCAAAAGGCACCATGTGCAAGACAACAGTTCATGCAATTTATTGTTGACGAGCATTTGAGCTTGTTGACTTGGGCTAAGCTTCTGAAGTGAGCAGTCTGTATGATTTTCATTAAGTAAATGCTACATTTTGGAAGCAGGAGTGGCATCTACTTCCTAAACAAAAAGCCTCTGGACACTATGAACTTTGATAAATGTCAGTAGTTGTAGAGGAGCTTCAGGCCTTTTGTTCATAGGGTCACTATGAGTCGTGCTTGACTTTACGGCAATCAGCAACAACAACAATAAATGCTAACTGCTATTGCATTTGTAAGAACCCTCATGGTATTGTCTGTAGCATGAAAAGGCTGAATATCTTCAGCATTTGAATCTACTCACATCTCTGTAGGCATGGGACGGACAGGTTCTTCTGGTTAAGATTTATAGCTTTGGGAACCTGATGGAGTTTCTCTCTTAGTCAGAACTGAACTTAATGGCAATGAGTTGGTTTGGCTGGGCTTATACCCATAATCCTTATCTCCAAAGTACAGAGGAGGAAGGAAGTTAGTTTGAGGACTAAGGTGCACCTGATCCAGGCCATGGTCCATAGTCACTTGCTATGCATCTGAGAGCTGGTCAAGGAATAATGATGACAGAATATGTGATGCCTTTGGTTTGTGGTGTTGGAGAAGAATACTGAATAGGTCATGAACAAACTGGAGCGAGTTTTTCTCTGAATGGTAAAATTTGCAGGGGCAGCGAGGTGTTTGTTGAGAGTTTTTTATGACCAGCTCCATTTCTTATTCTGTGATGGAACCTAAATTTCCTTCTTCTTCTTCCTTTGCCCCTCCTCCCATAGACTTGTTCCTTTTCTCTTTTTTAATTTTTTTTTTATTCTGTTGCCTTTCCCTTGACCCAACTTAATTTCCTCATTATTTCATTCCCCTCTCCCCTTCTTCCCATCTCTGATAGCCTTTAAATTAAGTCTATCTTCGTGTAAATCTTCCCTCAGGTTTTTAAATAGTCATCTTATCCTATGTTTTTCCTTGCTCCCTTCTTCTTGCTTTTCATCTGTTAACCCTCTGGAACGGGTGCTCTCTGTGTGTAAAGCATTTCCCACCTTTTTGTATTAGTGTTATTAGACCACGGTCATCATTTTGCAACTGGCTAATAATGTTCTAGTTTCATCCGTGTTGTGCAGTGGACTTTACAAACTCTTGATCATTTTATAATGATCATAACTCCCTTCATTGTGAATGGATCTTAGTTTCAGTAGCCATTTGTTCACCGATGTGCACTTGAGATTTTTTTCCATTTGTCTACTGACGCACACTTTGGTGCATCGACCCCAAAGATCTAGGTAAACCACTGTCCATGCCTGAAACGCCCATTCAAGTCCCACTGTGCTGCCAGTGGCCTCAGCTGGGTCTCTAAGGTCTCCTGCGCCATGGTATTTATATGCCTGACTGTCTTTACAGTTTGCTGTAAGAGAAATAACGTCTCTCTGTCAGTTTGTTAGCATGGGCATTTATTTGCATGTTACTAAACCTCTGAAAAGTAAGCCTGAATTTAGGGCACAATTTCTTTCTTTCATATTTGACTCACTTCATCTGAAAAATTAGCATCCTGTTGGATGGCATTGTAGATGTTACAGTTACTCCCAAACTCCCATTAGTTCTTCACGTCATCTGACAGTCTTGAGAAGTTCTGCCATAAATAATAGTCCTTCAAGGAGATTGAGACTCTAATCCATTGGCTAATGTTGCCATGTTATGTTGGGGGATAAAAATACAAACTTGATATTGAAGTGAAAGCCATCTGTGTGTCTTGGGTGTTTGGGTTCTTTGTCAGGAACCAGGAGAATCTTGAAAGGAATTTTCTTGGCCAAGCAGTAGCGTTGTATAGCAGAAATACTACTGACTGGGCTTCAGAGATGGTGTTTGTGAGCCAAGCCCAGGCATATGTGTTCCAGATAAAGACATGCCTTAGTGTACAGAGACATACCCTTGGATTTTGGATGAGGCGATCTCTGAGCAGAAATTTGAGTTTGAAATTCTGAGCTTAGCCTTGGATGCCTGAAGCCTTTTGCATTTCTCTTCTGTAGATCCTCTTAGTAATCCCCCTCATAAAATAAGCCAGTGTCGTCTACATAAATTATTGAGCATATAACCTCCCTCCTTAATAAATATTTTAGATATTTGAGGAAAATCCCATAAAGATTTGTGGTTTTCAACTTTGCATCTTAATATTACACTGTTTTACCCTCACTTTGAAACTCTTGCACCAACCTCTACTCGCAAAAAGTTTTTTATCGCAGTCACCTTCGTGCTCTGCACACACTGCTTTTAAATCATTGAAAAGGCTTCTGGTTTTTTCTTGCACTAAAGCAGGACTAATGAACATATTTGCTGGTCTTGATCATCTAACCAAATCATCAATAGCCTTTTCATTTCAGTAATTAAACTACCTCATTGTTTAGCAATAAATGAATGGCTTTTGTCCAGGCCGATCCTTTCCTATGCTCCTTTATTCTTACTTTACTCTTTAAAAGTGTTCTGCCCACTGGCTGACTGTGGCCTACAGCTTTTTCAGTGACTTACGACCTTTTACCTCTTGCCAGTACTTTATTATTACTACTTTATGTTCAGTGGTGATAATTTCCCTTTTCCTTGCCTCACTGGCGTTTGCAACAGAATTATGCTTCAGAGACATGCTTACCAAGGTAAATAAGAGGAAAATCTAAGCCAAACACCCAAGTGTGTACTCAACTCTGTTAACAGTAGCACGATTCAATTTGAAAAGACAGTGTTCTTCCTGTAGCCCACAAACCCCTCGAAGCTGCATGGTGTCTTGATGAATGTCCCAAAGCAGCGCATTCATTGGTTACTACAAATCGGTGCTTAACGCAAATTTTTTTTTCATGCGGTTTGGCTTTTGTGTTTGAACAGTTTATTCCCTTTGAGGTGAAAGCTTACTCAGCAAATTGGCTTTGCATTCAACAGCCTGTACACAGATTGTTCCACACCGTTGGTCACTGGCCCCGCAGTGTCAGCACTGCCCCGTTCCCAGCCCTCCCGTCTCCCTTTTTGGTTTGAGCACGTGTTGCCTGCTTAGTTTTGTACAGTCGATTATTCGAGAGATCCTTCATGGGTGCTCTTGTTTGTTATTTGATTGAAACATGACCTCCAAGAATATCTTCTGTTTCAGATGAAAAGCATAATTTAGGGTGTTAGCCTCAAGCTATTGCCCCTGTTAGCTGCCTTGTTTGTTTGGAACCATGGCTTTGGAACTGAGCCATGGCCAACCCTCCAGCAGGTTTTCAGAGGCAGTAAATCAATCACATGAGAGGTTGCCCATCTTTCTCCTGTAGAGCAGCTGGTGGATTCAAACCATACACCTTTAGGTTGGCAGTGCAACTCGTTCCACTAAACCGCCAGAGCTAGACAGTGAATAAGGATGACAGAAGAAGAACTGAGGCCTTTGAACTGTGATGTTGGGGAAGAGCACTGAACATCCCATGCATTGCCAAGAGAACAAACATATGTCTTGGAGAAAGTATAGCCAGAATGTTCCTTGGAAACAAGAGGATTAACACAGCGCCTGCAGTAATGGACTCATGTATGTCAGAGATTGTGAGGACAGCATAGGATAGAACAGACTTCAGATTGTGGTCCATGGGTTGCTATGAATTGTACTCAACTCGAGGGCACCTAACGTCAACAGCGCAGCCGCAAGGATTCCTTTATTCTCCACTAGTTCAGTTAATCTGGTCTTTTCTTTCAAATTGATTTACACTTTTCTCTTTAGTTGTGTCCCTGATCAGAGCAATCGGCAGTGTGAGTAAGCATCATGTAGCTCTGGTTCTGCTAGAGGAGACTCTGGTTTGTGTGGGGCCAATCTTTAGCTTCTCTCTTCTTTTTCTGTGCTCTGGAACAATTTAAATAGCATTGGGATTCTTAAAAATTTGGTAGACTTCTCCCATAGAATGCGTAAGTCTTAGTTTTGGAGTGTGTGTATGTGTGTGTGTGGTGTGTAATGTAGAACTTTGATATGTTTTGTTCTTTAAACTTTGCCTCTTCTAGGTTAACTTTGATAAAGTAGATGGCCTATAAATTAGCCATCTCTTTCAAATTTTAAAACCTGTTTGCACGATGTGTTTTTGGCTGAGGGAAAACACGGAGATGGGGACACACAGGAATGGAGGGCGGGTCAGAAAGCATGAAGTCAAGGGGCAGGCAGTTCAAATAACTGAAGCTCCAAACCCAGTTTCTCTGTGCCTTTATTGAAAATTGCCAGGGTGAAAATCACAAAGAGAATTCTATGCAAATAAAGCTAAGGTATTTCTATTGAAAACCTTATGCTTGACTCAGGAGGGAGGGGTTAGCAAATGTAATACAAGAATTGTGTAAGCACTTAAGGCCTGCCTTAGTGCTTACTGCTGTGAACACTTCAGGTCTGCCTTGGTGCTGCAGGGTGAATTCCAGCTTATACCTGTGCCTCCCTTATGTCATAATATGTTGTTGTTGTTGTTAAGTGCCATCGAGTCGCAGGTGACTCATAGTGACCCTATGAAGGAGAGTCCTCAATGCTTGGGTGCCTTTCTTCCTCTCTTCAGGTTCATAGGGTTTCC
>NW_006399777.1:14411386-14413538 GCF_000299155.1 Elephantulus edwardii | reverse complement strand
GCATTTGACACACATCAGTGTCACAGTGTTCAGCCTCACAGCAACCACAGATGACCATTGTACAGCAACTTGTACACCAAGGCTATATGACCTAGAGGAATTTCTGAACAAAAACAATATAGCAATTGGTTTATTATAAATATTTAGTATGAAATTTGGCTTCCCACATTTCCCCCCTTTTGTTTATATCATAATTATGTTGTCATCTAGATTAGTACGGCTTCTTCTCTTCTTTGATTCATTCTTGCTTGTTTTTGTTCTTTCCATCCTTTATACACAAATATAACAAATTAACAAAATAAGCTCACGAAAATATTTCCAGAAATCTCAATGTGATCAAAAGGATTCAGGCTAGATATTTCTTCAGTATCCCTTGTGGACTATTCATGTGGTCAAAATAATCCAATTGCTTATCAAAAGCAGTAGTTATCTGAGCATGTAATTTCAGTATATTATCTTTGAAATTACCAGGATTCATTCCATTCAGTATCATTCCACTTTACTGGAACAACGCAAAACTGTGTAGTATTCCAATCATATTTTATTTGTCTTTGAAAAGACCATCACTTTTTAGAATCTTGATATTATGTTTTCACATAAACTAAGATTTAAATACTTGATGCAAAGCCACGTCAGCTATAGTAATGGTGGCAGTATTCGCGATAATTCCCAAAATTGCTAATTCAAATGACTTCTCATTTTTAAATAATTATTTTACCAAATAAGATTATACTTTCAGGGGATGATTGTCATTTTCTCTCTAATATTGGCAACCATAATCCAAATCAGGATCTTAAAAAGCAAATACTTTCATTAAATGATAAAATAATAGAAGAATTTAAACAAATATATAAAAAACAATTTTGAACAATATAATATTAAATTTGTAGAATTCCATTGAGTTGAACCTTGTAAAAATACTTAAGGTAAGGAAACACAGACTCGAATTTAATTGGTTTGATTTCTTTTAAATTTAGAGCTAGTAACATTATTAACATGATCGTATGAATAATTTCCAATCTAAATAAATATATGTGTCAGTGCAGTTCCTATTTTTCATAAGTGTTTTTGGTAAGAAAAATGTTGAAAGCTTGGATATGGTTCCACTATTCCTCCACCATGCCAAGTTATAGTGTTATTAGCATGAATACTTATTAATCTATTGCCTTCCTTACATTAACTTAAATTTTTGGTGTTTCTATGCTGACGAACAGAACCAACAAAGCTCCAATCAATGACACTTCCATAGGAAGTATTAATTAAACTCCTCCTCGCCCTTCTTGACATTGTTTACAATGTTTCCAGTCTCTATGAAAGATACAGGAAGCAACTGACAGGGAGGACTATCGTGATAACCTGAAGTTATGTTACTGACGTCTCCACGAAAACTATACCCTTGGAACATGTAATAGAGGGATGTAATATTACCTAGACTTTTATAAAGCCATGCCTGAGCCACTTTCAAAGAATAGGATTCATATTCAATGCATATGGGGAAAATATCAATATCTAAAGTATAATTAGAAAGTCATTCCTTCTTCATTAGATTTAAGGGGTCCCCTGTTATCATCTGGATCTGGAAGCTACTGACTTTCATTATTATAAATAGATATGAGAGTATAAAACCAATGAAGTACTGTTAACAAGGGAGTATTTGGTATTACCTGCCAATACCAGTAGCTGGTATTACCTGCCATTCCTACCTGACCCAGCACAGCAATCGTAGCTAAAAACAAATATTCAGCAGGTACTGGTTTTCCTGTCTTCTGTAATACTTTCCCCTTCTATTATTAATTTATCTGGCCCCATGTGAGTATCTCAGCCTTTTTAGTTTCTGGTAATGGTTCCCAAGTTTGACGCTGCTTCAGTGTCATCTTACCCATTCCACATCTCCGTCTTCATAGAAATGTGGCCTCTTTCAGCTCATCTCAGGGTTTTATGTTTCTGGATGGCACCAAACAGCGTTTCTGAGCCTGTAGAGATATAAGCAAATCCTTGAATCCATCTAATAACAAACTACTTTTTCCATTCATTAGCTAGAGGTTCCCTAAAATATATAGGCTGATTCAATTCTCTAGATGATTGTAGAGACCCAGTGCCTCTCAGCTGGAGTTTCTCCTTTTTCATTAGCATTTAAAAATTTATTTTTTTT
>NW_006399777.1:14410024-14410536 GCF_000299155.1 Elephantulus edwardii | reverse complement strand
ACACACACAGGATTATATATACAGATTATCATTGATGAATTAAAACTTGTAACATAGTAAATAACATACTAATATTAGTATCTTGAGAAGGAATATATACTGTTTCTATATTTCTTACAGTAAACTCAGCATATTATCAATTAGTCACTATATTCAATGGAAAGCTTTTATCTTGCAATAACCTAATAATAACATATAATTCAGCCTGTTGAACAGAAGTCAAGTTTGAGTTCTGATCAGGCTCTAAAATGTCAAAATGTTGTCGCCCAGAGAAAAGACAGAGATGGGGACACACAGGAATGGAGGATGGGTCAGAAAGTGTGAGGCAGGTGACTGAGCAGTTCCAACAACTGAAGCCCCAAACCCAGCTTCCCTGGACCTTTATTGAAAATTGCCAGGGAGCAAATCACAAAGATTATTCTATGCAAATGAAGCTAAGCTCTTTCTATTGAAAACCTTATGCTTGACTCAGGAGGGAGGGGATAGCAAATACAGTACAAGAATCCTGTAAA
>NW_006399777.1:14404497-14409454 GCF_000299155.1 Elephantulus edwardii | reverse complement strand
CACACACACACGAATTTTTGTGTAGTAGTCTCACAAGATTATTAATGGAATCTTAATTTTCCCCTAAATGAATATTTCATGTATATTATATTGTAATATGAAACTAATTTTCATTTTTATGACATGTAAAATTAATATTCACCAAATTTAAGTATGAATATTTTATGCATTATATGTATATATGAATATTTGGTGAAGGTTGATTATAAGAGCTACCTAACTTGGGTGTTCAAAAGTACATTTTAAAAAAGTTTATTTTTCTGGTTTTGCTAATTACTTCTTATTTTATATAGCTTTTCCCTTTCCCCAACTTACTACGGATCTGTTCTCAGACTTAACACTTTCCCTTCCCTCTCATCCTGGGTAACCATCAAAGGCTATTTTATTTTGTTCTACCGTTTTTCTTGGCTTTTTTTATAATAGTGGTCACAGCATATTTGCTCTTTTGTTTTTGGCTTAAGTTGCTGAGAATAATGTCCTCTAGATACATACATCCACGTTACGCAGTATTTCACGAATTCTCTATTGTATGTCTGTAGCTTGTAGTTCACGGGTTGATGAGCACTTAGGTTGCTTCCACCTCTCTTCTAGTGGAAATTACGCTACAAAGACCATGGCTGTGCTTTTCAGGACACTTGAGGAGAAGACTGTATGCCAAAGACTTAGTCAAGCTGAACTTCACTGTTGTTGTTAGCTTCCAGTTGAGTATGACTCACAGCAACTCTGTAAACAACAGATCTGAACCCTGTCCTGTCCGTGCCATCCTCACAACCTCTGACACCCTCAGGCTCATTGCTCAGTCACTGTGTCAGTCTACCTGGTTGAGAATCATCCCCTCTTCTGCAGACTCTCCACCTTTCCAAGCACGATGTCCCTCTCCCAAGAATAGCCTCTCTTAGCAACATGCCCGAAATACATGAGGAAAAAGTTTGTCTTCTTTGCCTCCAAAGCTGTACCTTCTCCAAGGCATATCTGTTTGTTCTTTTGGCAGTCCATGAAATCTTCAGTGCTCTTGTCCCCACACCACAGCTCAAAGGCATCAATTCTGTCATCCTGATTCATTGTCCAGCTCTCAGATGCATAGCAAGTGACTGAAAAGTCCATGGCCTGAATCAGACGCACCTTAATCCTCAAGTTTCATTAGGTATAATTAATAAAATAGAGTCTCTCCAGCTAACTTAATCAAGAAAGATGGGAATAAACACAGATAGATATATCTGTCAAGTGTAAAAGGGGGGTAATACTGAAATGGAAATTTAAAATAAAAAAGGGACTAGATAAAATAATTTCTTAGGAAAACACAATTTTACCAAAAGTTGCCCACCTTAAGAGGTAGATAGTTAAATAAACCAAATTCTGTGGAAAAACACCCTGCCATTTAATAAAATATGAGTACAAAGCCTAGGTAGTTTCTAGGGAAAATCTGTGGAACCTTCAGAGACTCGGTCGTCTAAGAGCTATTATGTATGTTCTCCCAGAGCCTCAAAAAGTGGAGAACAAACTAACTCTGCAGCATGCAACGTCTAAATTCTTATTCCTAGTACACAACGGCTGCTGTCACATGCTTTTGAGTTGGAATCGACCATAGTTGACCGTCCAGCAGGTTTTCAGAGGCAGTAAATCGCATTGGAGGAGATTGCCCATCTTTCTCTTGTGAAACAGCTAATGGGTTCTAGCTAAGTGCCTTTGGGTTAACAGTACGACTCCTTATCCTCCAGGCCACCAGAGCCCCCTACACTGTGGCCGAGTGCGGTTTATTCTAGAAATGCAAGGCTGCCTCAGCAATAGAAAATTGAATGATAAACTTAAGGAAGAAAAATAATCTGATTGTCTCCACACGTTCTGGGAAAGGTCTGTAAGAAAATACAGCACCCATTTTTGACAGAAACACTTTTGAAAATCAGAATTAATGGGTAATTTCTTGACGTGATATGTATTTTGTTGTCTTGTCCCATTGAGTCGGAACCGACCTGTAGCTGACCCTCCAGCGGGTTTTCAGAGGCGGTTCATCGCACTGGAGATTGTCCATCCTTCTTTCTTGGAGCACCTCGTGGCCTTGAACCACATGACTTTGGGATTGCAGCACAGCTTGTTACCACTAGGCCACCAGAGCTCCCTGAATTTAGAATAAATGATATAACCATTCTGGAATACTGTTAGGCATTTCCTGAAAAAGCTGAATGTAGAAATTTCATCTGTTGAAGCTATTGCACTGTTAAATACAGCCCAAGGAAATCAGAACTGAGACATGAATGGAGATATGTACCTATGTTCAGAGTAGCGTTATTCACAGTAGCAAGAATATAACAGCCCAAATTCCCTTCAACAGATGGATTTAGAAAATATGATATATTCACACAATGATTTTGTGTAATACTATATAATATAGAGAGTCTAGACAGCATTATGCTGAGTGAACTACCTCAGTGCCATAAGGGCAAAAAAATACACAAGACCATTATTGTAAAAATAGAAGGATAACTAGTAAGATGTGTATAAATGTCCAAAAGGGGGAGGGGAATGGAGAAGGGAGTCACAAAAGGAGGAAGGGTGGAAACCATTGAGAGAGCAGAGTGAACCTATTGGGGATAGAGGAGGGAATGGGAAAGATCCAGTGGGGATTTGAAAAGGCAGTATAAGAGAGCTCTGGTGGCCTAGTGGCAAGAAGCTGCACTGCAATCCCAGAGGTGCATGGTTCAAATTCACCAGATAACTCCTGGAGAAGGAGGGAGACTCTCCTTCTGTACTACTCAGATCTGATTTGATGGTACATGCACGAAAAATAATAAAAATGTTAAAAAAAAAAGAATCTTTGAAAAGACAGTGTAATAATAGGCACAGATCAAAGGTATTGAATGTTATGGGTTACAGTGTATATATGAATGATTGATTATACGAAACAGTGTAAATAAGAGATTATATGGAACATAACGTATATGAATAAAACACAATGTAAATGAATTATTGTATGAAAACTAATAAAAATCATTAAAAGACAGTTAATATATGCTTTTCAAAAGCCTGCCTCTCATGTACTAGAGAAACAGTCGAGGTAGTGAAAGTGAACCCAGGAAGAGGTCAAGGGCAACACTGACTCCTCCACTGCGTGAAGCTGTGAGCTAACCGGCCAGCTGTCTCGGTGCTCAGAGGCGGTGCGGTGGTGGTGCTGGCGTGCTCCAGTGTGATACGTGACGTTCTGTCATGCAGTTGCCTCTTGTACTTGGCTTTGTCATTCTGAACTCAGAAGTACATTTATCCCTGCAGGTTGTAGATGAGCGAGAATTTTTCGAGATCATGCCCAATTATGCCAAGAACATCATTGTTGGTTTTGCAAGGATGAATGGAAGAACTGTTGGGATTGTTGGCAACCAGCCCAAGGTGGCCTCAGGTAGGAGGGTTTGTGGGGTGGTGGCATGGGGCTGCCAGGGGGGGCCGTGGGGTGTGTCTTTTGTCACTTACTTAGAAATAGCCTTGCATGGCCAGACAAAAACTGGAAATAGATGTTGTAAAAGTCCTTCTCTTTTTCAAATGTTAATGGTTCACAATGGATCTTCCACATTTCCCAATTATTTAAGGGCTTGTAGTTAATGTTCTTTAGCTTAACAAGGTCTTTACTGTTTTAGAATCTGTCCTTTGGGCCCTCCCACCATGTTCATGACACAGACACTAACATACCCAGCTATTCTGAGCACTTTGAGGGCAGGAATGTCATGGTCTTGTTCACATTGGGGCTCCAGTGTCTTCCAGAATGCCCCATACAGAGCTGATGCTCAGGAAATAGTGTTGAATTAATGACTCTCTCTGACAACTGTTAAGTGGATTCTGACTCATAACCACCCTCTATTTGCGAGCTCTGGTGGCCTAGTGGTAAGAAGCTGCGCTGCAATCCCAAAGGCACACGGTTTTTAAAAAATTCTTATCTATTTTGTTTTATAACGTCATTGTTGCTATGTGGCATCAAGTCACCTGTGACTTATAGTGAACCTTATGCACAATAGCTCTGAACCCTGATCTGTCTTGAGACAATCTCACTGACTCCGACCTACCTACCCCATCAACCCCGTTGCGTGTCAATCCGTTTCATCCAGGGTCTTCCTCTCCTCAGCTGATACTCCACCCTTCCAAGCATGAGGTTCTTCTCCAAGGACTGGTCTTTCCTGGCCACGTGCCCAAAGTATGTGAGAAGGGTTTTTAAAAACCATTGTCTCCAAGCAGTGGACTAGTTTCACCCTCTCCAGGATGTACCTGTTTATTCTCTTAGCAGTCCATGGCATATTCAGTACTCTTCTTCAGCAACCCAACTCAAAGGCATCAGTTCTTCTTCTGCCTGCCTTTGTCATTGTCCAGCTCTCTCATACATAGCAAGTAATTGCCAAGACCATGGTTTAGATGAGACGCTCCTTAGTCTCTACACTGACATCATTGTTCCTCAGCACGCTGGAGAGGTCCCTGACAGCAGACCTCTTGACACCACCAGTCAGGAAATCCAAAGATGCACTGCACTGGGAAAGTCTGCTGCAATGCATCTTTTGATTTCCTGACTGCTGGTGTCAAGAGTGTTGACTGTGAATCTGAGCAAGCTGTAATTGTTAACAACCTCAGTCTCTTTTCTTTGTGTCATGTTGCTGCCAATCGGCCCATTAGTGAGAATCTTTGTTTTCTTAATGTTGAGATGCAATACATTTTGAAGACTCTAGTCCTTGACCTTCTGTAGCAGTGACTTCAGGTCCTCAGCTTCACCAAGCAAGGTTGTGTCATTTGCAGAATGCAGGTTGTTGATAAGTCTTCCTCCAGTTTGGTTTTTTTTTTAAATTTTTTTTATTGTTAATTTCAAGGAAAATTTACAGACTTTGGATTTCCATTCATTCATTGTTGCACTTTTCTCCCTGCCCACCCCTCCCCCCTAGTACACTCCCCTCTTTGAAAAGTAAAAGGAAAATTCTTTCATTGTTTTACA
>NW_006399777.1:14376318-14402097 GCF_000299155.1 Elephantulus edwardii | reverse complement strand
GTTTCAGCTGTCTACACCACAGCAGTGGGCAACGAGTTTAAAGCCCCTGATGGCTCTGGGCACTGACTCTCACCAGCGGCTATGGATGAAGTCACAGGTTATTTTCAGCCAGCGCCGGTAAAAAAAAAATTGTTTAACCAATATTTTCATATATCATTGATGCTTTTTTCCCCCCTAAGAACTCTTTGCCTATTTAAGCTTGTGAGGATCATCTTATTTCCTAGGAATATGGTTTCTGTTCCACCATCCATTTAGAATGAACTTTTTGTGGATAAAGTTAGATAGGTGTTGACTTTAGCTTTTTTCTATGCACGTATTTAGTTGTTCCAGGACTATTTGTTTTGTTGTTGTTGTGTTGTTTTAAAGCCAAACCCAACCCTACCTGTCTACATTGGTTGTTTTCCCACCTTTGTAAACAAGCAGTCATGTGGGCATATGTCTCAGTCTTTCTCTTTTCCTGTCTTTCCGGTCTGCTGTGCAGTCTTGCTTTTGTTACTTTTATAGCCTTGGTTTTCAGTGTGGGGGTCCTTTGACCTTTTGGAGACCTTGGCAATGGCCAGGCAGCTTGTTGGCCTAGTGGTGAGGAATGGTGCTGTCAGCTTGAAGGCATGTGGCTCGAACCTGCTAGCCGTTCTGCAGAGAAAGATGGGCATTCTCCTCTCGTGCGATGTGCTAACTCAGAAAACCTGCTGGCGTGTCAGCTATGAGTCGGTTCTGGCGCAGTGGCCCACAGCAGCTTGAGAGAGAGATTGATTTCTGGGTGTCACAGATTTGGGGGTACTCCTGGCATTAAAGTAAATGAGTGAAAAGAAGCGAGGTATGCGTCTAACCATAAAAAATTGTACAGGACAGTCACCAATAGTGAAGAATTATCTCATTCAAAATGTCAGTAAGTTCTACGTAGAAATGAATCACTTGGTCATAAAGCACTACTATTTATTTATGTTGCTGGATTTGAGATATATGTCTGTATTTATATCCATGTAAACAGACATACATTTTTCTAAATGGAGTTTTGTGTCTACATGAGTGATTTCAAAAAATTCTATTAGAAGATAGGGATCTCAGGTGGCTTAGTGATAGGGAATTAGGCTGCCAATACAAAGGTACACAGTTCGAATCCACCAAGTGCAACGCGTGAAAAGATGGGTAATCTACACCCGTATGATTTGCTGTCTCTGAAAACTCGCTGGAGGGCCAGCTGTGGGCTGGTTCCAAGTCGGGGGTACGAAAAAGAAAACTCATCATCCTGCTGCTAGAAAGTAGCATCCCCGTTTGCAGGTAGGAAACCTCAGGTTCAGGAAGTCATTTCCCCCAAAATTTATGATGGTAGCGGGTCAAGCCAGACTCTGAGTCCATGCTCTGAGACCCACTCCTGGGCGACCCTCTCTGTTGGTGGTTCCAATGTGGAGCCAGGCTGGCAGGAAGCCGACAGCAGGCCTTCAGTCTGTGTGTAGAGGCTGGATGCTTCCAGGAAGGTAACATGCAGGGAGGACACCATTCGTGGCCTTGGAGGGTTCCTCATTGTTGAGAGACTAGCAAACGCGGATTTCTTCACAGAAACCATCTCTGAGTGGTGGGGGAGCCCACTCTCATTATGAGCTGAACTGGGAATTTACCAGATGTTTGGCATGGATGGTCTCTTTATTTCTAGGATGCTTGGATATTAATTCTTCTGTGAAAGGGGCTCGCTTTGTCCGCTTCTGTGATGCGTTCAACATCCCACTCATCACATTCGTTGACGTCCCTGGATTTCTGCCTGGTAAGTCATTGATGGAGGTGGGGCCAGGAAAGCACCCCCTCTGTGTGGGGATCAGACTGCACCATTCCTCAGGGATTCGGGGCTTCTTCAGATTCTGGGTTTCCCAGAGGGAGGCGGGGTGAAGGGCTGACGCTCCCTTGGCCCTTTAGGGAAACGGGAAGAGCCCACGGTGAGGACATTCGTGTGTAGGTAGTAACTCTTGCTCACGTCCCAGGCACGGCACAGGAGTACGGGGGCATCATCCGGCATGGCGCCAAGCTCCTCTATGCGTTTGCAGAGGCCACTGTCCCCAAGGTCACAGTCATCACCAGGAAGGTAAGGGACCCAGTGGTGAAGCAGTAATCCCACTCTGTCTTGCTGTAGCTTCCATGGTTTGATGTCTGGCCAAGATTTTCACCAGAGGTGCGCACCACGTGTTCATGCCTGAAAAGACCTCCTGAGGGAGCATTCCCAGTTGTTATTGTTGTTGTGTAGAGTTGGAACCGACCCATAGCTGACCCTCCAGCAGGTTTTCAGAGGCAGTTAATCATACAGGAGATTGCCTATCCTTCTTCCGCGGTAGCCTTGAACCACGTGCCTTTGGGATTGTAGCACAGCTTCTTGCCACTAGGCCATTTGACATAAGGCCACAGAAGGTGGTAGTGGGAACATGGCTCGTGTGGCCTCACTTACCGGAAGGCCTCAGGACTGTGTTCCCATGTTCTTGGCTCTGTCCCCCAGGCCTTGAAGATGCTGGAGCTTCTGAATCTCAGGAGAATCGTATTTGGCTACTTTGGGACTGTCAGGGACGTGAACCTGTCACCTCAGCACCTAACGTTTGGAATCTGGTTCTCTTCCAGGCCTATGGAGGTGCTTATGATGTCATGAGTTCCAAACACCTTTGTGGGGACACCAACTACGCCTGGCCCACAGCAGAAATTGCTGTCATGGGCGCCAAGGTAATGACCCTCTGCTTTCCCTGTCCTGGGGTCCCGGGACTCTACTCTCCTGGCAGGAGCTTAAAATACAGCCGGGAAGTTTTGGAGTGAGACCAGAGCTCCACGTCAGGTTCAAGAGCCAAGGAAGCTGGGACGTGGGCCTTAACAAGAACCCCCCCCCCCCCCCCCTCTTTGACTGGACTCTCACTTCGTGCTAAGAGTTGGCCAACAGGTGAAAGGAATGAAAAGGGGGTGAGGGCTGTGGGTAGGAAGGTCCCAAACTTTGCTTAGGTTTTCAGACTGTCGGTCAAGGGTAGAAGATGGAAATCAGTTGAATTAGCCATTGCAAAGTTTGACTCTCTCCCCCAGCAGCTCCACTTCAGCTTCCGGAGGGTGGGGTAGGGGCTCAGACAAGCCCCTTTCAGCTCCTGAGAAGCTAACCTCTAGCCCTGAGCCCGGGGACCCAGGGAACGCTGCTTCCTGCTGCCGGCCCTGTTCGCTTCAGTCCTTCCGTTCTCTGAAATGGCTGTTGGAGGTGCTGAGCTCGAACTCCCAGCCTGGATGAATTTTCAAGGATTCTAACTTGAAGGCCCATTCTAGCCCCCTCACCCTTCATAAGAGAGTTCATCTCTCCTGGCACTACTGAGATTTGTCATGAAAGCTTCACTCTTTACTTGTCGTGGTAAAGTGGAAACTTGACTCTCCAGTGGGTTTTCAATGGTGTAAATTGAGCGGGAGGGGACTGCCCATCTCTCTTCCATGGTGGATCCAACAGAGGGACACAGACTGTGAACCAACACCCCAGCACCGTACAGACCACAGCACAGACGATAAAAAGGAAAAGAGCACTTGGGCTTTCCGGGACAGGGTTGCCATGAGCCTGTTAATACTCCTGGCCTCAGAGAATGGTGATGAGTAGGAATCAGAAGGGATCCTGGCAGACAAGCCAGCAATGGATGCTGCTGACGCCGTCACGTCACTCTGAGGTCACGACGGTTGGCTCCAGGCGCCTCTGTAGATTCTGTCCCCTGGAGCTGGCACTTCCCCTCAGCTCTTTGGCCGAGTTCACCACTGCCGGACCTGGAAGTGTGCAGTCCTTCCCCAGAGGTGCTGCCTGGAGGCCTGCCCAGGGTGGGACCTGACGATTGCTCTTGTGACAGGGTGCCGTGGAGATCATCTTCAAAGGTCACGAGAACGTGGAAGCTGCACAGGCCGAGTATATTGAGAAGTTTGCCAACCCTTTTCCTGCTGCGGTCAGAGGTAGGCGGGCTGTGGTAGGGAGGGCAGCTTTGTTCGTTTGCTTGGGCTTCACTCCTCCTTTTACCCCTAAAAAACTTCACAGAATTTCTTTTTCGCTCTTGGAGTCAGACTGAAGAGTACTGGGGCTGTCCCTAGAAAATCGTCCTTACGGACAAGGGGTATCAGGACAAGCAGGATTAAAACATTGCTTAAATGACACCATTTCTAAGTGTTTGATTTATCCAGTGTTGTGCCCACATCACACCAAGCTTGGTGGCTTCAAATGACGCCTTTTTTGGTAACTGCCGATGGTTCTGGGGATCAGCAGTTTGGTGTGGGCTCAGCTGGCTGGTTTTCTGCTGGCCTCGGTCCTGCAGCCGTCTGGTAGTCTGGCTGGGGTCAGGTGGCCCAGGATGGCTCATGAACTCGGTTGGTGCTGGTTGTCAGTTGAACTTGACTCTCTGCATGATACTTATGGAGGTTAACCCAGGACTCCCTGAAGGATTCTTGAGTGGAGGGAAAGCAGCAAGGCTTCTTGAGGCCGAAGCTGGGAAGTTTCCTCCAGTAGCAGCTTTTGTTATATTCTCTTGACCAAAAGTGTAGCGCACAGTAGGACAAAGAGGCTTCTCTTGGCGAGAGGTTTCTGTTGAATTCTTCTTGGTAGGGCGGATGCATTGAAGCAAGCAGGGCAAGGGTGGGGTTCTCATTCCCCCCTTTTTTTGGTAAGTGATCTAGACCAGAAGGAAGGGATCTGCCAGAAGAATAGGAATTTCTCCTTGGGAAGCAGGGTCGGAGCTCACAGGACTGCTACTACCCCTTTCAGCCCTGTCACATTGTCAGCTTAGGGCCGGTACCTCAGTCTGAGGACTTGGCAGGGTATTACCCCGGATGCACAAGACTGACTGACTTTCCGTGCTTTGCCAGGGTTTGTTGATGATATCATCCAGCCTGCCTTCACCCGGGCCCGGATCTGCTCCGACCTGGACATCTTGGCCAGCAAGAAGGTGCAGCGTCCTTGGAGGAAACATGCAAATATTCCTCTATAAACAAATCAGAGGAAATGAACCAAAGAACTAAACTACTGCCTGGCCATTCTTGCCCCTTCCTTGCATTTTGAAATCATGCACCAGAGAATCTCAGTATCAGTTATTAAATTCTAAAGCTCTTAATGTAATTGATATTTTCAATTTTTTTAATGGCATAAATACGAAAAATTAGAGCAGTACACGGCCTTATTACTCAGAGCTGACACTCACATGTTTGTGCAGTATCTTCCTCATCCCATGAAGAGCTGGGGGTTTTGGTGGGTTTTTATCCCCCTCTATTATTGTTGTTATGTGCCGTCGAGTAAGATTCATAGCAACCCTGTTCCCGACAAGAGCCCATTATAGTCGTCACCATGTCAGTCCACCTGGTTGAGGGTCTTTCTCTCCTGTGCCAATCCTTCACCCATCTCAGCATCATGTCCTTTTCTAAGGAACAGGCCCTCCTAGCAACATGCCAAAGTATGTGAGGCAAAGCCTCTTCATTCTTGTCTCCAAAGAGCACTGCGGCTGCACCCTCTCCAAGTCCTATTTTTGTTCTCTTGGCTGTCCATGGGATGTTCAGTGCTCCTCTCCACCACCACAGCTCAGAGGTGTCAATTCTTGTCATCTTTCTTCACTGTCCAGCTTTCAGATGCATAGTAAGTCATCAGAAAGACTATGGCCTAAATCAGACACACCTTAGTCCTCAAAGTGACACTATTACTCCTCAAGAGTTCCTTTGGTCTCATTTGTCTTTCTTAAAATGAGGATAATACGTTTTGCTCCTTAATTTCTCCCAAGAATTGTGAAGTGTTACTATCTTAACTGTACTGATGGGTATCAGATGATCAGAAAGGTATCATAAATGGAATGATTTTGGTCGCCTTTGCCGATTTGTGCCTCATTTATTGTTGATTAAAGCATGCTGAGTTTTTGTTTTCTCTGCATTTATTCATTGAACACTACGGTTCAAATCCATGCTGAAATGCTTTGACGACTACCCTGGCCAGCTGCCCAGCGGCCCTGGAGAGGCTGGAATACTGTTCTTTGCTGGGACAGATGGCATTGTCATGACTCCAAATCAGCTATAGCAACTGGTTTGGATTCTGGTTCTTACCTTTTTTAGTTGTGGCCAAGAATTGATGAATAGCAGACAAGATCTTTCAGTAGGTTTGCACAATGGTTGGCCAGTCAGAAGGTTGGTGCTCCTAACCCACCCAGTGCAGCTGTGGCGGAAAGGCCTCAGGACGAACTGTAAAGTTAGACCCAAGGAAGCTCTTTGGAGCTTAACTTCCAATCGCATGTCCAGTCTCTGTGACTGGATAACAGTGGGGTGTTGTCCTCAGCCTAGTGTCTTCAACAGCAGCTCAGAGAATGTAGTGCAATCACTGGAGGGTCCACTGATTATTCTTGCTTTGGTGACTGTATGCTGAGGTCTTAACCTTGTTAGAAATAACCCTATTGTATCAGGCTTAGTTCCCAACATTTATTAGTTGGAATGCTATGTGTAAGGAAAACCTTTTTTCTTCCTGATTTTTAAAAATTTTACATATTTTAAAAAATTAATTTTAATGAAAGTTTACAGACTTAGGGTTTCCATTCATTCACTGTTGCCCTTTCTTCCTGATTTTATCAGTTTGGATGAATGGATTCTATTTTAATTCATTCACATGCCTTCACTTGGTTCGTTTTAGGACTCTGCTGTTTAGGTTGATACTTGTAGTTTCCTCATCTGTTGGAAAAGCTTCAAGGTGACCTGTAGGAGCTTCAGTTTTCAGTGATTTGAGCACCAACTTATTTTCAGACACAAAGCTTTACCTTCTGTTATTCTTGTCCTGCCCTGTAATCAGCCATTTCTCCAAGGAGCCCACTAGATGTTCACATTGTTACCTGGATATGTGTGTGTGTGTGTATTTTCAGGCCTTAATTTATATTACAGTTTTAATTCCAGTCTAACTGAAGTTCTTTGCAGTCCACATTTCTATCTTTCCTTCCTACTTGGCTCTCATTATCCTCACTATGTTGGATTCATTTGCTCAGTGCTACAATAAAGGCAGACTTCCTCAGTGCTACAACCGTACCACTCTCAAGAAAGCTCTAAAGACTTTTTTTTTTTGTGGGCCCTTTAAACAAGGTTATTTGAATTACTAAGTGGTGGTTTCTGTTGTAGGTTTTTCCCGACTTTGTTGACTTAACCAATTATGTAAAATTATGTCCTGGTTGGAGGTTTGATCTTGACACAGATCCACGCTGTTCTGTTCCAGGGGATCCCCTCGGGGTGTGCTTTCCTCTACGGTAAGAGCCATGGGACCCACCACTGCTTCCTTGCTTCCAAGGAAGGTCAAGTTGACCTTCACAACTAAGTGACTGGTGTTTGCTTTCCACTGGTAGTCCCCACATTCCAGGGCCCCAAGCTCCCACTCTTATTTCTTTTTTATTTTGTGGTGGTCTCTCCTGGCACTCAGGAATGTTCTTTCACTCCCCATTCTGGCTGGACACTGGACATTTCTTCAGGTCTCCCCACTGGTGCCTGTTCTGCAGCTAACAGGCTAACTCACTCCAGCATGTCCCTTCTCTCGTGCTTCCAATGGAGAGCACCCTCCTCAGAGGCCCACAGCTCCAGGGAGAGGTACTGGTCAGTCCTTGTTTGCCTGGTGTTTTGAGTCAACATTTACCTTCCATTGAAGCACTTTTTTTTTTAATGGCCATCTGTTCATTAAGAGAGTCCTAACTTCTTGATCTGAGCTCCTTAATCAAATGGATTGTTCTAACAGGCATCTTAATTTTCTCTCACTTCGGATCCATTTTCCTTGTCTTCCCAACTAGATGTTGAGCTCCTGAGATAGGGATCCTGTTTGACCAGAGGTCCTTTTGGACTCCAGAACCATCAGAGACTGCTGGTCACTGGGACCTGGGCAAGGGTGATGCGCTCCTCAGCCTTTCAGACCTAGGTCTGACTTGTGCAGGTTGGCCAGGCTGCTGGTGGTCAGCTCTTCACCACTGTCGGGGCAGCCAACAGGGACTGGGGCCCAGTTTTGGGGATGACTGTGCTTTGTCCACAGAAACAATGTAGACACATGGCTTTGGTTTTTGGAGCCAGAGGCTGAAGAAGTGGTCCATGAGGTTGCTCAATGTGCATGCAAGAAGGACGTGTGTCTGGGATGGCTGTCAGAGGACAGTGAAACCCAGCCTGGAAAGTACCTGGTTCAAGGGCTCCTGGGAAGCCTCGAAGCAAAGATGGAGACAGTCCCATCCAGAAGCCCAAATGGCCAAGAAAATAAGCTGTAAACTCCTGGGATGTTTTGTCAAGTGATCAACCTCTATGGATAACACTTTGCAAACGCGGCAGTAAGCACCTCAACGGCTGTGCAGGGACACCTTTCACAAATGGTGCTTTCAATTTAGAGAAGAAAGGGAAATGCTGAATTTTACCACCAGGGATGACTTGGGTTTGCTGGCAAAACTGTGAGCAGGTAACATGAGAGAGGGTGGAAGCAGAGAGCGTTGACGTTCTCCTGGGGTTGGGTCTCGGGCTAAAGTCACTGAGCAGTGAAGCTGGTAAACCCAGGCAGGTGTGCTTGCCCCTCGTCCATGCTCTCCAGTCCAGGATCTGAGCACTCAACTCATGAGGCAGTGGGGTGACGCCCAAGGTTGGGAGGAAGTGTCACCTGCAGTGTTGTCTTGTAAACCCTCAGAGCTCAGCTTTCCTCTCATGCTCAGAATCCCATACACAGCACGGCCCAGGGAAGCCAGTCATGGCTGAGCTACTCCAGGAGACAACCCTCCTTTCTGCAGTCTCCACTGAGGTGACAGTATTGTTGACAGAGTAGTTATTGACCCAGTTTAGACTCTTGCCGCTTCAGTAGATGCATCATGTTCTCCTGGGGCCTTAATGCTTTCTAACCATTGGTCTTTATGTTTGTCGCCCCTGATGCCAGCACGGGATTCCTACTCTTCCAAGCAGGGTCATCTGGGTGGAAGGCCTCAGTCTGGAGCCCGGGCAGAGTTCAGCTGGCACAATGATGCAGCTTTGGTAGCTTCCACCACACACTGGCTGAAGATGTGGAGAAACGTGCCCTGGAAGGATGCAGAAACCTCCATTACCATCCGCACAGGAAGGCCCTCAAGTGGGCGAGCCGGAAACCTGAGGTTTGGCTTGAGTATCTTCTCTCAGAAGAGTCTGCTTGTTATCTGTGAAGAGGGAGTTGGGTCACACCAGGGTCAAGGTCTCCCACGTTAATGACTTTCAGGATGAGTGGGCAGAGCTGACATTTCCATCCTGAGCTGTAAACTCTTGTGGCGGTGTGTGCCCTACACTTCTGTGTCTCTTCTGTCCCAGGCACGCTCTGGACCACTGGGCTTTGGACAAAGGACACTGCCAGGCCCACAGGATGCACTGCCCTTAGATGGTGGCTGTCCGGTTTGCATTGACTCATACAACCCTGTAAATAACAGACCACAGTTCCCAGTTCTGCGCCGTCCTCACCAAACACGGACTTGAATCCACCTGAGAGTGGGGTAGAACTCCTTGCAACCTGTCAGCAGCTGACCTGAACCCTGCCCTGTCCGTACCATCAGAATCAAATACACCATTTCTTCAGGCCAGGTGCTGACTTTGGGTTGAGTCTGCAGGTTCCCTCTCTCCTGGAGAGGCTCTCATTTGCGAGTGTGCTCGTTCTCGATGTCCTGCTTTTTTCCATTTTAAAAAGTTTTATTATTTTGTGTGTGCGTGTACCGTCAAATCGGATTTGACTGGTACAGGAGATTGTCCCTCCTTCTCCAGCAGAGCATCTGGTGGATTTGAACTGCGCACCTCTGGGACTGCAGCGCAGCTTCTTGCCACGAGGCCACCAGAGCTCACCAATGTCCTGCTTTCTTAAAGAAAATCCTCATTGTGCCTAGTAACCTTGCCAGCACGTAAGAAACTATCCGAAGCAGCAAACTCCAAGGGCAGGACAGGAAAGAGCCCCTAAAGCTGTCCCTAGGAAAACAACAGGCTGACCAGCACACACCTCGTTTTGAACAGTTTATTAAAGGAAAGGTGAAGCATCAGTTTCAAATTGTACAAAAGGAAAAAAAACTTCATATTGCAAATGTACAATTTACAGAATTACTAGCAAAACCAATCAAGGAGACACTGAAAATACAAAAATTGGTTTGACTCAAACTGAACTGGAAACTCATTGGAGTAGATATTAAGCCTTCCTTGGTTGTATGGTGTCTGCAATCCTAAATGAGCATTTCTTTTCCACACAAGACTGTCACCCAAGACTAGTCTGTGGATGTGCCAGGTCCCTGGCCAGAGCCATAGACAGGGCTGGCGTGGGGGCAGTCTGATCACTCCTGACCCTTCTCTTCCAGTGAAGCCTGTTATTTGACACCCTGGCTCCCAGTAGGAGCCCAGGAACTGCTGATTTAGCAGATTAATGGGGGGTTTTGTGGGTTTTTTGGTGACCCAAGTTTTTTCTGAACTGTACAAATGTTGAGAAAAATTTTGTCTGTTTACTAAAGAATGAATAAAATTAATTCTGATTTACCTCACAAAAGATAATCATACAGAATTTTTTAAAAACGCTTTTCATTTTTTGGTAAAGAGAAAGCCTCATGATTCTGTGGCAGCTACATTAAAAACCAGCCCAGAACAGCTGTGGATGGATCGGTTTAGAAACGGAGGCTTGCTTTAAAAATGTTAAAGGAAGGGGCTGACTGGGGCTTTTTAAACAACAATAGCAGCAGGTCATGAAAGTCCAAAGAGATTGTAACTCTAAACCATCAAAGACTGTCCTGAAGATTCATAATTTCTTTCTCCAAAAGAATTATTCTTAATATGCACATTTAACACTGAGATGTAGCTGTATTTCAAGGTAAGCTTGAAAACTTCACCCTCTAAGCACAGACTTCTATGCAGCACAGACTTCTATTAATTGGTAAAATTAATTCACAAAATTAGCGCATAAGGGTATTAAGTGCATGGGAAGTAGACACATTTATGTTACACTTAAAAGTATTTTTAAATGGCGAAGTGATTAGAATTTCTTCATGATTCTCTTAAGAAAATGGAAGTCTTTGTAATAGGAATTTGGCGGGGCATGAGAGTGGTAGAAACAGCAAACCGATAACTTGAGAACCATTTGTTTTACTGAGAATACTTTATTTGCTGGTAGAAGTTGCTAAAAATGCACAGAACAAATACCAATAGAAAATGTACTGTATTTGACACTCCCTGTTCTCTAGAAAATGAATGGTGCACAGCATCTGCTGGAAAATGGCTGCAAGGGCATGTCTTACTCTGTGCCCTTTATAAATAAAAATAAACCTTTTTATTAAAGAGTATATAAAATCTGGGAAGTCTATCCGTATCCACAGAGGGTTTGCGGGTTTGGCAGATAGATACACTGTGTCAGGAGAGCCTCCTGCTTTTCCAACCTTCTGCTCCCCATTCTGTGCTCCACGAGGCCGGCCGAATCCAGTGCGCTCCGGCCGGGACACGCCTCAGCCTTAGGAAGAGCCGCTTACTCGGAAATTTAATAAAAATGGTTAGCTCTTAAAACATAAAAAGGCAAAATGTTAAAACGGTTTTTAAATTGTACAACAGGAAAATAAAGTTAAAAATATTTTTTTTTTTCACTCAGTGCCGAGTTTTCATAAAACAGGTGTATAACAGTGTTTATCTTGACGGCTGTTTTTAAAAATTTAAAATTTTTTTCCTCCCTCCAGAAAAACACACTCATCTGTATTTGGGGTGAGTCCAATGTGAGGACACAAATGATTTTCGGGCCAGTCTTTCTGAGGTGACATCATCGCCAGCGTTCCCTTGGGTAATGTACATGCTCCTCTTCTCTGTCACTGCAAAAAGGGGCTGACCGCAATCATTCGATTAAAAAACAAATACAACCACATCAAAAGTGTTTTTTTCCCCCATACAAGCTATCACAGTATATAGGCCTCTAGCTCTAAATAATAGAGTTCCAGATTTGTAAAATGTCTTCAGACTTCAGAACATCGGCATTCCAAATCCCTGCGGAAAGAATTGGAAACAATGTCTTAGTGTCATGCATAAAGAGGACTCAGAGGCACCGATTAAAAAACTGAGCTTAACACTTACTGAATCATCTTCTATGATAGCTGCAGAGTCAAAGAAGTCCGGCCTCAGCTCAGCTCGCTCTCGCCGATTTCTCGAAGGGGGCTGAGAAGAGAGGCAGGGAGTCATTTCCTGAGCTAGTGGCAGACAACAGTGACAGTGTTCTAAATACGCAGAACTGTTCCCACTCCATTTTGAAAGGAGAGGGGAAAGAATTAACTTCTGTGGAACACATTTACCAAGATTTTGGATAAACACTGAAAATAACAAGGAATAAATTGAATATGAAAATCCATATAAATAGTTTTGGGCTCACAAACACACTTTCCATTTTAAGTCATGGAACAGTTTTAAAACTGGTCAGATTCAAAACTCAAGTGAATGTCCCAAAGAGAAGACAGATGAAAAGCTGCCGGCCAAGGGGAAGAAGGCACCGTGTGGGCTGAAGTGACTGGACAGGCACTCATTGTGGGAAATTGGAAATGTATCAAATGGGGATCACAGAATCCAGCTTATTGTCAAGCAATGAGTTATTCTTGCTTCATTGAGCTCCTTATTGGTCCATGTTCTCTGTGTCATTTTACCTGTATTTTAACTAAAAAAAAAACAAAACAAAAAACCAAAACAACTTTACAAACTTAACCACCACGCCATTACTCTTCCTGACAAAATTCCACTTTTAGTATGTATTGCTGCCCCTGGCTGGCTCTGACTCTCGACATGTGTGGATAAGAACGGAAGGGGACGTGGTCCTCTGCTGCTGCCTGTGGCTGGCCTCACATCCGTGCCCACCCTGTGCCAGGTCATCTCACTGAGACTTGCTTCTGCAGCCTTCATGTTCTTTTCTGGTAACTGGTGTTACTGATGATGTGTCCGAAGTGAGGAGTCATCCAACCATCAGGGCTGACAAACAGCCCATTTTCTTTCTTCTACGACTGATGTGTTCATTCGAATTCAAACCCATCAATCATTTTTCGTTGTCTCTGCTCATTTTTCGCAAGCATATGAGGCAACTGAAAAAGCCATGGCTTGGGTCACACAGGCTTTAGGCATCAAAGAAGACATCTTTGCTTTTTAAAACTATTAGAGGGTTTTTGTAGATTGGCCCAATATAATATTTTAGCTGTTTGATCCGACTGCTGCTTCCATGGAGAATCTCATCTATTATTATCCAGTTCATACTCACACAGTTCATCTCAAAGATGGTTTCTCACACTGGCAAGTAAGTTTTATATACTGTATGGGGTGGTTATGCTGGAGCACAGCGCCCTACACTCAGACAAACCAGAAATTCAAGTGCTGGGGCATGTGCTGACAGATCTGGGTGGTCCTTCCTGAGAAGGGAAAAGGAACGGTTTCCATCACCTGCTTTTAATCACTTATCTAGATGCGTTCAAGATCCACCTTGCCCACGGGCGGTCAACAATGCCCGTTCTTTCCTGAGACGCACAGGCTCCATTCTCACTTTCGTGGTCTGACGTCTTGTTCTTCTGTAGTGAAGACTCGCAGACCACCAGGGTTCCATTTCTATTGTTTGTCTTGCCGGTGTCACTTTAATCCTAAAAAAGTAGTTCTTAAGATAATGCTCAAGGCATACCTTTTTCCTACTAGTTAAGCTATAAATGTCTACTTGGTTTGGGGAAGACCTCAAGGGGGAGACGTGTGGTTTAAGAATTAAAGGCTCTCTCAGGGCAACAGTCTGGTCCCAGAAAGGTTGGAGTCTACAAGCATCTGAGTCCCTCTTTGAATCAGGATTCTTCTGTAGAAACTTTGATGAAAATGGTCAGTAAAGGAAGTCAGGCACCATCCAATTCTGGTCTCCTGGAAAGGAGGCAGTTACTCATGAAGGCAGTTAATCTTTTGCCTCTTCGTTTGATGCTCCAGGCAAATAGAGATAAGCTGTCATTTCCCTGCATGGCCACATGCCAGCTTTCAAGACCCCAAGCACTAGATAACAAAGTAGGAGATTTGACAGAAACTCATCCATATGTTAACAGAGGAAAAAGAAAGTTCTTTACCAGATCAATAACCATGGTGTCTTCAAATTCTTCATTCATATCTTCTAACTGGCTCCGGGATGACATCATCACATCTTCAAAGATGGGTTCCGCATCATCCTCCATCAGACCCCGCCTGGAAGAAAAGTCACAGAAACCGTTTCAGAGTCATCCAGTTTAGAGACCTGACTCTTTCCTCATACCGTAAGAATATCTAAATACAAACTATGACAGAACTCTAAGATAATTAAGGATGATTTCTTAATTCAAATATTACCTAGCTGGAAGGAGGTAAAACGAAACGTAATATTGACAGCATTTCTTTTGCTGGATGTCAGTCTTACAAGACTCTGAACGAGTGGCACTGCTGTTCTGCATCTCCAGTGAGGGACCTGGGGCGCTCAAGGCCACAGGTGGACCAAAGTGGATGGAAATGGTGAAAACCAAGAGCTGATGCCCTCCCCTCCCACCCTGTGTGACACAGGACATCTGGAGCTCTGAGATCTAACAGCAGAGACCCCGGCCAATCTAGAAAACGACCTACATCATGTTCGGGTGTTGGAACAATGTGATACTCACACGGCATGCCTCACTCCAGTTCTCACTTTCATGTAGTTCATTCCTGTTCTGTCCTTCCGATTTAAGTCTTCTAACTTCGGCTGGCCTAACCAAGAGATCTGCATCTGAGGACTGAGAGGGGATGCTGTTATTTAGGGGAGGCACACGATGGCTGTCGCTCACCAGCCCCTGTGGAGGGGACACTGCAGGCAGAAGGAGGGCTCTGGTATGCTCCTTCTGACATAGAGGCTATTTGCACTCCAGCCCCTTAAAGTGGGTTTCTGCTTTTCCCCACCTTCTAGCCACCTTTACCTGCCTCTGGATACAAGGGAAGCAAGCTGCCTGGAGAGACCCCCATCTGCATGGTACCTGGCTGCTGTGTTACACTATTACGGGCTGCTGCCCACTCAGATGTTTTGAGCTGGATAGCGAGCCTCCTAAAGAAGAAAGGGATGCCAGCCTGGAGGCTCAGAACAAGGAAGGGATGACAACAACCCATCTCTCCTCGCTTGGTCTCTCGGGCCACTGATGAACTCTACGCTTGCTGGCACATGAGCACTTCCAGAAACATGCCTCCTGGGATGTAAAGTTTCGTGATTTTAGGAGATAAAATCTGGAGAGGCCCTCTCTCAACAGCTGTCTTTCCCTGCCAACCAGGAATGATCACTGGATCCAGTATATCAAGTGGGGCCTCCATCTTGATCAAACATACAGCTGAGGAAAGCAGAGACACCACAACCAGGAGGAACTGGGGTGGGAGATGCGAGACAAGGCAGGCTGCTCTGGGGATGTGGAAGCAGTGAGGCCCTTTTCTATGGTGCAAGCCACCTTTCAGGACTCGACACAGAAGACTGCCCAAGGGCTGAAGTAATGATCTTTTAAAGCAAAGATGTCTGATTAAATGCAGAATGTAAATACTATTTAACATTGCCTCTTTCCATTTAAACCTAATAAGAACATTCTGTTTAAGTGAGAATGCTCTCAGCTATCAAAGTGAAGAGCTAAGGTAATGTCAAAAGTTGATAGAAAATAACAAAACAAAATTTTTGTTCCGATTCTGTAACAAAAATTCATGCTATCACCCTGTACTGTCCACAGTTTACAGAGTCATATGAGAACTGTGTATCAGAAAATATTTTAATTGCTAGTCTGGGGGCTAGGGTAACACTTTGAGAAACAGTTCTTTAAATTAGAAGATACTTAAATTTAAATCAGAAGCAAGATATTTTTGATGTCTAGATGACTGACAGCCTCACACAGCTGCACTGAGGCCCTTGGTTGGGAGTAACCTCACCTATCTGCAAATCCCAAATGAGAATCAAATCTACCCGTCTGATGAAATGACAAGTAGCGCTTAAAAGTCTGTGATTCCTCTGGGAAAAGTATAAGCTTTTAAACAGATGTATCTGATACGGAAGGCCAAAGAAGAAGTGATGCCTTTACACTGTGGAGCTGGAGAAGAATATGGAATATTCCAGAAACGGCCAAAGAACAATCGATTCTGACTTGAAGGATGTGAAACTAGAGTGTCCTAAACGCAAGATGTGTCAGGAGGGCTCTTCCTTGTAAAAAGACATCATTCTGGGAAAGGACAACCCTTGGGGAGCTGGACGGATAGTGACCTGAACGTGACAGAGATGATGAGGATGGCGTCAAGGTTCTGCCCGTTGTCCGTGGGGTGAGTTACAAGCTGACTCGATGGCACCTGACTACAACAACATCAACAACAGCATGTGCCCTGTCCATATGCACTGCTTTTCCTTTAGCTCGCCACAAAACTCACAGCCTAACATAACCAGCCAGGGTGAGAAAATTAACAAATGTAGATTTTAAAAAAAACAAACAAAACCCCACCAACTCCACAATTTAGAGGTTAAAGAAAATAGGATCCAAATAAAGCTTAGTAAAAAATAAAACAAACCAAAACTTAAATACAAGTGACAGTGAAGGAACCAAGCCTTCCGCCTTACTTGTGTAGGAAGTCTGGCTCTGAGCCGTGCTCGGACTCCGGCTCCGGCATCTGCTCGCCCATGGGCCGGCTGTTCTCCCGCAGCACCGTGGACGTGAGCTGTGGCGCCGGCAGGGGGCCTGGGGTCTGAATGGTGGTGTCCGTCCTGTTTAGCCATGTGTTGTCCATGCTCTCATCTGTAACGTTCCAGTTAGAATCACAAAGGTCATAGGATCATGTCACCTCTGGTGGCTGCTACAGCTCAGACTTGAATCTGGACTTGGACTGCCTCGTCTGAATCCTATTTCTCAAATCACTCATTGGAAGAGCTGATTTCTGACACCCTCTAAGTTTGTTGTTTGCTCTATGAAATGGTACTATGGCACCTGACTCTACAGAGAGCGTCTCCCCTGCACCCTGCTGCCTCTGGGCTGCCTCACAGCGACCTCCACGGGGTTTCTGAGGGACAGTGTTCACAGGGAGACTGGCAGGCGGGTTAATACTCTGGTTAGCAGGCTTGCGCACTGACGAGAGTGATCAGTATTGACTGAGGTAATGTAACCACCCACGTGCTGGTTACCACACTGTCAACCCAAGTGCCTTCATCTTAGCTGAAGAAAAAGGAATTTCTGATCTATTTACTTGTTTTCAGTATGAATACTTCCTATTGATCAGACTTCCCTGGCATTTCCAACCCCTATTTCCCATCCTCCAACACTCTCACTGCGGCTGAGGTGGAAATGACTCATAGCTGACGCTGTGCTGTGCAGAGGCAGTAAACTGCATGAGAGATCGCCTGACTTTTACCCCTGGAGCCTCTACTGACCTCTCAACACCTTCAGGCTCGCAGCATCATGCCCTATGGGCTATGACCAGAGCACCCCTGGACGCCAAGGCTCCACTGCCCCCCCTCCCCAATTAGGCCATTACTGCTGTTTTAAGGTACCACGTCCTTTCAACTCCTTCCTCCTCAATCCTTCCTGGCTCTACATTGAACCTTTTGGTCTGCACCCTCAGTCTGACTCCAGTTCCTGTCCCTCTGAACGTCCTGCACCAGGCTGTATGCATGTTCTCTGCAGGAAGCCTGGTCTCTGCGCAGAAAAGCAGACTTACCTTCCACTCGCTTTTTGTGAAGCGGAGGTCGTCCTTTCTTGTTCCTCACTGACGACGTTTTGCTGCTGCTGCTCCCACTGTTGACAGACATCCGGTCGTCCTCCCCGCCAGTGACCAGGGAGTTTCGGTAGGAGATGAGTGGGAGCCACACGTCCTCCCTCCGCTCCATCATCTGCTCGGTGAGGAACTTCTCCAGGTAGGAGTGTCTAGGGCCAGCAGAAGCATGGGACTGTCAGGGACGCAGCTCAGGCAGCTCATGTATCGTGTTCCCCTAACCTGAGTTTATCTCTGGAAGTGCTGAAAAATCTCTAAGAACACACTTTAACATCTGATAACCGTGGTTACTTCTGGATGAAGAACACAGAATTTAAGATTTTGCCTCATATATTCCCGGAATTATTTTAAAACAAGATCTAACTAATTCTAAAGGGTGTTTCTTCCTTTTCATTTAAAGACAAATATAAAAAAGTCAGGAATTGTGCCCTAAAAGGTGACTGGATTTCCTTCCAAAACATTTAAACTCGATGAGACTTCTGACATGGTGGAGTGAAAACCTGGTGTTATAGTTTCCCCAGCAAAACAAGGTCCTTTCTGGGTGAAAATGAGAAAAGGCAATTGCTGGGGCTAAAATAAAACATGCTCCCTTCAATACGCAGCTCAGTGACTCTGTACTGTCTCAGTGGCTGTGCACTAGTTTCCCAGCTGTATGTGGGTTCGGGGGACACTGCCCCTCTTAGTCCCTGGGGGCTGGTGGTGGATTCAAACTGCCCGAGATGACGGCTTGTGGGTTAGCAGTACCCTCACTGTGGGCCAGGCCACCAGAGTTCCTGCAATCATTTAATGGGCTCCTCCTCTTTTCACCACTTCTGCTGTGCAACGACTCCTGGCACTGGAGGCTCTCACTGCCCCACCGAAACCTCATCACAGGAGTGAAGTGCTACAACCACAGTGGCCAGTACAGAGCCAAGGGCTACCGGCTTCCAGCGTCTGTGGGAGACTGAGGGGTGTTACTCTGGTTGCTCTCCCAGCCCAGACAGTGACAGAGGCTTGACACAGGCTATAAAGCTCAGGCTCTCCACTGCCCTGCCTGAGGGAAGTGGCTTTACCTAGAATTACTGTCAGGGGCTGTGGAGGCAGCTCTGACTCATGCCCGAGCCTCCCAGTCTCTATGCTTAAGCCCACACCTCCTGAAGGGCTTGCTTTCTCTGCAGACCCTGTATCTTTCCAGGTATGATGTCCTTATCCAGGGATTAGGCCCCTTCTGATCACTGCCCTGAGTATCTGGAGGAGTGCATGGAAAATCCCTTGCCTAAGGGAATGAAAACAGCAATGAAGATCTGGGGGGAAGGAATTAGGAGGAGGAGGAGGAGGAGGATGAGAGTAGCTCAAGGTGCTCCTGGTGACAGTGAGTGGGAAAGCTGAAGGTTCACTAGAAGCAGGCTGCATTTAAGAGGACCCAACTATATGCAGTCTTTAAGAGACCTACTTCTGGTTCAAAGATACAAAAGTAAAATGGAAAAGGGTTACTGTGCAATCAGTAACCAAATGAGCTATAGCGGCTACACAAATATCAAGCAAAATGGACTTCTAAGAGTTAGAGCTGAAGGGAGTCCAGATAGCCTCGTCCTTAAGGCGCTGCGCTGCTGACCCAAGGCCACGCCTCTCCGGCAGTTTGCTTCAAATCCACTAGTGGCTCCAGCCTCAGAAACCCAACAGGGGTCCACTATGAGTAGGTTCTGATTAGATGGAAATGAGTTACAGACTGAAAAGTATACTTTATAATGATAAAGGATAAATTAAAAGGCAAAACAAAAACCACGCATATGTTCAACAAAGATCTCCAAAATCACACGAAATAAAAATGGAAAGGTTTCAAGAAAATAATTCTGTAGTAACAGTTGGAGACTTCAATACTTTCAATAATGGATAGAACAAAGCGGAATATTAAAAGACAAACAATACTGTAAATCAAACTATCTAAAAGACGTAAGAACACTCCAACAAAGGAAAGCAGACAATCAGACATTCTTCTCAAGTGTGAAGGGAACATCTTCAAGGTCGCAAAACAAGCCTCAGCTGATGTGAAAGGAGGGAGACAGAACAGTGCCTGTTCTCTAACCACATCAAAATGAAACTTTTAAGAGTACTCAAATGGATTAATCTTTACCAATACTCCACGCCATTACGCAACTCTGGTGTCTGAAATGATCACTGTCATGTTTTACACTTTCAGATGTGTAACGAACTGTCTGAAGGCAGGAACTCTGTATTATTCATTGCTTGGACACATTACAAAAATGGCCAGAGATTAATCTATGACCACATTTGGGTCTAGATAAATATTTTCTGATCAACATGAAATTTAGAGCTTTCCTTAGAACTCAGTCACGTAAATTTAACTGTTAACAGATTTGATTCAGTCTTATTATAAATGACTTTCCTTTCTATAGAATTTATAAAATTGGAATATATTACATTATTATTCCTTTTTTTCACTATTCTTTTAAAAAGTTTTTTAATTATTTCTAAAATACCCTCATACTTCTTTAAATTATTATCAGTGATACAAAAGATACAAGAACAAGATACTAATTTTCTTTGTGAAACAGGGAAAGCAAAACAGAAAATAAAAATGAAAAAATGATTATGAAAGAAAAGATTATATAAGAGCTAAGCCAATGTTTGGACATCTTTGAACTGTAGTAGAAGAAATAATTTCTCTATAGTTAATTTCATCCTGTATACTAAAAGGTGAACTGAAATAAGAACTATGTAAAAAGCTGAAATAAGAGTCTTTCAAAACAAACAAGAGGGAGTGTAAATTATCAACAATTACCAGGTTTTCCAGATGATTCAAAAATACTCTGCAAATAATGAAGACGTAAAATGTATAAACACTGTCATGAGAAGGACGGATTCTCCTACACTGTACAACTTACACAGTCTTCTTGTCCTGTCGAAGAAGTTTAGAAGAAAATTCACTTAATACTTCAAGGAAAGCCAGGTTAGGAGGTGGGTATTCTTGTCCTTTCTGATTTTGGTATTTAAAGGCAAATTCTATGCCATCCCTGAAATGAAAGAAAACATCATTTTATTTTTCCAGAAAGCCATTATAGTTCTTTTGGGTGTTAGAATTACAAAAGCAGATGGGAAGCCAGAGAAATCATCACTAATGGCAGTGAAATTGGATAAATATTGAAAAATGATATTAACATAAAGACACAGCTGTATAGGAATTAATCTTATTTACGGCAGAACACTATACACTGTAAAGAGTAAATAAAACCAAAACAACAAAGCTAAATTTTTATGCTAATTTTGAGGGGCCACATAAAGGAAAGAGAATTAGACTTAGAAAATTTGGTTCTGCGAGCTGGCCCTGGTCTCAAGTGACTTAAATTATTACTCAGTTTCCATAGTTAGAAGATGGTCCACATCAACATTACACAGACTTTTTATAGCCACATTTTCTAACTGATAACCAGCCAAGAATACTTAAACTTTAATTCCTATACAACTTTATAGGATAAAAAAAAACGTTCAAGTGCTTAGCTCACTCACTTGTGAAGCGTGGCAACTGCCTCTCGTGTCTTGATCTGGTCCAGTCCAAACGTAAGGGCAAATCGACGTGCCAGTTCTTTAATGCCACTGACGTGGGCAGATGTCCTATCAAGGTTTGGACCTTGCTCTTGAACAAGTTCATTAAACAACTGGCAAAATAATAAAGATAAAAAAAAAAAAAGAAGACCCCAAATGAAAACAAACACAAAAATTAATGGTGAGGCATTTTACAGCTAAGAAAGCACTGGTGGCCGGCTGGGTAAGGGCTGCGCTGCCAATCCAAAAGTGGGTGGTTCAAATCCAGCAGATCTCAGAAGGAGAAAGATGGGCCATCTCCCCTGTGTGGTTTACAGCTTCTGAAAGCCCTCTGGAGGGCCAGCTCTGACTCAGTGGCAATGAATAATTTGACTATAAGGAACTTTATCAATCGGTAATTCTATAAAGGCCCACAGTGTCATGAGTTTCTCTCCCTGCACTTAATTACATCCACCTTGTTCCCTCTCCTTGTTCTCGTTTCTCTCCTGCAGGGTATTAAACATAGAAACCACCACCACCAAATCTAGAAACTCACCTGTACCTATCTGCCCTCCCATCCTCCTGTTACGATGCAATCGCCTGTAACTGTAAGCAATGGTCTGGGTTCCCATCTAAGGCCACTGACTCCCTCATGTCCTGCATGTCATTCCCTCTCACCTACACTGTGTCGGAAACAATCCCCTTTCTACTGGATCTTTAGATTTTCGAACATATCCCAAACTTCTTGAGCCTACCAGCGATTCAAACCATTTTTCATTTCTTAATAGGAAGGGTCCTGACACGTTGCTTATCTGTGTTTTCCTCATTTCTCACTTTCCTGTCCCTCAGCTGAGTCTAAGCTCATCATTCTACTGAAGAGTGCTTGTCTACCTTGTTTCTGGGTCCCACTGAGCAGGTTCTGACCATGGTGACCTCATGTGACAGCGCGGAACCGCTCCGTTCTCTGGTTTACTTGGCAGGAACCCCGAAATAAGCAGGAGTTTCCTGCTTGGAGTAACTGAATTTGAACCACTCAACTTTTAGGTAGCTGTTGAGCACTTAAACCTTGCTCCCTTGTCTACATTTTTAAAGTTAGTTTTTTCAGCAATGGAATGACTTGAACATTTAATGTGTCCTTACTGGATGCTGTTATTCTTTTAAGGATTTTCAAACTTATCCACAGGTAATTGTTTACCATATTCTTAAACTTTAAAATATGTTCATAGATGTACACAATAGCCTTAAACTTTAATTTTTTTAATAAGGTTTGCCTTTTGGAAGCTCTGGTGGCCTAGTGGCAAAAAGCTGCACTGTAATCCCAGAGGTGTGTGGTTTGAATCCACCAGATACTCCACTGGAGAAGTAAGAAAATCTCCTCCTGTACCAGTCAGATCTGATTTGATGGTACAGGCACAAAAAAAAAAGTTTGCCTTTTAAATGAATACAACTGAATACATTTTCAATGTAAGAAAACACAAGGAATGTAAAAATAAAATTGCTCTCAACTCTCACAGAGTATCATTCTTTTCTCCAAAGGTAACAAATCTCAAGTTTGAAGTTTCTAGACTGGTTTAAAAACCACTTCCTGTTGAGCTGATATGGGAAACCCGACAGAGAGGCACTGTTCCACAGGACTGTCAGTGCCTAAGATTTGGGAAGCGAAGCATTAGACCTTTCTTTTCAGGTGTTTTTGGATGGGTTTTAACACCCAAGTTTTGATTTGCAGCCAAAGGTATTAATTCTTTGCTTCTCCCAAAGATCTTCAAGACCAATTTAGATAGACATATAAAGTTTTAATTTTTACATAAATAATAGCACAATACATATTTTGTCCAGACACTTGCTCTTTTTCACTTGGAAATCTTTTCGCTACTTCAGGGGAATTATAATTTCTCTAACCATTCCTCTGGTGATAGCGAGCAAGGTTATTGACGCTGTCATAAAAAGTGTGGCAACGAAAACATTTTTGCACAGATATCTGTGCACACTTGCATGGATCCAAAAAGGATATACTAGTAAAATTATTGGTCTAAAAATAATATATATCTTAAATGTTAAAATATACTATACCAAATAATCCTTCTATAAGCGCAAGAAAAATTTCTTCCAAACCCCCTTTCCTTCCATATTCTTATTATCATTGCTATTATCAACCATTTTTTTATTATCAACCATTTTAATACATGCCAATGCATTCAGCAGTGATACAAACCTTTTAATTTGCATTTTATCTTTTATTAATGAAGTTATGCCTCTTTTCAATGAATACACTATTTTTTAGTACTTCTTCTCCTGAGAAAATATTTTCCTTTTTCCTATTCATTGCTCACTTTCCTATGGAGTTCATTTATCTTTCTTACTGATTTGTAGGATTTGCTATGTATGATTTAATATCAATTTCCTTTTAAATATTTTCAAAGTGCTGGCTGATGTCCAGATATCTTTAAGTTTACATCTATCATCAAAAAAAACCTTTTTTGGCTTTCTGGTTTCCTTTCTTGGGGTGAGGTTCCCTGCTCTAAGACATAAAAATATTAATAAACTCTTAATTTTTAATGCGCGTATACACACACACACATACACCACCACCACCATCACCACAACATGTATATAGCCCGGTGAGTCGTTATTTCGGTACAGATTTGTTAGGGCTATAAAGACCTATTTTTCCAAAGCACAGTTGGTTCAATTACTCCCTCACCATTTATGAAACAAGTGTAATCTTTTTTCCCACTCATTTGAGATGAGTCTATTCATAGAAATGAACCAGAGATACATAAACTCTAAGATGCACATAGATCTAAAGATGGTCCGACAGCCTGAAGTGATCTATGGATTCACTATGATTACTATGGAGTAAATGCTAAACACTTTAATATTTGGATGTTATCCGTCTCTTGGTAAAGCAAGAAAGATTAAATGCTTCACCTATGACTGAAAGGCTGGTAACTTGAGTTGACCCAGAAGCACAATGGAGGAAAAGCCTGGTCTCGAGTTCTCAAAAACCAGCCACAGAGCCTGAATCTGCTGCACACATAGGTTGTCGTGAGTCAAATGGGCTCAACTACAATTTGGCATGATGCCTTTAAAAAATATTAACACAGATTTGCTCAGTAACATTATTTCCACTTTACAGCCTTCCAAATTCCTCTTACCTGCTGTAAACTGAGGATGAGGGTCTTGGCACACTGAATTTTATCGATCTGCCTGGTTTTACTCAATGTTTCCTTAATAATATCACCATAGTCATTGTAATACTGTGAGAAAAGAAAGAAAGCATAGCTTTAAAATGACTGAAATTTCATGAGATTAAAATGGGTCAGGAGAGGAAACAGAGAAAATAAAGTGTTTAATGTCTTCTTTCATCTGGAATATAATGAGAACGAAAGAGACTGTCTAAAGATAAAGGACTCCAAAATGGATATTCAATGTTATTAAACATTAAAAAAATATAATAACAACCCCAACAATAACCTAAAAAAAAAAAATAATACCCCCCCTGAGATTTCACAAGAAGCAGTAATCAGAAATTCCCATGCTTTATGATACAGATTGCTGAATCTAAGGGAAACATATCAGGAAACAGAACTGTGGTCAAACTTCCTGAAACACTAAAATCAAGACTCTCAGAATAGATTACCTCTGGGGAATGTGTGGGAATGAACAGGGAAAAGGGGTACATTACATCGATAAACTGGACTCTTTGGCGTTGCAGTGCAGCTTCCTGCCACTAGGCCACCAGAGCTCCCTCATTTACTACGACTGTGTTTTATCTCATCCTACAGTAAGTGACCCGACAGCACATACCACCACAAAAACAACCCTCAAATATGTATAGTTAAAAATATGAAAAAACCAAAACAAGTATATTTTTTAAAAAAGGTCAACATTTCTGGTTTTGTTGTTATTTGTTTTTAATATTAAATGGAAAATTACCTCTACTCGCTGGGGTCCAACCCCTTCTAGTGTATTACTCTATGTAGCTAAGTTCTTTAGATCACAAGTTTTTAACAAATTTAAATTTTCCTCCCCTGTAAGTAAATTAATTAGGAAAGGCTTCAGTTAAGTATGAATGATGATGCTGTGAGATACTGTTGGGATGTGACTCCGTGACCCTACGACCTGACTGACATGCTGTCCTCCCTGGCACCACCCTCACCGTCTCTGCATGCTCAAGTTCACTGCTGCAGTCAAGGTGCTGATGTTCTTTCTCATTCAGTTCCAAAATCTATATGGAGACGTGAGTGTGTCTGGCATTCATGAGGGAGAACAAGGAAAAGCCTGAGGCACTCAGTCAACTGAGAAATCTACCTGAGTAGATTTTCAAAATCTTCAAGAAAGACGGGTGCACTTCTATGATAAAGGGATGTCAAAGGAGAAACAGCTAAAAGGACTCTCATCTCAGTATAGTTAAGAACTGCCCAATGAGGAAGGAAACATACCTATCAAAACCCTAACATTGCTTAGCAATAAGACAAGAGAAGGGAATAAAAGGTATCCAAATAGGCAACGAGGAGGTAAAATTATCCCTCTATGCTGATGACATGATAGTATACTTAGAAA
>NW_006399777.1:14353768-14374037 GCF_000299155.1 Elephantulus edwardii | reverse complement strand
AAAAAAACAAACAAACAAACAAAAAAAAAACACCCTAACATTGCTGAGCAAATAGAACTCTGTAAAGTTCAGACTTAGATGATCATGAGGCAAAAATTAGGAGTGTGTGCCCATACAGCCAAGGATATATATTACAAAGAACAACAGCGTTCCAGAAAGACACCGGAGTAATCACCAACAGGTTAGACCTGTAATGAGCAGTGAAATACTGGAAGGTAACAAAAGTTCTGAACAAGTTTCACTTCTTGGATCAGATGCTGTATTGTTAAGGGATCAAAAAGATAAAACCAGAATTGAACACATTCCACACTTGTCTGTTTCCTGCTAAGGGGAAGAACCCCACAAAAAAAGGGCAGAATAAATCTTCCTCAAAATGGACCTGAAATCCAAACTTACTGAAAGAGAGAAATCAGCACCATCTTATTCCAAATGAATTAGTTTCCTAATCCACATAAATCATGTGATGGGAAGACTCAGAGATTGTGAAAATACTGCTTTAAGAAATGTGAAAATAAAACAAGGAAAAGCATAAACAAACCAGGAAAGGTGCTAGATGATTAGGGAAGGATAAACATTGTTCTTGCTTTCCTAAGAGGAAGAAGGGCCTACAGAAAATGAAACAAAAGCGGAAACACCCAAAAAACAATGCTTGACCTGACTCAGATTGACTTCTTAAATGTTCTTATTTGGAAAAAAAAATATTCTTATTTGAACACAGAGAGAGCTCTGTTGGCCTAGAGGATAGAAAGTTATACGACCAAGCCAAAGGTGGGTGATTTTAATCTGTGGCCTTCCAGCCTGGTTTTAATTATTTTTTTTGGTCAAACATTCTTCATAGTGGTATAGCACTGGTATGTCCATTTGCTGTACAGAGGTAACTCGTGGTTGCTAAACACTGGGATACTGATGTGTCAAATGCAATAATGGTTATCCATGGTGGACAGTGTTTGATGGAGCTCCCGATTAAAACAAGCTTGGAAGCTAGAGTGGCATCCACTTCCGAAATGGCTTGCTTCTGGAAACTCTATGTACGTGGAGAAACAAAGTTATACAAGTGTTCAAGTCTTTCGTTCATAGGGTCACTATGAGTCATCTACCACTTGACAGCACTTAACAACAACCACCACCACCACCTTTGAATTGAGTGAGCCCAGTGATACGTAATCCGGAACAATGACTGAAGAACCGCTCTAAACAATCCGTCAGGGAGACTGACACGGACGCCAAGCAACATTATGGAATACGTTATTAAATGAAGTGCATATGAACACTTTCATCAAGACCAAGCAGAAGCTCACTAGCAGGTCTTCACATTTTTGTTTTCAAATGTTCCAAAGGTACATACAACCATACAGAGCGGGAAAGAATGAGGTTCCACAGGCAGGCAGATTTTTGTTCTCATGACAAGGAGCCTTTCTTCCCCTCCTATGCTCAAAGCTCATTCCTCTACCGATCCCTTCAAATTGCTCATTACTGCCTTTTGAAAGTCGTCTCGGATTCCTCTCCTTCAGTCACTGTGTTCTCTGCTAGCTCCGTATTCTGTACATCTATCACTATGCTAATCAAGAGAGGCTTGCTGGTCCAAGAGCCAAGTCTTGAAGTTTGACGGACCCAAATTAATCAAACCTCAGTTTTATGATGTTAAGAAAGTTAATTGATCTTTCTAAGCATTCATTATTATTAGCATGTAGCTCCAAGGGAGAAAGACGGGCAAACTCCTCTGGTGCTATTTACGGCTTTGGAAAAACTGCTGGAGGACCCACGGAGTTGTCTGCCAGTTAAGGGCAATGAGTTCGAGTTTCTATGATGTTTTGTTTCAGCTTCTCTATTAAAATCTATCAATTCCATAGTACTTAAGTCAATCTTATCTCTAAACCTTTGATTTCCAGATCAGTGTGCCAACTACAATGCAGCTGTTCTCCAAATTGCAATGAACTGGTTACCACCATATGGTAACTGGGACTGGACCACATGCAAACATGGAAGAGGAAATCTGTGGGTCAATGGCACACATGATCAAAATGAGGGCAAAATGAACACTTTGTCTATAACTTCGGCAGCAAATATACTAAAATTGGAACAATACAGACAAGATTAGCACAGCCCCTGTGCAAGGATGGTATACTAATTTGTAAAGTTTTCTGTATTTTTAAAAAAAAAAAAAAACACAAGCAAGCAATAAATGTGAAGTGTTCTCCTCCCACCTGTACCCATCAGATGACACCACGAATAGTTCTGGGAGTTGTTTTCGGAAGATAGGATCATCAGAGATTTTACAGAAAAGAGAATAGCCAGGAAGGTTATTGATTAAAATATGAGGAATGGCTGAAATGTTAAATCCTTTATACATTTTACCTTCTTCAGAACAATCTCTTCACTTTTTATAACAGTGTTATATAAGATTTTATCTATCACCTGTATATCTGGCTCTGTCCTCATCAGTAATCTATGTTGCTGTATTACTTGCATTTCCCTCAAATATTTATTCTGATTCCACTGTGTCTGTACAGTATGTCCAACTGGTCTAAAATCTTTCTACTACTTCTTTCTGTTTTTGTCTAATTTGTACTTCTCCTCTCAGACTAAGTTCAAAAGTCACTTCTGAGAAACATTTGTGGACTCTCACATTTTCTAAGATTGCTATATCCGTTTTATGTATTTCTAGAAAATCCTAAATAGATTTCTCTTATGTTGTATATTTATTTACTTGACTTCCAGCTTTAGATCATGTTAGTGGTGGGACTTTAAAAAACAAATCTTTGTAGTTTCAGTGACTGAGGAGGGCATTGGTACACAGAGTAGGCATACTTAGAAGGAAAAATGAAAATATGAAATCATACCTTCATGTAGTGTTTGAAGATGTCGGCAGCTGCATGCATGTCAACAATATCATAGATGATAAGCTTGCTGAAGGCAGCAAGGAGATTCCTTCTCTTATGTAAGGCCTCAATTTTATTAGCTTCATCTTCTTCATCACCCTCTAGCCATAGAAAGGAAATGATAAATTTTAGCCTGTTGTCCAATAGAGTAATTAAAACAAGCCTAATAATATAACTTTACTAAGAGATAAAATTAAATTTTAGATGGAAAAATTATACAGAATAATTATTTGCAAATTTTGGTTTAGTAAACACTTAGAAGGGAATAAAGTTCCCATTTTATGGGACAGTATCATAGCAAAGATTAGCAAGAGAAGCAAACCAAAAAGAGAAAAGTTTTTTCCCTCCTGCTATTTTATGTCCTACTGAGGGAGCTCTGGTGCCTAGTGGCAAGAAGCTGTGCTGCAATCCCAAAGGCACAAGGTTCAAAGCCACTAGCTGCTCCACAGGAGAAGGATGGGCAATCTCCACCCATGCAATTAACTGCCTCTGAAAACCTGTTAAAGAGCCAGCTATAGGTCGGTTTCAATTCTATGGTACCCACCACCACCACCACCACTTTGTTGATGCTGTCTGCTTACTTTCAAAATGCTCTTATTTCAACATCTTTTATGTACTTAAACCCATTGGGAAGAAAGCACAGAAATTTTAAAACACAAGGAAAATGTTTTCTTTCAGATATTTATTAAAGACTAATTAAAACTAGACTGGACTCACTTGCAAAAAGCTTCCTCTCTTCTCCTCTTCACTTGTTTAAGAATTTACATTTATCTTCTCTCATTTAACCAATTCTTTTTGTTGTGAAACATCAATACCTTGTGAAGTTTTAAGGTATGTAGCTGGTAAATTTTATTTCCTGAGATTAACATGAACTCTAAACTTTGATTCAGATTTAGAATCTATTTCACAAATATCCAAGTTTCAAAAGTACTTATTTATAATTGTTATGTACCATCGAGGAGAATTCACAGCTGACCCTCTAGTGTGTTTTCAGAGGCAGTAATCACATGGGAGGAGACTGACCTTCTTTTCCTTGCAGAGCAGTGGGGGCTTTAAATCACTTGCCTTTAGGCTGGCAGCGCAACTCATTCCTACAAAGCCAGCAGAGCTCCCAATTTCGAACTCATTATGTGTTAAGCACCATCGTGTCGGAACCGACCCACAGCTGACCCTCCAGTGGGTTTTCAGAGGTAGTAAACTGCCCATCTTCTCCAGCACCCAGTAGGTGGATTCAAACAGTGTGCCTTTGGGATTGCAACACAGCTTCTTACCACTAGGCTACTAGCTGTTAACAAATCAGTCTAACTTTGCCAACTTATCATTCTTCAGGTTCACCAAAATTTGACCGGCAATATATATTAATAGTCTTTCATCATTTAGTATCTTACATTTATGTGTATTTACTGAAGTAACAGATTTGATAATCACTTAGGGAACAGAAAGGAACAAGGATTCTTTCCTTTGGAAAATGATAAACCTGGACTCAGTGCAATTGTCAACAGGCAACTCTGCTGCATATACATTTGCAAATGTGGGAAATGACTAGTGGACAGGGATAATCATTATAGCAAAGTTCCGTAAAACACAAGATTGGAAAAAAGCCAAGTACCAAGATTGGGTAGGCTTATCTAAATGATATTGTATCCACACAATGGGGTTCTTGTGGCTTAGTGGTAAGGAACTGCATTGCAAACACAAAGATATGTGGTTCAAATCCACCAGCTGCTCTGCAGGACAAAGATGGGAAATCCCCACCTGTGTGATTTACTACTTCTGAAAAGCCCCTAGCGGGTCAGCTATGGGCCAATTCTGACTCAAGGGTACACAACAACAACCACACTATGTTATGTAGCTTTTTTGAAAAAGAGTGAGGAAGCCGTCTATGTGTATATGGAAAGATCTCGAAGGTATAAGGTCAATGGAGGGACAGGACTTAATTGTGTATATTCTTTTTGTTCCCTCTTGTTGTTTGTGAACTGCATAAATGCATTACTGTTAAACTTCTATTTAGACAGAGACATACACATATCTTTGGGAAAGCAAAGATAAAACAAGATTAATATTGACAAAATGATAGGTACAATACCCATGCTCTGGTTCTCCTCGTCTTGGTCAATGAAAACATGATCCATCACAAAACTGAGTAGCTCGGATTGGAGTCCGGTATCTGGATTAAAAACCAAAGGCTGAAGGCCCTCTCTGCCACCTGTCATTAACTGGTGGCTGAAAATCATCAGAAGGTCACAGAGCAACATGAATGCCTGGAATACAAAGAGAATTCATCAATAAAGTACTGGATGAATACAGCCACAGTACAAGTTAATGTTAAGTAAGACACACTCAAACAGTTCAAAAGCAGTACCATATAGGAGTTTCAAGCATGTACATTTTGTTACAATTTGCTCAGCCCTTCTGAAAATTTATGCCTAGAGGAAAAGATAACTCTGACTGGAACCCTGACAGTCTAGTGAATTGTGTGTTGTAATGCTAAAAGAAAGGCCAGCACTTCCAATCCACCTGCTGCACTGTGGGAGACTGATTTACAGCCTCAGAAACCCAACGGAGGGTCGCAAGGGTCAGAGCTGCCTCCACTGCACTGGGTGTGTGGCGTGACTCTGCACGTCCAGCAGCAGTGACTGTGTAATCATAAAACACATGCAACTGTTGGGAAAAGAAGTGTCCCTTGAAAAAAAGGGTACAAAAAGAGCTTCTAGAGAAATAGTCCTCACTAATACATTACTAGCTTTAGTTATCACTGAACCACTGAACTTATGGTTTAAATGGCCACAAACTGCAGGCACAGACATAAATATGGAGCTCCAAATGTGTACAGAAAGAGGTGAAAGGGAGATCACTTCTGTTCCATTTTTAGTGAGCTGTTGTTATGTGCCATCGAGTTTCCTGCAACCCTACAGTGACCCTACGTACAGCAGTTCTGAAGCCTGCCCTGTCTTGAGGCAGTCTCACTAACCCCTAATTGTCCCAATTACTCTATCAATCCACCTCATCCAGGGCCTTCTCCTGTGCCAGCCATCCACCCTTCCAAGCATGATGTCCTTCTCCAAGGATCCGAGACAGAGCTTCAAAATTCTAGCCTTCAAGGAGGAACTTGGTTTCAACCTCTCCAAAATAGACCTATTTGTTTTCTTGGCAATCCATGGTTGAAGATTCTTCTCCAGCACAACTTGAAGGCATCAATTCTTCTTCTGCCATCCTTCGTTCCCATCCAGCTCTCTGATACATAGCAAGTAACTGCGAAGATCATGGCTGGATTAGGTGCATCTTAGTCTTTAGACGACACTGTTTTTCAGAGCTCTGGAGAGATCCCCAACAGCAGATTTTCTCAATGCAATTGGTCTTCTGATTTCCTGACTGCTGGTGCTAACTAAGAGTGTTGACTGTGGAGTTGAGCAAGCTGTAACTTTAGTGAGTGAGAGTACTCAATGTCAAAGAGCCATAGTTGACTGGTAATTGGGTTTCTGAGGTTGTAAATTGCACAGGACTGTGCCCACCTTCGTCTTGAGGCATCACTATGGGTTTGAATGTCAGATAGGCTTGGCCTTTGGGTGAGCAGAGCAACTCTGTATGGACTACGCTTCCATAGCTCCCGTATTCTAAGTTAGATGGTGCTAATAAGAAGGTGTCTAAGATGGTTTGTAAGTAACAATAGCTAGTGAAGGATTAGTGTTACAATGCCCTTCACTATACTGAAAAGATGCTTTTTGTCCAACATAAGAACATGTATGAAAACGGTGCTCGACATAAAAGCACTCCCTAGTAGAACACTGTATTACAAGTGAAGAAATAGTTTACAACATCACTTCTGGGAAACAGTACTGCAGTGCAGCTGACCTGTCGTTCAGCGTGGCTTTTCCAGGCCACTGCCCTTGATGTGGCTACATGACTAGATGGGAACATGCAAACAGGATGCGTCAGTTTATCCATGAGGAGACCGGTTAGTTTTGCCTTTCCACCAAGTTTAAAATGAGCACGTTCAGTGGCAGAAATGCGGCAATCTCAATACTAGCAAGAAAGCAGCACTCAGCCTTTGGGCCCATAGATTCCTGTGCCACTCGTATGAGACCTGCAGGAAAGCAGTCACCGCTGTAGCAGAGAACTAGAGACCTGACAGAAACTGTATCCTGCTGGCAACCTCCGTTGTAACCTGTTACTTCTCTAATAAACCCTAGAATTCCGACAGGATTCTGTGAGGTCTGTGTAGCTATTGCAACTGATTCTTTTTATAATTAGTAGAAGGAGATGAGAAAGTGTAGGTGGAGGGGCATGTCTGACCTCATGGGAATTGGTTTTGTGTTGGGAATGTTCTTGATGGGGACAGTTCCCTCTTGTGGAGTCAGCAGAGATCAGACCTGGCCATCCCCATGCCATTCTCACTCTTTTTACAAGTGCTGTCTCTGGTCCCTCTGGCTGCCCTGTCTCTCCAAGGAGTAAGAAGTCTGTTAGACCAACAGGATGTGCCTGCCTGCCTCTCCACAGTCTATGGAAATGCAGCTGGACATTCTTTGCCCTTAAAGACTTGATCCTGCTGCCAGACCTCACCCAGGTCTTTCCCTGAGTCAAGCAGCATCTCTAGTACATATACGTCTAGACCCTAGGATAGTCATGTGGCAGCTGTGGGGGTGAGAGCTAGAGAAAGTGTGGACACACAGGCTGATGTGTGCACGTGCATGTGTTACAACGTACTTCCTAGTTTGGGGAGGTGCTGATGGTGAAGATGAGAAGCAACCAGGTCACCGAAGGAGAAAATTCTGAAAATAAAAAATACTGAACCTGAACCTGGCCATGCAAGTCATCATCAGAGCATATATGTGAAGCAGTTTGTTAGTTTGTTTTGAAACTTTCAGACATCTGGGCATCTCCTTGTCCCACATACTGTGGAAATAAGGGAGGACCCTGGATGCTAGGAAGTCCAACAATCTCTAACTGTTCTTCAAAGCATTTTAACTGTCCTGAGAGCCGCCCACTGCTAATTTCTTACCTGTTCCTTCACGGGAGTATTAACATTAGATAGGCACTGTTGGCAAACAGCCAAAAAGGATTTCACGGTTTTCCTCAATACCAACAAATCCTCCTGAAAGACATTTAAATACACAGGTATGAATTACAGTATGCTAGAACACTGATCTAGAAGGGAAAAAAAAATACATGAGAAATAGCTGAACTGGTTTATTTTCAACATAATCAACAAAACCAAACTCAATGCCAGGAGCCAGTTTATACAGGAATTTCCCAGTTATCCAACATATAGTTCAGCAAAATGGATAATCCAAGACGACATTAGTTATGTGTAGCTATGGAATGCTCAGTATAACAGCCCTTCAACAGATTTTCTTTAGAAAATGGTTTATCTAGGCTGATGATATTCCTTCTTCACTCCTCTAACACACACACTAGCTCATAGTAAAACAGGGTTGTATTGTACACAATGAAAAAGGGGGGAATCAATGAAATGTACTCTACTTCTCCCATCCTCTACTCAGTGAAGATTTTAAGAAAGTGTTCACACTCTCAGTTAAGTACTGAGCTACAGAGTAATTAAGTCCTCAAATATTTTGCATTAACTCTAAATGCAGCAGAGAGAGCTGGTTGGCAGGGCCTTCAAAGGACAGGCTTTTACTTCAGATTGGTTAAATGAGTAGGTTTTAATTAGATGATCAGATGTTCCATACAGAATAACATTTTTAAAATACAAAGGGAAATGTGAGTTTATTAAGCACCTATAATAATTCTGAGGGTTTACATTATTAGAAAATTTAATCTTGATAAGGATTCTGTGAAGTAATAATTATTAGCAAAAATCTGAAGCCAGGATTATGTCATATTAGAGCTTGTGGTTTTCTCACTGTCCAAGAAATAAGACACGTGCAGATACTCAAACAACACTGAAGAATAATGAACATAATTTTTTAATAAAAAATTTAAGGTAGAAATCACCTTTAAAATGTATTCTAATGAAAATTTTCTTGAAGCCAAACTATACATTTCTTTTTAATCTTCCTACAAAGAAGTATTATATTCTTTTCTTTTTGCTAATACTATTGTAGCTATTAGTAGAATGAACTTCTCTGTAGTCTGAAAAAGACACGGTCTTAATAACCTTTAAACATATCCAGTAACTAAAGTTAAACATTTTTTGTTGTTCTTTAATTTCAAACATTTATAATACAGTGAGAGAAATGACAACTGCAAAATATAATAAGTGATGATAATAAAGCTTTTGGAAAATCCAAATTGAGACACCAAAGTAATTAAGGGATAATTTCTGAAGAAGATAGGCTAAGTCCTGAAGGACAAACACTAATTATCTAGCTATAGGCAAAGGTGTTCCAGAAAGAACAGAATACGTTCCAAAGCTTAGAGGTGCTTGTGAGGGATTATTAACAATTTACAGGTGCTGGGTCACAAAGTAGGAACATGAAGACAGAAATATGAAGAGAAAATAGCATCTGTTTTATGGAAAACCTTTTAAAGTACTATATTAAATCATTTGGAAATAATCCTGATAGCAATGAGAAACCACTCAAGAAGATCTTTTACATAGATTTGCTAAAATTGTATAAAAGACCCATGCTCTAAACATTGAGAAGGATGGCGAACGGTAGAAACAATCTACTCTAACTGCATTATATTTAACATCCCACTAACTCTACAAAGTAAGTGACAACAGTCTCATTTTACAGATAAGAAAGCCACGATTCACTTATGTATTGTAAGTGATAGTGCCAGCACCTCCATTTTGGTCTGTCTGATCTCCAAGTTCATGTTATTAATCATTAATATGTATTAAGAAAGGTCATACGAGTAATCCAAAATTGAGAGCCTAAATGGGAAAATGGTGGCAGTAAAGATTTGAATAGATATAAAGAAAACCAACAGAATTGACAGAATTTAGGAATAAGAACAATGGCTGTTGGTGATTATTCCCAAATTTCTAGGTAGTCACCTACTTAGATTGCAATATAAATCACTGAGACAGAAAGGAGAAGAACAAACAAAACTAGAAATAGTTCCCCTTTAGAAAGGATGACTGATTGAGTTCTCTAAAACAAAAACCTCTAGTAGAGATGTACTGTAGGCAGTTGGATGTCTGTGTGCAAAGTCCAAGGGAAAGATTATAGGCAAGAAGAGATTAAGGATCCCTCAGCACGTAGAAGGCAATAAAAGTGATTGAAATGGATGAGAAGGTGCTAGGAGAATATGCATTAAAGGCTTTTAACAGCATCTTATAACAGGGAACACCAACATTTAAAAGAGAGATGGAGAAAGAAGAGCACATGAGGAAGTCTATAAGAAGCAGACAGAGAACTAGAACTTTAAAACCAGGAGAATATTTCATCTCATAGGGAAGAAAAAAAAGATATTTAAGAACAGATGGTAGTGTGGTTTTTTTTGGCTTTGCTTTATTTAAAACTAAGAATTTTCTTGATTATAGAAAACTACATGCAATTTGAAAATTGTTATTTAACTTTTAAAAATATTCAATATGGTTATAAACAAGCATTCTATGGTTAGCATCTAATTTTTCATTAAATTCCACATAAACATTTTAGCTCTGTCCTAAACTTGAAGACTGTAAAGATGATGATTCTGGCTGACAGTCAGCATATGCAGTTGGCTGTAAGATGATGGTCTAACAGAAGTTTCATAAGCCTTCTTTTCTTCCCAACTCTGAAAATATATGTCAGAGTTATGCAATATGTCTTTAGGCAAGAATGTTATCTACTTTAACATTTTTTTATACTTAAAAAAGGGATGTTTGAAAAAAAAAAGAATAAAAGACATATGAATGGTAGTAATAAAAAAGTATGGGAATAATTCATGACAAATACCACAGACACTGACAACAAGGATTAGAAAGTGTCCTAGGATGAAGTAGTGAGGAAGCTCTTGCTGTCTTTGAAGAGTACTTTCAGCTGACGCTAGATTTTAGTAGATTGAAATTAACATAAGGAGCCAACTCTTTCCAAACAGTTTGATTTTAAAAAAGTTAAGACGCTGCAAGAGAATGATTTTGGGATTAACGTTTTTGACTTCTTGATAGAAAAACAAAATAATCTAAAGTTATTACATAGTAACACAACTAGTTCAATTTAAGCAGATACACCCAAAGACAGAGGAAAAAGTTTCAAACTAAAGCAGTGTGGCTTCTCCAGAGTCTAATCATAACCATTACACTATTAACCAACTTCCCAAGCCCATTGTCACTGCACTGATTCTGATGTATGGCTCTACAGAGCAGAGGGTTTCCTGGGCTGCACACTTTAGGCAAGCACACTGCCACATTAACCCCTATGGAGCTGCTGGTGGGTGAACCGCTGCTCTTCTTGTTGGCAGACGGGCACTTTACCACTGTGCCAAGAGAGCCCCTTCATGACACCATACTAGCTCATCACTGACCATTCAGTGGCTGCAAACTGTACATGTGGAGACTGCCCATCTTCTTCCTGTGTCTTTGGTTCGGCTGTGCAAATCCTTACCGCTAGGGCATCAGAGACTGTGTGATAAATACATCAACTTGAAGGGCAGCAAAGAGGAAGACATTTGAAATGCATATTACTCAAATTTATCTATTTATTAAATTGTTGTTGTTGCTGTTGTTTGCCATCAAGTCGAGCATGACTCATAGTGACGCTATGAACAAAAAGCCTGAAGCCTTTCTATAACTATCGTTGTTTCTTCAAGTTCATAAAGTTTCCAGTGGCATGTGGTTTAGAAAGTGAATTCCACTCCTGCTTCCAAGCCTGTCTTAAACTGGGAGCTCCACCAAACACTATCCACCATGGGCAGCCATTATGGCACTTGACAACCCCCTCCCACCCCCGCAATGGCACAAGGTGCAACATCACAGCAAACCCAGATTACCTCAGTACAACAAATTAACAGAAGAGCGCTGTACCATTTAGAAGAATGTTCCTCTAAATTATAAAAACACGAGGCCTAAGGTCCACAGGCCCGAGGGCCCCAATTAGTTAAATACAACGGCCCCTTCACAAGGTTTTCTTGACTAAACAAGAGGCTTAAATAAAAAACAACCAAACATTCCACACGACCCTCAACCAAAACAAGAGCGCCCAACTTAGAGAGTCCAGCTGTAGTCACCCAGTCTCCAAAATGCAGCCAAGGGCTGGGCTTTAAAGACAATGGAATTGGAAAAACAACAGTCCATGAGGCCACCAGAACTCCTACTGCTGATTATACAGGTTGCAATTTTAGGAAACTAGAATGTTTAGGGTATCTCTAAGACTTTAAACAGAGATGACTTTTACCCAAATAGATGTACTTTCTGGCTAACTGTTAGAGGCCACTAGTTGGTTCTAACTTACACTAACTGCATGTAAAACAGAAACACTGCCCAGTTCTGGTCAGAAGACCTGGCACCTACGGCTGGAACTGAAGGCAAAATAGTGAACAGAAGATAAAAGGAAACAACACTTCTCTCTGTTGATATAACCCATATGCTTATGATTCTGTTGCTTTCCTTCAAAGAATCAACACTGTCCCCTCCTCAATCAAACAAGTATTTTATTATTTTCTGAAGCATCTTGATCTAGAGTACCTTTTTCTGGATTAGCTGAGGAAAGGAATTCCCAAAGGTCATAAGTAGGAGCATACTGAGATTTAAGTCTGTCTCTTGAGTATATTCTACTGTAGTCATTTAAAAAGTTGCTTCACTAGGTTTTCGGCTTCAAGTGAAACCAAGAGTCAGACTACGGGAGCTTACAAATGCCTAAATATGAAGGGTTGAAAAGGCTTTTAGTTTCCCAGTGATCTGAGCCCAGGGTTAGGGAGCTGTGGTGGCTACTCAGAAGCCGACTAGGCGGCTAACAGTGTCGACTCTGTAAGTGGCTCAATGGGAGAATGGTGTACAGTCTCTTCTTGTTAAGTAATAACTTACAGTTTCAGTAACCTGATGGAGGGTTGTCAGGACCATGGGAATGTGCAAAGATTAGAGAAGAAGTCTTTTTAATGAAAAAGACAGTGTTACACAATTAATCACACAATTTCTCAAAGCTACTCTCCTATCCTAAATTTGGATCTTAACTGTAAATCCTCTCTTAAAAGCCAACTAATATTTTGGCTGGTGAGGAAAGAAGAGTCTAATTCCTATACCAAAAACACACATACACAAATTTTAAATGGTAGTTCATTTTCATTTGGTATTACCTATTAAACACTTAAAGGAAGACCAAATTTGTTTATCATTTTGGTTCACAAGTTATTAAAAACCTTTAATATAATCACTGATAGAAACAGAAGCTATCTAAAGACTAATAGTAAATATAGAAAACTTGTGTAAGTGGGCAGAAATCAGGATTTTAAAGTCGTTTGAAGTGCTTCAGCTATGGCTCCTGAAGTAAAACCAGAAAAGAGTCCAATTATCTAAAATGTGGGCAAACTGGAACATTAATCAGAAAAGGGAAAATGATGGGTTGAAACCCTGGCATGGGAGGCTTGGCAGGGGAGTATGAACCCTTGCCTGAGTTCTGGAAAGCAACACACATTCCGAGTGGCACAGATGAACTGCCATTTCTGAGTCAGTCGGCACAATGTGCACTCGGCTGGTGAAGACATTTGGTTGATACGTAGTATGCACACATTCTTGCTCTCTCAGGGGGGTGATGATGTTTCTAGCAGGCTTTTGATTTTTAATTTTTATTCTTCTGGTTAACATTCTAGTTTACCTACACTTAAAACATCCGAGTCTGTTCCAGTATCCCTTTGTTGGCCATAAGCCAACTTAAAGCCCTGGCCGATATAAAACAAAATAAAGTGGTAAAACAAAGAGCAAGGTCAGATAAAAGGTCTCAGAATATGAAACAGAGTTAAGAACTTAGTGATCAATATTCATGATAAAAAGGGATACAAATGGTATTTCCATTACTTTAAATAGGCTGAGAGTTTTCTGATTGACAAAGTTCTGTTAAACCAGGCTAAGGGCTTTCCATATAGGACAGTGGTTGACAAACTTTTTCTAAAAAGGGTTAAACATTATTATCTTTGGCATTTCTTGCCATATGATCAGAGTATCCTAACTCTGCCAAAATAACCCTGGACAATAGATTAAAAAAATGAGCATGGCTGTGTTCCAATAAAACTTCATTTATAAAAAAACAGACACTGGACTAGGTTTGGACAATGAGTTTCAGTTTGTTAAGACTATACAGGGTATAATTTTTGGCTGAACTACTATCCATACTACATCTGATAAAGCAGTTGGAAACTAACACACTCCAGTGAAGTGGAGACAAAAACTCACACCAGTGTGTAGCGTAAAATACTCTATGTCTGAGACTACTTTCTTAGATGACTAATTATACTTTTTTTTTGGGGGGGGAGGGTGTGATTTTTGCAAATATACAGTAAAATAACTATTGGATATTTAAACCTCAAATGTAATACCTAGTTTTCAGTGTTGCTGCTGTTCTTGGCGATATGAATCCCCACCTGCTGACTCCTGCCAATGCCTCAAAGGCTAATCCACTTATTGATCCAGGAACCCTTACGCTGCCTACTGTAGTTCCAAAACATCTTCTGATTTCTCTTTCCTGTAGTATACAAAGATGAAGGAAGCTGAAGAAGCAGTCACAGGGACAGAGGAAACAGTAATGACTGTTAGGACCAAAATGAGAAACCAGTGTGAATTCCCAAATAATCCCAATCTAAACGGAGGATAAAATCTACCATAAACATATCCCAAACCTACACTAGCCACTAAGCAAACTTCCTTACATCCACAGATATAGGCAATGGTTAAGTCAATATCAATTCTTGAAATCAATTATTGAAAGGAAACTAGAAGCAGCATAGACTAGAACTATTTCATGACAGTTAAAACAATAGTTATTGTTTACTTGAACTCTTATCTCAATTTAATCTTCTCAACAATTCTATTCAACATTGAATGTCACACATTAGAAAATGAAAGCTTATGCTTATCTAACTACGCGTACCAGGAAACTATCAAAATGCCAATTCAGATTTAATGTCAAACGCTATGCACTACACAAAAAATGCTGGAAAAGTATCTGTATCTAATCACGCTGCTGGGAAGTTGTAACATGAATATACTGGTTACAAAGATAACAAAAACACACAGCAAGAAGTCATTTAACAAATAACTAGCAATTGTAGAATGGCCACTGAGAAAAACATTTAAATTAAAAATGTATCATTTTGTGTGTTGTAGTCTTTGATATTGCTTTAAGCCTTTGATATGCTTAATTAAAATACATTTTAAATTTTTAATAATTGTTACTTAGGACAGTTAAACACTGGCTCATTACTGAGTTAGGCATTATCTTAAGGAGCTTGGGTATTAGTAAATTAGGCACTTGAAAGACCCATGTAGGTGGAAACAGCATTGATGTGAACAGGTTAGGGAAGTTGGTGAAGTCTCATCCTTGAAGGAGTGGGAAGGAATTCTCTACCGGAATGTAGGCTCCTTATCTAGGAGCTGCAGGAACATGGCTGCAAACATAGCACGGCATTCTTCTGAAATGCTAGAATTCAGGGCTTTTTAGAATGTTAGGGCTGGATAAAATTTTACAGAAGTGCAGAGTTTAGTATGAAAAGCCTTTTACTTCTGTATTCAAGATTTTAAAAATACCCAACAAAACATTCTGAGAGCAAAACAAAAATGGATCTTTCACCCCTAACTTTCCTTATATTAGCCAATTAGAAATTTGTAGAAGGAGTTCCAAAGGGATTCTGGAACAGTTTAAGATCAATTAGACAGTGTGGATAGGATTCCTAAGAAATAAAAGGTAAAAGAGAAAGATCCTGGAAGAAAAGAACCAAAATGGTACACGTAAAAATTTGTTCTTAGATGGACAGCTACTATTTTGCACCACTGGCCCCATTCCCTTCCCTTCAAAGCCGTTCACTCTGTAGAGAAAGTGGATTTTATTCTGGGAGTTCTGGGTGAGGACCGACTGAACTATTCTTTCTTATTTACAGCTGTTCTGAGAGAATGAGTAAGGGATAGGAAAGAGACCAGTATGGAAAGCAGTGTGCAGATGCTTACACATGCGAGTCTTGTCTCAGCACACGTCGAGGAGTGCAGGTTTGGGGAATAGCAGGTCTAGCCGTGCCTCCTCACAGGGCTGGGCCATCTTCACACCTAGCTCTGTCTTCACTACCCTCTTCACCAGTATGTTTAAGGGTAAGTAATTCTGAACTAGCAGAAAAGACTCTTCAGTCTAGAGAGTAATAGAGAAACTTAGGAGCTAAACATCTCAGGAACTTTACATGGGTTAAGTGGGAGATGGTGACATGGACTGTCAGGATTAGGAAGAGGGCCGGCATCCAGAGCGAGGGATCTGCAGCAGGCCCTCCCTAATGTAGTCTAGGGAACATGCAGGGGAGGGCAGAGTTCTACACATGGAGGACTATAGAGAGCCAGAGAGCTCTGCCTACAAGTAAAAATAATTGAGAATCAATTCTATTCTATCCCCAGGCTAAGGAGGGAACAGGGGCATTATTTTATCCCTAGCTCTTATTTACCTGGCTCTTTAAATGTCTTTGGATATGTCCAGAAGGAGCTGAAGGAAGAAGGATGTTTTCTGATACAGAGAAGAGAAACGGAAGGCTGCTTCTACAGGACCAGCACTAGGGGGCACCGGAGCAAAGTATACTGGGCATGACCTGTGAGACTGGCCAAGAGCTTCAATTCTGGAAATCAGGGGAACAGAGGAGATACCCATTGGTGAAACCCAGTGCACTTCTACTTCAAATATAGATCTAATGCTCTTCCTGATACAGTCAGGCTTCTCATCTATTTTTGTACTCAATTCATTTTATAAAACAGTGATCACTGTTGGTGTCATAATAAATGTGAACTTAAACTTCAAATGTAACTACTATCCATTATTTCCTGAATAACAGTGTCCATGACAACACAGAAGAAAAGTATTTTAGACAAAGCAATTTGGTAATATGCATCAAGAACTTACAGGTATAAATTCTGCCCCAGTAATTTCCATTGCTATTAATATGAGAAACAGAAAAAGCTATTTTAAAAATATAAACCCCCAAACCAAAACCAAAATAGAATGCCCACTTCAGCATTAATTTTATTAGCAAAAGATTTTTAATAACGTAAATAACCAAGAGGAGGGTAATGAAATAAAGTATGATACAGCTAAAAGATGGATTAGTGCACATATATTAAAAATATTATCAGCATTTCTTAATGAAAAATATATAATTATGTTAACCAAAAAGAAAATATAAATGCAGCAGCAATATAGTATAAACTAAGTACTATTAAGGAAATATATACAGAAAAAGTACTCTAAGGAAAATACAACAAAAATTAAGAGGAGTTATTCACAGAAGATACATATTTTTATTTGGTTTTCTATATTTTTCCAATGAACATGCATATAAGTGTTGTTGTGTGCAATCAAGTCAGAACCCGACTCATTGTTGACCCTTCAGAGGATTGTCAGAAGCAGTTAATCTCTTGGGAGGAGATTGCCTATCCTTGTCCTTTGGGACAGCTGGTGAATTTAAACCAAGTCTTTGGGTTTGCAGCGCAGCTTCTTACCACTAGGCCATAAGAACTACCTATGCACAAAGTAAGAGTTACTGTTGTTGTTGTTAAGTGTTGTCGAGTCGCAGGCGACTCATAGCGACCCTATGAATGAAGTCCTGGACACTTCCTGTATAACTTTCGTCCTTTCTCCAGGTTCATAGGATTTCCAGAGGCAAGCTATTGTGGAAGTGGATGCCACTCTTGCTTCCAAGCTTGTTTTATTTGGGGGGCTCCACCAAACACTGTCCCCCATGGGTAACAGTATTCGGCTTCACAGCAACCACGAGTTACCTCTGTACAGCAAGGGGACATACAAGGGTTACATGACCCCAGAAAGGAACACTGAGGAAGAGTAACAATGCTGGAAAGAGTAACGAATTTCTGAAAACCACACTATATGTTTATACCTCAATTATAAGAAGTATAATTTACTAAAAATGTGACCTCCTTTAGAAAGATTCTATAATTGTTATTAAATAGAGGAAAGCAGGTGCTGGTTACCTGGTTACTAGTGAAATGGTTTATTCCTTCTAACATTAGTTAGCTAAAGACATCCAATTATATAAAATGACATTATCTTTAAGTTGCTTCTACATGATCACAAACATTAACTATACTGTTATTACATTCAAATTTGATGGGGAAAAGTTACATGGAGAAATTTTGTTATGTCATTACAAAGTTCTCCATGTACTTTCCCCATAATCCTCTAATACAAGTAAATGCTTAAGATCTCAGTAATTTTTCATGTAAATGCCCGTCAGGATACTGATGAAAGGAACCTGACTTAACTGTGTGATACCCAACAGAGTTAACAGGTATCATTAATTTGTGTACAATGCAACCTAGGAAAAGAGGTTTAAAAATAAAAAGCAGTGACAACAAAATCTTCAAGTACCAGTTATATTAAATAATAACTTAAAAATGGGGGGGGGGGGGCCACACCAAAAAACAAACAACACAAAACCAGAGGAGTGCAGTTCGAATCCACCAGATGTTCTGCTGGAGAAAGAGGGATAATCTCCTCCTGTACCAGTCAAATCCAATTTGATGGTGTACACACACATATAATAATAAATGAAAAAAAGAAAGAAAGAAAAAACAACCAAAAAACCCCCAACAAAAACCAAAAAACAAAACACAAACTTTAAAGAACCCTAACAGCTTGGTAACCAGAGAGAAATGAAAAAGATTTATGCTAGAGTTCTAGGTGTGAGTCTCGATCTCTGTTAAGGCTCAGGTTTCTTATCTATCACAAGGTTTAATTTATTAGAATATATATGTTCAAGTAGTTTTAAAAATAATGAACACCAACGCACTAATAGTAACAACAGGAATGGGGTACCAGGCCTCCCATTCATCTAAAATGATCAGGTTTGACTAAATGGCTTCTAAATCATCTTCTTCCTCATTACCTGAGTCAGAGTGTACTCACAGCTGACCCTCCAGCATGCTTTTTTGCTGGCAAGAGACTGCCCATCTGCCCATCCATCTCTCAGGGAGCTGCTGGTGGGTTTGAACTGGGCACCATTTGGTTAGCAGCACAGCTCTCTATGGACTACGCCACCACACACTGTCTAAATCCTCTCAGAGTACTAATACTGCATTGGTAAACAACAGAACAAAGCTGCTACAGTATATATCAGAATATTCAAAATGCAGATCAAGTTTAACGAGCATCTTGTAAATTATCCATGATAACCAAAACCTGAGGTGGAGTAGGAAAATGGGGTGATTTTATCTTCCTTGTTTTCAATTTTAAAGAGATTTTTTTGATATCTCTTTTTTTCCCCCCCCTTGCTGTGGATCCTACTGGCAAAGGAGGAGATTGTCCCTCCTTCTCCAGCAAAGCATACGGTGGATTCGAACCATGTGCCTTCAGGATCACAGCGCAGCTTCTTGCCATTAGGCGACCAGAACTCCCTATATATATGTTAAACATCATCAACAACAATTAATTTAACACTTTCGACAGTGTCAAATGGTACAAAAAGTGAAAAGGAAATTAACTTGTTAGGGGAAGCCTGCCTCTAAATTCCATTTCCCAGATACAAACACTGTTAAAGACTCTTACCTGCCTATCCAGACATGTTCAGAACCACAGGTACTGTTTCAGCAAACCAGTAGCCTTACGGTCATGGGGACTCTACTGGGTGAGAGTGGAACAGGACACCTGAGGGTTTGCAATGGCTAACATTTTGGATGACGATCAGCAGGCCTTCTTTCATGGTCCTCCAGGTGAACTTGAACTTCCTACCTCGTGGTTAGCAGTTGAGTGCATTAACCAATTGTACTACTCATCGATTCTTAAGTTTTCTGTGTATTTATGCTATACATAAAATCTCCTTATTTAGTTTTCTCACCTAAGATTATTTCTCCTTAATTGTGAAATTGTAGTTTCCTTATTCAAGGTGTATTTAGTAATCAGATTGTACTGATTACATCCACAGCTTAAAGGTAGTTCTCTAATAATCTTCAAAGGTGTGAATTCTCAAGACATACAAATGAGAAAAATATTTATGGCGAAGATTCTTCCTTATCTAATCAGTTATTCTAAGGGCTTTCATATGGAAAAATTATAAGCTCAAAAATTAAAAACTTTTGATTCCTTTAATGGTTTATCTTTGAAAATTTATCCCCCCAGTACACTACCCTCTTGGAAAAGTAAAAGACAAATTCTTTCATTGTTTTACAAACCCTCCCCCAGGTCCACTCCACCATGTAGCCTTTGCTCTAGACTCCTGTCATGACAAAAATACCTAATCACATATCCCTTTTAAACAGGTCTCTCCCTCATCTGTTTCAATGCAGTATACATTATTGAACCCATCTT
>NW_006399777.1:14322889-14350923 GCF_000299155.1 Elephantulus edwardii | reverse complement strand
AACAACAACAACAATGTTCCCTTGCTCTGTTCTCACAACAGCTTCTTGGTCTAGGTATAGATTTTGTATAAGCATAATTAAATATTCTAGAATATCCATTCTTCTCAAGATTAGCCATAGTTTGTTATGATCTACCCTGTCAAATCCCTTTGTGTATTCAATAAAACACAAATATACATTATTCTGGTACTCTCTCCTTTAAGTCTATATCCATCTGACATCAGCAATAATATTCCTGGTGTCATGGCCTCTTCTAGATCCAGCTGAAACTTAAGGCAGTTCTCTGTCAATGTACTATCATAGTATATCTCCAGAAATAGACATGTTTGAGGAAGAATAGGTTTCCAGAAAAACTGGTCCTATCTACTGTTCTGGGAACATTTTTTTTTTTTTCCTGGCCAATCAGCACTTTATTTTTCTGCTGACACCTGCACAGATGTTACTGTCCATTTTCCTAACCCCCCTGGGAGATGGGGGTGTCTCACCACACCTGGACACCCAAAGCCCAGAGAAGCAGGAATTCTTGTCCCTCCCTGGAATGTAGCAAGCCCCATATCCTCATCACAGATCCTGCTAGGCAGCCCCAGTGCTGTGCGTATGTGATGGGATCCTGTCCCCTGTGTAATCAGAGACCAGGACAAACAAGGGTGATGGTGCAGTGGAGGAGACACTGGCTAGTGGTTCAGGGACACAAATGTTGACCTACCACCCAGGTTTAGTCTCTACTTCCAGAAAAACTGGTCCTATCTACTGTTCTGGGAACATTTTAGTAAATTGAATGGAATGTACCTTTGACTGATCATGTGATTTCATTTACATGTTGTGGACCTGTTGATGCCAAATTCTTACTTCTAGGTATTCCACCTTTAGCTCCTTTGATGGTCCTTCAGCCAATAACGACATTTGTAAACTTTAATTCATGATCCCACATTGTAAGAATGTATCCTATTTTGTGGTCTTGGAGAACTGCTATTTTAATTCTATAAAAGTGGGCATGTCCCCATTTGGACTGTCTCTATATTTCACTAAACTTCACATGGTTTTATTAAAAAAAAATTGCATGAGTTCCTTGTTTTTCAATGCAGTGCAGTATTCCATTGTGTGAATATACCACAGCTTCTCTATCCATCCCTTTGTTGATGGGCATTTAGGTTGTTTCCAACTCCTTGCTATTGTGAACAAAGCTGCAATAAACATGGGTGTGCATATATCTGCTTGGGTGGCAGTTATTTTTGGGGTATATTTCCAGTAGTGGAATTGTTGGGTTAAATGGTATCTCTGTTTCAACTTTTTGAGAAAGCGTCATATCGCCTTCCACAGTGGCTGCATCATTTTACAGTCCCACCAACAGTGAATAAGGGTTCCAGTTTCTCCACAACCTCGCCAGCATTTGTTGTTTGCTGTTCTATTAAATTTTGCTATTCTAACTGGGGTGAGATGATATCTCATAGTTGTTTTAATTTGCATCTCTCTTAGAGCTAGGGATTTTGAACATTTCTTCATGTGCTTGTTAACCATCTGAATGTCTTCTTTTGTGAAGTGTCTGCCATATCCTGTGCCCATTTTCCAATCGGATTATTTACCTTTATCTTCTTGTGGTGCTCAAGTATTTTATAAATTCTGGATATAAGTCCCTTATCTGATATGTCATTACTAAATACTTTTTCCCAGTTGGTGGCTTCCCTTTTTACCCTGTTGGAGAAGTTTTTGGATGTGCATAGGGATTTGATTCTTAGAAGATCCCATTCATCTATTTTATCTTCTCCTGGTTGTAGGTAGTTAAAGTATTTTATGAATAATAAAGTGCTTTGCTTCTGGTGGCAGCTTACAGAGAAAGCATTTACTGGTGTTTCAGGTTACATATTAATAAAAATGGAATGGAAACGATCACAGGTCATCCTTTTCTAGTTCTAAATGTTGGATGGTAGTGCCATCAGTTAAAGCTAACTGAATAAGCTAAGGCCTCTGTGGATTTGATTATCTATATTTTTGGTTAACAAGGACTTAACTGCTTGCACCACTTAGGGACTCATAAAAACATTCAGATGTTTAAGGAGTTCCTCTGAACTCACCAGCACTCCCTCAATTATTGGCTACTTGTCTGATAATTATTTTCACTAATAAAGGATAACTTGCTTTAAATTTGAAGTACTGGTAAATTAGGGTCCCTAGAGACACACTGGAGCACTAGTGGTCTACTGGCAAGAAGCTGTGCTGTAATCCCAAAGGCAGGTGGTTCAAATCCACCTAGGTGCTCCTTGGAGAAGGCCAAGCAGTGTCCTCCCACACTATTACCAACTCTGGAGGGTAAGCTAGGGGTCGGTGCTGACTCAACAGTACCCAAGAACAACAGTGGCATGTTGGTTAAGCCTGTGAGTAGCTGAAAGGTTAGTAGTTCAAACTTACTAGGCCCCCTGGGAGAAAAACCACCTGGCAATATATTCCCCTAAAAATTACACCTCCAAAAATTCTTTGGGTCAGTTCTTCTCTATGTGATAAAGGCACTATGAGCAAAAATGAACTTATTGGCACACAGCAATAAAAAGAATGGTTAATTCCTTCTTTAAATTTTATTTTTCATATAGTTGTGTCTTATAATCGAATAGAGAATTGCTGTTCTTGAATCAATTCTTTGACTATTTGATATTAAAAAAAAAAATCCTGCTAGAGCAAAAGCCTTTTGAACTTCCTTTCTACCCTGATTACTTTGAGTCCGACATATTCTTCTCATAAAAGACAGCTTCCCTTTGTCAACAGTGATACTATAGACCTCATGGCTGCCACTGCCATAGTGGGATGAAGATTGCATTTATTAGTGAGAATACTGCAACCAACTGAAAAGAGGTGTTTTGGAAAAAAGAATGGCAATCAACTTCCACAGATCCACTGACTAGAAACCATGCGGAGCCCAGTCCTATCCCAACCCCACAGGCCATGACAAGTTGAAATGACTCAATGGTGACTGATTTTTAAATATTTTTATGTGGTTCTCCCTCAAATGATTCTCTCTTTACTCATAAGCTTAAATTTATCCCTTTTCATGGAACAGATGAAACATTTATTTTTTCCTTCTCGTAAAAAGCTGTAACGTGTGAAGTTCTTTTTCTCCTGATTCACATCTGCTTCGTTTTCGGTTGCTTGCTTTCTTCTGGGGAGCCCTGGTGGCAGGGTCATCAGGGAGGTGTGCTGCTGACCTCAAGGCTGAGTCTTCACAGCCGTTAACCCGCCAGGTGCTCTGCAGGAGAAACACAGGCAACGCACTTCTGTGTGCTGAACAACCTCAGAAACCACTGGAAGGTCAGCTAGGAGTTGGTTTCGATGCAAGAGCGAGGACAAAGAGATTTCCTTTGGTGTTGGTGGTTTTTGTTACGTCCCCCTTTTTACAATGAGTGCTTTCAATTTTTTAAATTGTCATTTGTGTGAAATTCTTTGAGGCAAATTCCTTCAGAAAGAAGATGTATATGCTTCTGTAAGGTTCTTGGAGAAATCTCCAGTGCAGAATATTTAAAATGAAAATCTCAACTTGGTTCTTTCATTATTTTTTTTCTTATTCAACAGAGCAGATTTCCTAGAAGATCTAGCTTTCCCCCCCCTTTAATCAATGATATGTTTTAAGACAGGATGCTTTCCCTGCGATGCCCCAGCTCAGGAATGGACCGGGAGGTTTTTTCCTACTTTATCCTTGTCCTAGGAGTAACTCTGTAGGACCCCGACTTTAGTCAGGGGACATGGCAGCCTATGGGCAATTCCACTTGGAAAGAACTTTGAGTTTTAGCTAGATGAGATCCTCACGAGGAAGCAGGCTTTATTTCAGTTGGTTCTCTTTGATCTTTATTCCCTCACCTGCATTTTCTATTTTTCATAGTCATGTACACATTAATAAAATGGTTTAAAATTTTTATAGAACAGTTACAGTTGTTTTTATCAGGAAGGTTGTTTTAGTTTGGGTCGCAAGGTGCCATTCTGCCAGAGTAAGAAATTACACACCATTATCTTCTAATATTATCCTTTTTCACATACAGCATACACATCAGAACCTTTGTGTTTTCTACTGCATTTACACACACACACACACACACACACACGCACACACACACACACACACATTCTCTCTCTCTCTCTCTCTCGCGCGCGCTCATAAATCCCCATGCATCTACTGCTTGAAGAAGACTTCTGGCTACATTACAAACATTACAAAAGAGGTAAATAAACACTAATTACAGGATAAATGAAAAACTAATAATATTAGTATTACAAGATAATAAATAACAATAAATAACTAGGTAATGAGTTAAGCATCTTAATTTTAGTAATAATGCTTTGGCCTACAGAAACTCGTACTTACTTTGGAAGGAGAACCATCGGTAATTTTCACCAACTGCCAGAGAATTGAGTAATGGGAACACTGCAGCGCCTGTACAACTATCTGCATCAAATAAGGAAGAAAAGAAATTAACGGAAACAATTCAAACAAATGAGAAATAATTTGTTTACACAGCACTTAAAGAGTAACACCGAAAGTAGGCTTAACAAAATCTCAGGTCCTAATTTTTATGGATTTAATGAAAATGAAAAATACTATTAACTTTAACATCAGACAGTACAGATATTTAGAGATTAAAGAAAAAAGTAGAAACACATGGACCCACGTAACTTTTTGTGTTTAAAAGAAAAATATACTGTTATAAATATTTCACCTGCTTGCAATTTATAAAACTTTTATTACTGAATGATGTATTTACATTACTTAAGGTACTTTTATTGTGAAATGTAACAGTCACAGAAAAATACATGAAATAATATAATACTAAATTAATTATGAGGCAAAACTCTACTGTGTAACTACATTACCAGCAACTGCTCTCAACACAATCATCATTCTTTAAGGGAAAATGGTCATTTTGATTTATATGGCAACTGGTATATTTTAAATACTAATGTCTAGATCCCTAAATATTTTGCTAAATTGTATTATTTCAATAGAATCAGGTAATATGCATTACTTTGAGTTCAACCTTTTGCTTAACACTCTTCTATATTTCCATTTATTTCAGCTTTATTGAGATACAATTTACACATTAAAAATACATTTAACTTAACAATGCAATGGTTTTATTATAGTCACACTCACGCACGCACACAGACCTCTGGTGGCTTAGTGGTAAGCAATTGCACTCCCAACCCAATAGAACTAGACTGAAATCTACCAGCAGCTCTGTGGGAGAATGATGGGCAGGCCTATCCTCTCCTGTGTGATTTACTGCTTCTGAAAACAGGTTGGAGAGTCACATATGGGTCAGTTCTCATTGAAGAGGACACAACAACAGCACAAAAAACAACAATTCTCTTTAGTTTCCCACTTCCTGTCCCAAGCAACTCCTATCTACTTTTGATCTCTTTGTTCTTAACATTTCATAAGAATGGAATCACACAGCATATGCATATCATCTTTTGTTAACAGCTTTTTCACTAAAGAATAAAGGTTTTAAGATTAATAAACATTGCGTCAATTGTTTATATTTTATTCCATGTATGGCCAAATATTTTATTTTATTGTTCCTCTACTGAGATAACACGTAACTGATACAATATTCTCCTTTGCTACATACAGCTACTTGTCTTCAGTAAGTTATCAATGCAATAAATTAAAAAGTCACAAGGATGACTATTCAGAGAGTAAAAGAAGACAAAAGACAGAAAGTAGAATGCTAGAGGGACTTTTAGCTGATTTTACTTTTAAAACTTGGGGTTTACAGCATTTACAATGTCTTCAGTGCGTTTACTCAGCACTGAAAGAAACACATCAGAAGTAGAGGGATGAGTGGTGCTGATTTTGATGCACACGAAGGGAGTGATGCCAGGGTTTCATTAGCACAATTAAATGATTCATGTCAGAATGCCAGAAACCAACCTACAGAAATACTGCCATGTAACGTCTACTCACTCACTGCCTTTGGCTTAGTAAACACTAATGCCTGGCCCCCTATAGGACTTGAGGCTATAAATGACAAAGGAGCAGAGTGATCACCTTTCTCTGACAGAGATACTGGTGGATTTGACTGCCAGAAAGTCCTATTATGAACTTCAGTATTAAGGAAATCACTTTACTGTGTTGAAATCTTTCTCAGTGACGCTGTACTGAGCTGTCTTGAGAAGTCTTCTGATAATATTTAAGACTGCACAGTGGCAAAGAGGTTTGAGCAGAAGGGAAAGAAAAGATTTTTTTTAAAAAGCCTCTTGAATTTAAAATTACTTGAATTGTTAAATAGGAAAAACAGATAGTAATCAATTGGAAATTAAGATATGGGGAAAAGTAATGTTGAAAATTATTTATGGGTATACTGATCATTCTAATCATCACAGATAAAACTTCCTTTTCTTCTACTTTTCTACTGACCAATACTGTTTTCCAAACTGTGTTCCATAATTTCACATAAATTTCTTGTTCATGAGAGAAGAAGAAATACCTGGTCACACATAGTATCTATTTCAAACAGAGCACTTGGATTTTTATTTATTTATTTATATTTTTTCACATAACATTATTTTTCTTAAGCTTACTTTTAAAAAAGAGTGCCATTTCATTAGTTTAAAATTATTATTACTAATAATAATGTTTCTAATTAACCAGAGCAATTTACTGTCTCACATACAATGAAAGCATTCTAGCCAATCACAGCTGTGGTGGAGTAGCCCACAAAGAATTACTCTGCTGCTGCTAATCTAAAGTTGGTTCCTTTGGAGGGTCAAGTCCACCAGCTGCTTCACAGGATAAAGACGGGCAATGTCCCTCCATGTGATTCAAAACTCCAAAAACCCACTAGAGGTTCAGCGATGACTTGGTTCTGGTTTGAATACAGGTGATTTTTGAGAGATATCAGATCAAACTCTAAGAAAGAAAAAAAAATTCCAATTCTTCTTTCTGAGCTGGACAGAAGTCATTATGACACTGTACTATTCCAGCAGTGTTATTCTAACTTGTCCTCATCTTTCTGTAGAGATGAAATAAGTATAAGTACTATGTTTGTTGCTGTTACGGGGCATTGAGTTGAGTACGAGTCACAGTGACCCTAAGAATGATAGCCTTTAACCCTGCCCTATCCTGGGCCATCAACACCACCTCTAACATTGCTATTGTCACCGTGACAATTCATCTTGTTGAGTTTTCCACTCTTTCTGTGATGTTCCACATTTCAAAGCACCTTTCTAGTGTTTTTTTCCAAAGACTGGCCTCTCCTAACAATATGCCCAAAGTATGTGAGACGGAGTTTCATTCTCATCATTGCTAAAAAAGATACTGGTTGGCCTTTCTCTAAGACAATTTGTTCCTTTGCCAGTTTAAAGGACATTCAGCACTCTTCTCCAAAACAATTCAAAGGCATCGATTCGTCTTCTACCATCCTTATACACTGTCCAGCTTTCAGATGCACAGCAAGTGACTGATGAGACCCAGTCTAACTCAGCCACAGCTTAAGTCTTCAAAATGACAGCATGAATCCTCAGTAACTGGAGGGATCTCCTAACTGCTGATCAAGGGCATTAAATGTGGATCCAAGTAGTAAGAAGAAATCACCAACAATTTCAATTGTTTCTGTATCAATCACAATGTTGATTACTGGCTCTATGGTGACAATTTTTATTTTCCTAATGTTCTGTTCACTTGCTGTGCATCTGAGAGCTGGACAATGAATAAGGATGACAGAAGAAGAATTGATGCCTTTGAGCGGTGGTGTTGGAGAAGAGCATTGAACATCCCATGAACGGACAAAAGAACAAACAAATATATCTTGGAGAAGGTGCTCTTTGGAGGCAAAAATGGTGAGGCTTTGCCTCCGATACTTTGGGCATGTTGCTAGGAGGGACTATTCCCTGAAGAAGGACATGATGCTGGGAAGGGTGCAGGATCAGTGAAAGAGAGGAAGATCCTCTGCCACAGGGACTGATGCAGTGACTGCTGCAATGGGCTCTTGTGTGTCAGGAAGTGTGAGGATGGTGCAGAACTTTTGTTCACAGGGTCACTGTGAGTCGTACTCGATTCAACAGCATCTAACAACAACAACAACGTTGAGAAGTAATCCATATTGAAGGCTGCAGTCTTTGATCTTCTGCAGCAAGCACTTCAACTCCTGCCCTCTTACATCAAGGAAGGTTGCTTCATCTGTGTAACAGAGTGTGATGATGAGTCTTCCTCAAATCCTGATGCCACATTCCTCTTTGTAAAGTCCAACTTTTCTAATGAATTTCTCAGCATGCAGACTGAATAGGTATGGAGAAAGGATACAGCCCTGATGCACACTTTTCTCAATTTTTACATGACGTGTTCTCTTGTTTGGTTCAGACAACTGCTTCTTGGCCTATGTCTAGTCTAGGTTTTATATACACACAATTAACGTTCTCCTCAATGATAGTCTTAACCTATGATCCACAGAGAAATACAGAAACTGAAAAACTTGAACAGATTAGTCTTCTAACCCACGAACAACACATTTCTTCTGATACAACAAACACTGGTCTAAACCTGAAGGAGGTCTTCGCCAAAGAGATGAAGGATGACAGAGGACATGAAGAGATGCTCAACTGGACTAACACTTGGTTTGCAGCGCAAAATGCTACCACCTACATGTAGCACCAGAGCACCTTGAATTTCATTAACATTTACAGTGCTATACCCTAGAGAAATTCCAACTCAAAGTGACAAAGGAAAACTTCCATGGGCTTCCTCAGCTCTTGTTTTTACGGGAGTAGACTGCTAGGTCTTTATTATCAAGGTGATTCAAACACAACCACAAAGAACTACTACAGTTAACTGGATGGCTAACATAAAGAAACAGTGACAATGTCAAGGGCAAGTGAGCTCTTAACTGGCAGAAACAAAGGAAGGTATGGACGCTCTATATGTGTTGATGGATTCTCACAGGTTAAACACACATTTAGGGTTGGAATTATACTCCTGGGCATTTATTTTAGTGAAGTGAACTTATGTTCACACAAATATTTGTATATCAATGTTCAAAAGCTTTAGCTATAACAAGCAAAACCTGAGAACATTCAAATGTCCTTCAATTGATAAATGGCTAAAATAAACTGCTCTATCTCCATCACAGACTACTAATCAGCACCAAACAGGCACAAGCTATTGCTTCACTCAATGACTTGGGTCAACCTTTAAAGCATTACAAATTAACACTTCTTAACATTTCTTTCTCAGTGAAAAAGTCAGTTGCAAAAAGTGACATGACAAATTATTTTACTTCTTTCACATTGTAAAAATGGACGTGACTACGATGATGGAAACAGACTAAATGTTTTTAAGGGTCATGAGGTAGAGTGCTCTGGTGTCCTAGTGGTAAGGAATAGTACTGCCAACTCAAGGGTACATGGTTCGAATCCACCAGATGCTTTTCAGTAGAAAGGAGGAAATCTCTTTCTGTGTGATTTACTGCCTCTGAAAACCTGGTGGAGGGCCAGCTCTGAGTCAGTTCTGAATCAGTGGCACACAACAACAAAAACCAAGCATCACGAGAGGGATGAGAATATGATAGTAAAAACCATAAAAAGATTATGAATGAAGTTTCCGCAGGGACAAAATGATTCTGTTCTTTGAATGTGGAGACTGCATAAGTCTAAAACAATAAGGCAAGGTATATAGAAACAAGAAGTCAATCAGCTAAAGAACCTCAACTTCCATGGCTCTGGGACCTAAAGAACTAGCTGGTGTCCAGCAACTACTGCTGACCATTCTAAAAGGGGCCACACCAGATAATCTGAATGGAGTGGGGGAAATGTGGACCCAAACTCCAAACATAAAAATAACCAGGCTCATGGGCCAATGGGGACTGGTGAAGCTGCCCAGTCTATAGCCTTTATGTACACTTTGAACCTGGAACAAAATACACTCTCCCGTGGTTCAATTTGCAACCAAACAGACATGGCTTTAAGATGAACAATTAATACGAAGGACTTGTTCACTCCTTAAAATAAACAACCATATAATATCGAAAGGGAAATATTTGCTCACAGATCAAACTCAGAGGGAGGAAATGGTAGGAAAGAAGGATTAATGGAATCACAGAGACGAAGTAGGAAGATTGTGGTTACACTGTGTATACTGTAATTAATGTAAAACAGTACATGTACAAATGGTTGAATGGACAACCAATTAAGTTTGCAAACCTTCATTCTAAACAAAGAAGCAAAATTAACATAACGACTTACTTTGCCTACTCAGTTGATTGGCTGTATTTAAAAGAACCAATACTATAGGAGATTTTTAGAAATGCTTTCTGTTTTGCACCTTTATAAACTACTTATGACCATCATATTCACATATATGAATATATGAACAAATGTACAAGTATATATTGATAATCCAAATGTCTAGAACTGAAAATGCTCATATAAAGGTATATCCACTTTTAATTTTCAAAGAGAATGACATATTTCCCAAGAGGTTATGCATTTTATCAACTCATGGGCACAAAGGTATCTGAAAGTATGTGAGATTTTTTTTTTTAAAAGCTGTATCAAGGGTTCTGTTACACACAAATAGTTAAGAATTACCGGAATAGAGCCTAGATTGGGTAGGAAGTGAAAGTGAGAGTAAGATAAAACATATGGCTGTAGTGATATACAAGAGAAAATAAAAGAGATGAACCTGAGGGGGAAAAAAAAGACAGAAGAATGGGGCTTACAGAGTGATAAACTATTTATGAGGTAGAATTCATGAAAACATTAAAAGGCTCTTGAGATTAAGGACTGCTTTGATTATATCATCATCTCCCCAGGGATGTCTGAGTGGATGGTGATGAAGAAGAGGGAGGCAGCAACTTTGATGTATTTTTTTACCTCAGACGCTAAACAGGTAAATAATGAATAGGGAAGTTGTAAAAGATTTTGATACAGCATTCTCAAGGAAAATCCAAAAGTGGGTAACTGAAATAATTTCCACTGAAATAATTTCCATGCCTAGTCAAGAAGATAAGTATTATTTCTTAATGAAAACATGGTAAAGTGAGTTATGATCTATCTGTGAACAAGAAACGATTACATTAAAAAAAACTAAAGTAAAATGCAAACAAACCCCTCATTTTTGTCAAGCTGGAACCAATTAATAGCTTACACTCTGTAGGGTTGTAAATGGAACAGGAGATTTGTCCATTGTTTTCCTGTGGGGTTAGCTGATGGCTTTCAAGCACCAGCCTTTTAGGCTACAGTGCAACTCCCTACAGACCATGCCACCAAGGTCCTGAACTGTGTTCCGTAGTGTTAGTTCACAAGGTGAGTACCACACTCGAACCTCTCCCAAAGGAAAGGACATAAACAAGAATAAATAAAGAGACATAAACCCCAAGAGTTTAACATATATTAGAAAGCAGGAGAAGAGAACAGAATTGCCAGAGAAATCACACAAAGTGATGGGAGTTAGGGGTGGTACAATGGTATTGTCAGGAGGTGGGAGTAGCAGCACTTTCAAAACCAGTTTTACAAATACAAGATCAGTCCAAGGATGACCTTAAAGAGATGGGGGGAAGATCAGATATATACCTATTTCTTGTTGTGTACCATTGAGAGTCGGAACTGATCCATGACTGACCTTCCAGTGGGTTTTCTGAGGCAGTTAATTAAACAGGAGGAGATTCTCCATCCTTCTGCAAAGCAGCTGGTGGATTCAAACCACATGTATTTGGGATTGCAGTGCAGGTTCTTACCAGTAGACCACTAGGACTAGAGCTCCCCATTCACCCATTACCTATTAAATTTATCAATAGTGAATCTGCACAAAGCCATAAGAAGACAGGAATTTATGTACTTTTTGTCATTTTTCTACCAAAACTGGGAATCCAGTTTGGAAATTGCCTGTTGGCCTAGTGGATAGAAAGGTATGCTACCAAGCCAAAGGTGGGTGATTTTAATCTGTGGCCCTCAGGCCTGCTGTTAATTGGTTTTGGTCAAACATTCTTCAAAGTGGTATGGCACTGTCTGTCCATTTGCTGGACAGAGGTAACTCGTGGTTGCTGTGATGCTAAACACTGTGACACTGATGTGTCAAATGCAATAATGGTTATCCATGATGGACAGTATTTGGTGGAGCTTCCTTATTAAAACAAGCTTAGAAGCAGGAGTGCCATCCTTCCGAAATAGCTTGCCTCCAGAAACTCTATGAACCTGGAGAAACGATGAAAGTTATGCAAGTGTTCAGGTCTTTCCTTCATAGCGCCCCTATGGGTAGTCTAAGACTTGATGGCACATAACAACAACAACAACTACCACCACCCAAAACTGGAACTCTGGTGACTTAGTTTAAAAGAAACTGCAGTGCTGATCCAAAGTCAAGACAGGCAATCTACCCCCTCAAAGCTCGGTTAGGCGTTGTTTGTGACTCAATGGCAATGAGTGAACAATACATACTCTGTTTGAAGTACTATTACAATGAATTCTGAAATGTGGGAACATAGGAGTTTGTCTGAAATGAGCTCCCTCTGACCAATTTGCAGTTATCTGAGCACCAAAATAAATGAACAACAATAACCAAATACAGCCTGAAGAAGAAAACAGGAGTCCAGGAGTCAATATGGACATGGAATTAAACAAATTAATAAAGAAATAATCAAATAAGTAAGTGGAGAAAGGAGCATTCTTTCTTAGAATGTCAACAAACAAATCTAAAGTTAGACAGTGTTAGAAACCCACCATTTTGTGACAGTAAGTGAGTCATTAACTACTATTAAAATTATGTCAAAGTACTAACATTATCACGCCAAAGTATGCTAAACAGTACTATTTATGTACACAGAAAAAAACCTGACAGATTCTCAACAGAATCCTCCTAATCACAGCCTTTTTCTGACTGTCCAAGGCCTGGACTCCTTCCTTCATCACCATATACCACATATATGGAATTCTCATATACTTCTAGTGGGATTGTAAACTGGCAACCAGTACAGAGAGAAGTCAGCCACATCCTTAGAAAACTAGCAATAGAAACATCATTTGACCCAGCAGTCCCACTAGTACGGATGTATCTTAAACAAGTTAGAGCTGACACCTATTTACTTCAGCTTTATTTACAATATCAAAGAGGTGGAAACAACTGGTTTCTATCAACATTAAGAATGGTTATAAAACCCAAACTAACTGTGGTATATTAACACAATGGAGTTTTTCTAAATAACTAGCACAGATTTGTGAAATTCTGAACAACATAAATTTTGCTGAGTGATTTAAGTCCGTCACAAAAGGACAACCATGAAACAAGGTCATTACTATAAAAAGCTAAGGAGAGGTTTATATACACCTAGAATAAAACTTAAGAGGGTTTACCAGGGATAAGAAGAGAAGAAAAAGAGAATAAAAATTAATTAATTGGTAAGTTGGGTGAAGGCAAATGAGAGCATAGTAATAGTTGGATTAGAAGTTGTAACAAAACAATCACATTAATCAATTATAATTAATGCTGTAAAACAAAATGTCAATGAATGATTAATGAAAACCCAGCATGATTTATAAGCTTGTACTTATAAAAAGAAGGAAACCAAGATTATAAATTAATTTCTACCTGTTCTGGCATTGCTCCATGCTCAATTCCAGTCTTTAATAATCTGTAGCAATTACCAAACAGATCCCATTTTGTGAGATCATGAGCACTAAGTCAAAAGAAAACAAAAACGTATTAATATCAGACTGCAAAAATGAAAAATTCATCCACAGGTAAAGGAGTAAAACAAATTGATTATCTAGTAATGTAACAACAAGCAAAAGGAAAACATTCAAGTGCTCAAACTTGAAGGAAAAAAAAGGCTGATTTAAGAAATGAAAATTAGAATAATAGAACTATTTCTTATACTTAAAGATTAAAATCATAGTTAACCTAACATCATATCCATATGTAGGTAATCTTTCTAATATGTTTTAAACTACATGTATATTTGTGAACAAATATTTTAGAGATAAATCTAAAACCAGGCAGAGTAAACATAGAAATGCTCAGTTTCGTGTACTGTAGATACTATATGGGTCGAGAATTTCCCAGTGAGGCTAACCCTGTGGTCTTTGAAATTCTCATGAATTCTATTTCTGAACACCATCTTTGACACTGGCTGACAACTTTTATTTTTAATCCAAAATACTTCTAGAAAAAAGTTCTTTTCTCTATGGATGACCAACAAAATTGCTTGTGTATAACAAAAAGGCTCAGAAGATAAAAATGGCTTTTGAAATTTAAGTATTCATTATTATAAAGGCTATGTACAAACATCCTTTGACAACAAAAATTCCGTTTTACTTTCTTGGCGGAAAAAAGAAATCTAGTCCATTATAAGAAAAAAATGTAGGCTGCCCTTTAAAATGCACCTTATTACACTGCTCTCAGCCATAATCAAATATGGCCTCGTAAGCATAATAAAAAGAAAATTTTCAGGAAAAAGCTCACAAAAATATCTTTCATTTCATTTCCTCCAAATCTTGTTAGCAACATTTCTAAACGCTTTAAATTGATCATTGTACCAATTAAATTTTAAAGAATAAGCCAATCTAATTTGGTAAGTAATAGTGATTGTCAAACTCTTTTTTTTCCTCCTTGTTGTGTACTGTCAAATCAGATCCAACTGGCACAGGAGGAGATTGACCCTCCTTCTCCAGCAGAGCATCTGGTGGATTCAAACGGCATGCTTTTGGGATTGCAGCACAGCTTCTTGCCACCAGAGCTCCCTGACTGTCAAACTCTTACGTATAATTCGTGTACAGAAAGATGTACATTTTTTTTACATAATAAAACAATTCACCTGGAGGAAATTTGAAAGATAAAAAAAAAATTAAAATCTTTATATTCCTCTAAAATGTCCTAGTGCAACATGGACATTAAATATTATAAAGATAATCAGTCCTTTACTGTTGCTAATATATATTAATTAAATCTACTTTCATTAAAATCACCTACTTGTGAAAAGAAGTTAACCGTTTTAATGTGGAAAGAACATTATAAATATCATCATCATCAGCTTCTTCTCCCTATAAACAAACAAAAAAACCCCCACATCATTAGATTGCCGTAATTTAACTTGTTCTTGCACATTTACACACTCTCTCATGATCTCGATTTCTAGTCTATTGCTTGGCTATAAATTGAGGCAGTGAGTGATAAATTGAGGCACAAGGTGGACAGAGAGAAAAAGAAATTGCATCCCAACCTTCATACTATGTTACTGCTTACAAAGAGGTAGTTTGCTATCCTCACTAATTTAAACCTGTATATATTATAAAAGAAGTTAGCTAAGTATCTCCTTCCTGTTGATATGATAGTGAGTTGGATGGTCAGTTGTACATATATATGTAAGACCATATTTTAATGTTTACCATTCAAATAAAAATTCTTACTATGTAAATGAGAAGGGAAGGGACTGCCTGCTGAGGCCTGGAAGACTCCACTCACTCTGACAGTGTGGCATTTTGCTCCTTGTGGATGCTGGTTCTGATGGCTAAGTAAAAGGAAGGTTTTGGGGTTGTTTTTGATGTGCGTTTTTACTGCCCTTGGGTCAAATTTATTAATTTTCAAATGAATATTCCTTGAATGACACAGCAATCCTTTTGTCTATTTGCTGAACTGAAAAATTTGGTGTTGCTGTGATGCTGCTGTACAATGTTTGGATAAGCTTCCAGACTGATTTATGCTGGGAAGCAGGAGTAGCATCCATTTCCTAAACCACATGCCTCTGGAAACTCTATGAACTTGGTGAAATGACAATAGTTATGGAACGGCATTAGGTCTTTTGTTCAGAGTCGCTATGCTCAACTCAACAGCAATCAACAACAACAAAACAACATCATTATATAAGTAGTGTATGCTTAGAGAAGGTAAATAAGAACACAAATGAGCAATAAAGGAAATAATCCCTTACTCTCAACATGCAGAATCAATGTTTGTCATTACAAAAAATGGTATGAAACAAATAGCTTTGTACACTTTACTAAATAATACCATAGAAAAAATTCTTTGAAATTGAAATTGCTTAGGCAAAGAGCATGTAATATAAACATTTCACTGACTTATTTTAAGATTTTACTGATCCTCAGTTACTCCTGTAGCTTAAAAATAACAATGTATGACTGTAAAGAATGGCTGAAAGAAAAGTTCCCAACAATAGTAGGAACAAGGTGTTAACGTGATTAAGAAGAAAATCCTATCAGCCTGGTTGTCAGAGAATGGAGAGATATACAGGTGTTCTTGAATGTCTTATACAGACAGAGAGGGAAATTATAAAAGTAATCTTAAAAATTAACCAAATAGTAAGAGATGCCTGCTGCTGTCTTGGACATATGACTGGTGAGTAGGTACTGTTTACAATCAAATTTTATTTTTATTTAACAGTACATTAGATTAATTCAGGAATATTAAAATGCAAATTAGGTTTCAGGGAGAGGGAATAACAAAATGACTTAAAAAAGTTAGGTAATAAAAATATTTTTCTTAAAAGAAAAAAAATCCTAATCAATGTCAAACTACAAAATGTGTAATTCTAACAATGCTGTTTCAAAACAATACAACTAGATTTTATTTAAAAATATCATTTAGTACTCATACCATTTTACTCTCCCACCAACAGTGAATAAGGGTTCCAGTTTCTCCACAACTTCGCCAGTTTTATTGTCTGCTGTTCTGTTAAATTTTGCTGTTCTTACTGGGGTGAGATGATATCTCACGATTGTTTTAACCACTATGGAAGGCAGTATGGTGCTTTCGCAAAAAGGTAGAAATACCATTTGACCCAGGAATTTCCCTACTGGGAATATACCCTAAAGAAAACAGAACTGCCACCCAAGTAGATAGATAGATTATATCTATATATATACACATACATACACACACACACACACACACACACACACACACTATGTTTATTGCAGCTTTGTTCACAATAGCAAAGAGCTGGACACAACCTAAGTGCCCATCAACAAACGAATGGATAGAGAAGCTGTGGTATATTCACACAGTGGAATACTGTGCTGCATTGAAAAACAAGGAACTCATGCAATATTATTCAAAATGGGTGACAATGGAGGACATTATGCTGAGTGAAATATCTCAGTCACAAAAAGACAAATACTATATAATGCCACTGTTAAAAAACAGGAATGATATGGGGGTTGGGGAAAACTAAGAAGGGCTAAATAATGTACAAAGCATTGAAAAAGACAAGGGAGAGAACTGTGTAAAAGAAATACACGATTAGGTATTATTTATTGGTATGGCAAAAGTCCAGAGTAAGAGTTGCACAGTAAAGTGGTATAACAATGAAAGAACTTTTGTTCCAAAGAAAAGCAAACTAGGAGGGGAAAGGGGGGGGAGGAAAATGTGCAATAATGAATGAATGGAAATCCAAGTTCTTTATAAGCTTTCATTAAAATCTAAAAAAATAATAAACTACCAAAAAAAAAAGAACTAGGGAAAAATATAATTTATACAGTTAACTACTTTGAATTGTTATTAGATATAATTCATATTAACTGTAAAACAAACCTCTTGCAATAAGTCTTCCACAGAATGGTTGAATCGATCTACAAACTCATCAATCAGCTGACTTCGAGCTATGTCAACTCTGTTCTGGATGGTGTATTCTTCACTGCATAAGATGCTATAGGTTTTACTGCAGGCCTCTAGAACATCTGATTCTACATGTTTCTCCACAACAAACTTGATTTGCTTTAATAAAGCATCCAGATGCTGAGACAGAAAAAAAATAAATTTAGCATATGCTAAATAAAAAACAAACTTATATAATCACATAAAAAGAAAATAATCCAGTTAATAAAACAGTATAATAGTAGAGTTTCAATTTCAGTATGTCTTACCTTTTCCATTCTACCAGTGCTATAGATTTCTAGATCAAAATACTGTGGTATCTGTAGCAAGTTTGCTACCTTCTCTGCATCTGCAGAATACTAGAAGGAAAAGACGCAAGGAGAAAAAAAGTTATTTTGACCAAGAATTCTCAAACTCAATGTTGTATTATCACAAAATACATAAATGAAAGTGTACCTTTGATAACAGCATAGGAAGCGTGATGATAAAATGCTCAGTCAATTTGTTTCTATCATCAATTTGTGTTTTCCTCTCCTTGGCAGTTAGCACCTAACAAAGAAAATGGGCACATGGGTGTCAGGTGCTAATTTGTAAATCTTACGCTGTTACAAAGCATAAAATACCATTTGAGAACTATCAAAGGAGCTTTAGAACCAATTACAAAAATAAGTATATCTCATTTTATTAAAATTTGTATTTAACATGTATATGTTATCAAGCTAGGAAAAGGTGGAGGATCAGAGAGAAGAAGACCCCCAACAAGACGGACTGATGAAGTGACTGTAACTATGGGTCCAGCGTATCAGAGATGGTGACCCTATTCAGTTGGATAGAATCAGGGTTCTATTTTAGTAACTGTAACTTTCTTGAGCTTCACCTTAAACTTGCTGATGAGTAACTAACTGATGGTGTGTTTCACAGTTAGTCTCTGGATTTATTTTGACTGTTGATACTGAGCTTCTCCATTGATTCTTTTCACAGATACACCAATATGATTCCTAAGTAGTCCATCAGGTGAGGTCTATTTGTATAGTCAGCATTTACGTTCTTTAAAAAAGGTACTGGCAATAAATAAATCACTCAATGTACTAAATTCTTTCATGCAATATCCAGCCAAGTCCATTTCAAGTCCTATCAAGTACAAATTTTCCATTCATCAGTCCTTCTTTTCTAACTTTTGCATTCCATTGACTGACTATTATTAATGAACCTTGGTTGTGTGTTTGGTCAACTTCATATTACAAAACTGGTAGACGTTCCCAAGTTCTTCATCTTTCCCTTCAGTGGCTGGTGCATGTATCTAGAAACTGCTTCTTACCCATTCTTCTTTGAATGTGGATGGCAAGTATCATATCACTCACAGCATTTGATTTCAGGATAAATGTTAAAAATATTTTTTTTAACTGTGACACCACTCTTCTTTGTTAGCATAAGAGATCACATGATTGCCTGATCGAAAATGGCCAGACTTGAGAAAGATTAAACAAAAAAAGGGTTGTACACTTCTACTCTCACATTTTCAAGAATGTATCTCAATGTGTTATCTGCCTTTGGTGAATTTTCAGAACCAGAATAAAAATGGTTATGTAAAAAATGTTCGTTCACATTTTATATTTTTTGCTGGCCATTACTGACCTCTTCCTCCCACCAGTGCCACCAATCATCATCATGTCTATGATTTTCATAATTCATTTTTATTACCATAACAAGAATGCTAATAATATAAAGAATTTAGGGTACAAAAAGCCAACCAGCAGATGAAAATTACACTGCTGCCATTTAAATAGGTAGTATGTCTTCAGAGACTATAGTTTTAAGTTCTGAATATAAAAATTCTTAAGGCATTATGCAAGTGAGTCAACTGTAATTAATGTTGTAGCATGAAATGTGATGAATGGGTGAAGGAAAAGCCAGTAAAACTGTAACCTTTCACTCAAAATTAAAACTAAAAGTACTATGTAAATGTAGCAGTACAGGTATTATGAGAGTGGGGAGGATATCCTAATTTTATAAGTTGAATTTAACAGCTATGTAACGATGAAGCACTGTACAGTATATAATTAAGAACTATGAGGTTTATATGAATAAAAATATCTAGAAAAAATTCTGAAAGATAAGAGAGTTAGTCAAATGAAGAATCGTTTTGTGATTTCTTCCTAACAGAACTTACCCGCTTGCCGGTGCCCCTTCCCACTGGGGGATGTGCCTCAGCGGCCTGACGAATCGTACAAACCATCAGCTCTATGAGAGCACTCTCCTGACGGTCCGACATCGCTGCAGGGAGGCAAAACACACGAGTGTAAGGACAAAACGGGAACAAAACTGCATAAAAGCAGCCACAGTAACATTATACAGACCATGTTAAAGGCAGAAGTGAAGAGCTACTATACTTTGCTTTTATATTTTTAGCAGAAGTAACTCATGCTTGTTATAAATCCAATATGAAAGAGACAGAATAAGAGATAACTTCTGATATTTCCCCAATATGTAGCCTCTTCTAATATCATACATTTGAGTTAAATGATTCCAAAATTTTACTGAATTTCCTTCGATATAATTTCAAAGCTCAGATAAGTTCTTTTCTTTTTTTATCAACAAAACCAAGATTTTGAAAACACTAGATTCTGAATCCATTCCAAGTCAATACATAAAAGCTGAATGATTATAAACCAATGCACAATTTATATATACAATAGTGTCAAGATACTACTATATATTACTATATATTATATAATATATACTATATATATATATACACACAGACAATATACTACTAATGGGCTTTAAAATACTTAGATTTTTGACAGGATAAAGTGAATTTAATATCATTAAAATCCACAGAATCAACAGATGTATTTCTGTGGAATAAATTTCCAAAAGCTAGTAAATGTTCAAGGGAAAAATCTTTTTCTCAGCCTATCATAAAGGTTATGACTTTCACAAACCAAACTGCAATCATGACCATGTCTAAGTCCTCAAATACCTGCTAGCACTGGGTGGCCCAAATCCCTCTGCTTTTGGCCAATGTAATAAGAAAGTGAGATTTTGTTCTGTTCTTCCTTCACAACTACTAAGGAAAGCTGATGGCATAGTGTGTAAAAAGTTATTATAGACAAAGTTTGGCAAATTGATTGTACTGGCTGTTTCACAAGACAAAATTAGGCAGTAATTGCTCATTGTTGTTGCTGTAAATTGCCTTCGAGCTGAGCACAACTCATAGCGACCCTACGAACAAAAGGCCTGAAAGCCCCTCTACAACTATATACATTTATCAAAGTTCACTGAGTTTCCGGAGGAATGTTGTTTAGGAAGTGGATGCCACTCCTGCTTCCAAATTGCCCACTAAGATATATAAATACGGATTTAAAATAGGTGCTCTTCTTCCCTAACAATTTACAACCTCAGGAATGGAATGGAGTCAGAAATGAGTCAGAATAAACATTAGTGGCAATGGATTTGATTTATCCATTAACTGTTGTTGGGACTGACTCACAGCAGACCCTCCAGTAAATGGCATAGGAGCAGACTGTCCATCTTTCTCTCACAGAGCAGCTGGTAGATTCAAAATACCTGTGGGTTTTTACCTTTGGGCTCGTACTCAGTTCCTAACTACTTGGCCACCAGAGCTCCCTAGCTATGAATTAGGGAAGAATAGATTCTTTTTTTCTAGAGTAGAATACATTTTCTAACATTATTTTATATAAGTAGACCCCAGAACACTAAATAGACTGTTAAATCAAATCTGCACGTAAATTGGAGCCGTTAGGTCAGCTAGTAGCTAACATTAGTCAAACGTTTCTCTTAGTACACATGGCGCACATTTCTATACATAAATCCTTCTGGATACACTAAAACAGTCTTACTATAACAACATTGTAGCATTTTGAAGAATGTCAGAAAAGCGGTGCCCATTTGTTACTGTGGTAGGTTTGCAAGGACAGGCTGTACATAAACAGAAGTTGGGTTTGTAAACCAGAAAGAAATTATGTTAATCATCCATCATATTAGCTGGGGAGTTCCAGAGGTAGAATTCATAGGGAGCTGAGCGGTTTACACAAAAGCTGGGTGCCTTTGTGAGTTTCCAGGGAGAAAGAAGGGCAGCCTCCTCCTGTTGGGATCCACCGGATCCTGTTGGACCCTGCAGGGGGTCGCTGAGCAGTAATCTGTACATTTGCGAGATCTTCGCTTTTTCAATGATATCCTCTGTTGTCTGACCCTTTACGATACTGTTTGACAATGATAATCATTAAGTTTTATAAAGTCACATCTGTCCCCCCCCCTTTTGTTCTGTTGCTTCTCGCTGACACTGTTTTCTAAGATCTCTTTATTCTGGAAGATTACAGTGACACAGTTTTAATTTTCTTTCAATATATTGTTTTACTTTTATATTTTTAAGTTTGTACACTTTATTTTTGCCAATAGGAGGAGTACAAAGGACAAGCCAGTTCATTCCCATGAGATGAACACGTAATTATTTATTCTTCCCCCACTATTAAGTATATTAGCTTTCTTCCGATGGATTTACATGACATTTTGAAACCCATTTTAAGCTTTCATGTATTGTTAGAACTCTTGCTGCATTTTTAATTTCAGTAATCTATTTGACTATGACTAATTCATATTTTTAAAAATTTCCCTTTTCTATTATTTCTTATAAATTGTTTTTGTAATTTCCATATGCTTATATTTTGCAAATAGGAAAACATAAGCAACTTCTATGTTATGTGTACTCTTAGTGTATGCATAAGTGGTTTATATGATTAACCTGTTCTATCTTAAAAAATTTTGATAGGAACATACACTTACTTTACACACAAGAAAAAGGATTCACAGGGTAAATAACTTTACAAAGTCTCCTGTAATTGAGCCCAGATGTAGATCTAAGAAATCATATTCCAGTGCCTACACTTGTATGCATTAAGCTACCTTGCTTTTTTTTTTTGTACAAGCTTAAAATTCTACCTAAGTGTTTAAACCATTTTGTTTGGTTCTTCATGTCTCACCCTCAAGTCAAAGTCACTACTGTGGATACAATGCACAGCTCGCCCTCCAGCGGGTTCCTGGAGGTTGTAAACCACAGTGGTGGAGATTACTCATCTTTCTCCCTTTGAAGGAACTGATGGATTTAAACTGCTTGCTTGAGCTGACAGGGTAACTCCTTACTACCAGGCCATCAGAGCTCCTTCTAAAGGTGCTCTAAAATACAAAGGAATTCTGACTGGTATTAACAGAAAATTGTATTTGACATTGGGAGAAACTGACATTTGTATAATGTTTTCAGTCAAGACATTACAGCTCTTTTTAACGCTATTTAACAAATATTATAGTTTTAATTCTATTTCTTTACTGAATACATTCATGCATTTTTAAAGTTTAATTCTGAGACTAATTTGAATAACTTGGTTCTTTTTTTAAAGAAAAAAGCCCCAGAAGTCAAGAAAAGTAGCTTTTACTTGGCATGTATATTAAGGGGAAAGAAACAGGAAGGGATAAAAAGGGAGTAGACTGGGAGGATATCAAAGTAGTTCCAACCAAGGCTCAAAGTTGTTTTAACTAGGTAGTATATGTAAGGTCAGTAAAGGCTCCACTTTTCCAGGCACTGCTAAAATCAGTTACTCTTATCTGTTGTTTGGGAAGGTCATTCAAAATTGTCTTTCCTAGCCAAAAAGTTACCTGTTTGTTTTATGCTGAAGTAATTATTATATTAAGGAGAAAGGATACTATGTAGATGGGAGGGAACAGGGCATGTTAGCCTATCCCCAAGAGGACTGGCTATCTACCATTCCACAAGGGGAATAGCCAGTCCATAAATTCTGCTTCCCTAGTGATTTCCATTTTTTCTCCTTTTCACATCCCCTCCCTTATTACTCTTCCTGACATTTATATAGCTCTTATTAGTTATCATTTTATTATTACAATTTTGGTCTTATGCAGTATTTGCCCTTATGAGACTGAATTATTTTACTCCATTTAAGGTGCTGTAGTCTTTTCCATGTTATATAGCATTTTTCAAAATAATTATTCCTTAATGCCACATATTCACACATTCCCCTGTATGAATGTACCACAATTTCTCAATCCACTCATCTGTTGATGGAAATCGAGCTGCTTTCATTTTCTTGTTATTGTAAAGAACACCGCTATGAACACTGGTACACATATTTCCATTTCTGTTTCAGAACAATCTACACAGGGACTGGCTAGTTTTGGCAATAAAGGAAACATCTCTAGTCACAGAGACAGATCTTCTGGTGCCTTTGAGGAGAAAGCAAGACAATGTAAGATGCCCTTACTTCTCCAGCTACATCCATAGCAGCAACACCTATGTCTGAACTGGAGACCTAATGTGAGATGAGACCTGGGATGGGAGAGCCAGTATTGGCAGGACTGGGAACTTTGCTGGACAATTGGGGGGCTCAGAAGCCAATACTGGCAGGACTGAAAACTTGGGAACACTGGCTATAAAGTTGTGAGGATCAAGGTTGAGGTTCCTGTGTGCATATTTTTGTGAGCTCTCTTGACTGTATTTTGTTATTAATCTGTATTATAACCTTCTAACTTCCCCAATCTGTGTGGTCTGTGACCTATAGCATCAAATTTTGGACCTAGCAAATCAATAAGATTGGTGTTGAGATGAGCAGAAAGAGGTACAGGAGCATGGGGGACATGAGTGACCTCACAGGAATTGGTTTTGTGTTGCTGATGATGTTGACAGGGACAGTTCCCCTTTGTGAAGTTGGTAAAGGTCAGAAAAAGCTGTCCCCATGTGTCCCTTGATTTTTTACAGGAAGTCTTCATTGATATAAGGTGACAACTGCTGGAAAGGAACTTAGTAATGGAAAGGATTTTTGTAGTTATGGGAAGGAGGTAAAAACAGAAGGTTCCAGGCGGTTTTTGTTTTTTTTACTACAAAAACTTTTCGTTTTAGGAGAAGCTTTTAGTTGAGCCATGAACTGTTTGGTGAGGGGCTGCTGCAGTTGCTCTATTAAGAGAATGGTCCTCGTGTTATGAGCTCTATTGTGTATTTTGTTTTGGTTGTTCTTTTTTTTAAAAAAAAAGAAAAAATCTTTTATTAAGTCTGCAAATCTTATTTGGGTTTCATTTGATGATTCATAGACATTTTGTTTTAGAACACTAAATGTTGTTGTTATGTGCTATCGAGTCGCTTGCGACTCATAGTGACCCTATGTACAAGAGCCCTAAATGCTGTTCTATCCTGCACCAACCTCACCGTCTCAAACACACTCATCCCCATCACTCCACTCACAGAATCGATCCATCTCGTCAAGGGTCATCCTCTCCTGCACCGTCCCTCCACTCTCCCAAACATGGTATCCCTCTCTAAGGACCAGTCCCTCCTTGCAACATGCCCAAAGTATGTCAGACGAAGCTTCAGAATCCTTGACTCCAGGGAACATTCTGGCTTCACCCTCTCCAGGACAAACCTGTTTGTTCTCCTAGCAGTCCATGGTATATTAAACACTCTTCTCCAGCACCCCAGCTCAAAGGCATCAATCCTCCTTCTATCATCCCTAGTCACTGTCCAACTCTCCAATGCATAGCACATAATTGTGAAGACAATTACAATTGATTAACATCAACTAAATCCCTTATTGCTATTCTTTTTACCCATCTTATCAATGTTATTTTTGTTCTCCTCTTCCTCTGTTCTTACCCCTAATAATTCTCCAAAATGGATTCTGGGTATAAATCTTTCCTTAGCTTTTTATATCAGTGATCTGATAACCTACTGTCCTTTTGTGTCTGCCTTAGATCTTTCAGCATAATCTGCTCTCGCTTCAGCCATATAGGACAGTATCTCACAAATCTCTGATCCCTTTTTGGTGATGCATTTATTCTTTCTCTGAATGTACTGCAGTTTATTTAGTCATTTGCCCACTGACAGAGTTTGGCTGGTTCCTGATTGTTGGCGATTATAAACAATGCTGCAATAAACAAAAACAAAGCCAAAACGAAACTTTTAAAGAAATGCCACTTTTTGACGAAGCTCTTACTTCTTGGTATATACCTATTACTTCTGTGAGTATATTTCTCTAGCGAGACTGCTAGATCAAATGCAATTTCTATTCTCAACTTTCAAAGGAAGTGCCAAACTACTTTCCATCACTTTACATTCTTACCAGCAATGAATGAGAGTACCAATCTCTCCATATCCTCTCCAGTATTTGTTGTTTGTGGTCTTTGTAGTTTCTTTGTTTGGCTTTGGGATAAGGTTTGTTTCATAGAATCAGTTCAAGTGTACTGATGACATCTTTTCTTACATTCTGAACCAGACTGAGTAGAACTGTATCAGTTCTTCCCTGAAGGTTTGCCAGAGTTCACTGGTGAAACCATCAGAGTCAGGACTGTTTTTATTTGCTGTTCCACTTCTTTTTCCATGAGCTGTTGTTGTTAAGTGATAGGCCTGTTCAAATGTCCCGACTTGTCTGTGTCAGCTGAGGTATGCAGTGAGTTTCTAGAAAGCAATTCATTTTCTATTGGTTTTCAAATTTGTTATAATTTTTTTAAAAACTGTTATCTTTTTCATTCCTGATGAGGAGGCTGTGCCATCACTCATTCTTTAGTCCTGTTATTCACACCTTCTGGGTTTTTTTTTTTTTTTAATAATATCCTTAGTTCCTTACTTCTGGAGAGTGTAGGCTTGGTGTGCTGTTCGTCTACTAATTCTCGGAGATGATGTGTTAAGGTGGTTATTTTGGTTCTTTTTTGATTTTTTTTTTTTTTGGATATGGGTTTTATGGGTAGATAACTGACTTCTGTAAACTGCCTTTCATCTACCACAAAGACTCTGGTACATTGTCTTTTTATTCTCACTTGTTTCAGGAAATTTTAACATGTCTTTGTAATTAAATACTGTTTAAGCAAAGTGTAATTTCTATTATTTTTTTCTCTCCTACTGATTTCTTATTTTATAGTACTGTGATGTGAGAAGAAGCTTTGCAGAATTTTGAGTTTTTTTAAAAAAAATTAAAATGTTTGCATTATCATCTAACACAATCAATTCTAGAGAATATTCCATGTGCACTCATTCTGTGCTGACCGGAACTAAAAGTAGTTTATGCTCTTGTTGGGCTACTGTTGTGTGTATCAACAAATTGGAACCAACTTACAGCTGACTCTCCAGGGTTTTTACAGAGGTAGTTAATAACAAAGCAGGAGCCTGTCCGCCTTACCAGGCTGTTATGGATGTGACGTGCCACTGACTACAGCTTGTAGCGACCCTATGCACATTAGCTCTGAATCCTGCCCTATCCTGAGTCAATCTCAGCATTTCTGATCCACTTGCCCCCATCACTGCATAAATTCTTTTCATCCAGGGTCTTTATCTCTTGTGCTGACCCTGCACCCTTGCATGCATTAGCCTCCAAAGACTTGTCTCTCTTGCAACATGTACAAAATATGTGAGACAATCCTTGCCTCCAAAAGGCAACCTGGGTAATGTCTATATAGGTCTACAAGACAGTTGGTTAACTGTATTGTGTATTTTTTTCCTACACCTTTGATGAGTTTGTTGTTGTATCTTCCACTAAAAGCGCTGTATTGAAGTATTTTACAATTACTGCAGGGCTGTTGATCTCATACTTCAAATCTGTTAAGACTTGATTTGTTTAGTGGGTTGACAGTAATCACATCCAATTGATTCATCCTTGTCTCTTATGCTTGTTTTTGTCCTGAAGTCTATTTTATCAGAAATTATTATTGCCACTCTTGCTCTTTATTGACAGCTGTTTGCTTGATATATTTTTGTTCTTTAATTTTCAGTCTTGTCATTGTGTTTAAACTGTGTGTTGTAGACAAGATACGGCTGGGTCATGCTACCTTATCCATTCTGCTGTTCTCTTACTCATGATCGGTACATTTAATCCGTTTACACGGAGTGTGACCAGCGCTGGGGTTGTTAGATATTCACAGCTTCCCTATGAACAACAGATCTGAACCGTGTCCTATCTTGTAGCATCCTCACAATCACTACAGATATGATTTTACTGCCATCCCTTTGGTGCATTCTTTTTTTGTTGATTTCTCTGCTCCACTTTTTCTGTGCTCAGTTCATTTTATTCATGGTTGAATAAATTAGTTTTGTTTCTCTTTCCTTTTCTCAACTCACTGTATGTTAATAAATGCATTTCTAACATCTGTGAAAGACCAATAGATGTCAGTATTACAAAGAACTAAGTGAAAATTAAAGGAGGGAAAAAAGGTATGAGAGTTAAAAGTTTCCAGTGATTATTTGATAATGAATTAGAGCAATAGCAATTAAAAAGCTGACAAAAATTACTCTCTGGTGGGGTAGTGCATTAAGTTTTAGTCTATTAATTGAAGGAAAATGGACAGTCTCTTCCTACATACATAAAGCCTTGGATGCTAAATAGAGCATTGCTATAGTTGGAAAGCACTCCACAGGAGTGAGCCTGGTGTTCGCTTTAATAAGAATATA